>NW_026988450.1:54150000-54540000 GCF_030222135.1 Aotus nancymaae | reverse complement strand
CCTTCTTATCCAACACAGATTTCACAGTTTTGCAAATTAAATGAGACAATGTATTTGAAAGCATCTAGCACAGTGTCCTGGAAAACAGCTGTTTTTTGAACATTGGCAAAGGGTTGGAGGAGAGAAGGAATTGCTTTAAATGAATTTAAACCAATTCATTTAAACTTTAAATGAATTTCAAAGATAAGTCTCTATTTAATAGTACAACTGTCTCTGTTGTAAATCAGCACATTAGGGTCCTTAATTTGAAGACTCTACTTAAATATGAAATATGAATGAATTATTCAAGATGTCTCAAACTTTGAGATTTTCTTTACATGAGATTTAATGATGTAGACTGGAAATTGTTGTAGACTATGCACTTCCTGTGTCTTCCTAGGAGGAGGCTATACTCCCTTGTCTCATTGACAAGCAGTCCAGGGTATTTGCTTTGACCGATGAAAGATGTGCATGAGCCACACGTGTCATTTCTTGTTGGAAGTTTAAAAAAAACAGCTTGGGTTTTAACATGGTCTCTTTTCTCTCTGCCACAAGTTAAGCATTGTTCCAGAGAGCAGTTTCACGAGATCGGGTTGGGAAATAAATTATGGAAAAGTGCGAGAGTTAACCTTCAACAAGTACATAGCATAAACTGTTTTAAGCCACTGAGATTTTTGGAGTCACCTGTTATTGCAGCCTATTTCACCCTATTCTGATTGATACAGACATTTATATCTAGGATCTTAAACCACTGGAAATAAAAACTCTAGAGTCTAGAAATTCCATCATAGGGTCTATATTTTTAGTCAGTCCAAAACTTATAACTTCTTTAATATGAGTACTATTACAATTACAATACCTTCTCTAATGTAAGTACTATTGCAATTTACTATAAAAACCATTTGAACGCTTATTTGCATACTTGTTAAATGTTGGTTTCGAACTTTTTACAATCTGGCCTCAAACTGTCTTTCTAATCTTATCTCTCATGACGTTGCCCAATGAATCCGACACTTAACCATACAGAACTGTTTGATTTTGTATTTTCTAAACATACTATGATGTTTCTTTACTTCTTATCCTGATGTTTCTTCTACCTGGAATAGCCCCCTTCCTTTGTCTGCTGTTGAACATGTACCAATCCTTTCTGATCATCAATATCCATTCCTCTATGATACTTTCCTGCAAATCTCTAGATAACTTCATTCCCTTCTATCTTTTCCCTAGCACACGGTGGGCATATTTATATTTATTAAAGCACTGACTTATTGAATGGTAATTATTTGTTTTTCTGGCTCAGTATCCTCTTTTCACCTAAAAGCCACAGTGCAATGAGGGGAGCACTATAATTAGTTCGTAACCTGAACAAGGTACCAGGTGATGATGGTTATATCCATCTGTTCATTAAATAGTTGAGGGTTGATTTGTTAATAGCCTAATTTTTCAAAAACTTTAGCTGAGAGAACAGGTTAAAACTACTTGGTTGCATAATTAGGAATAAAACTTCACTTCTGTAACTTAAAAAATAGCTTTAGTTTTAGGAGTTTCAGAAATCAACAGTTAAGTAGCATAGTAGGAGATCTCACAGCACCTTGTTCCACTTTATGCTTTATTTATTTATTTATCTATTTCTGTATAGAGATGGGGGTCTCACTGCACCAACTGGACAGCAATGGCTATTCACAGGTGTGATCATAATGCCTACAGCCCTAAACTCCTGAGTTCAAGTGATCCTCCTGCCTCAGCCTCCAGAGCAGTTGCAACTATGGGCGTGTACTGTTGCACCCAGAAATTATGCTTTTCTTAGAAAAAAAAAAAAGTCAACCAAAATCCCAAGTAACAAAGAAACATTTACAATAAAAGTTTTAAAGCATAAATACTCACTCTTTCTTTCCGTGCCGTTAGCGCTCACGCAAACGTGATGAACGTTCCTAAACCCGCCAGACTTTCTCTTTTTCTAAGTATGGAAGCACCAACCCTACAAAGCCACACAGTACAAGAAGGACGAGGATTCTCTGAATGCCCAGGGAAAGTGGCATTATAACAGGAAGCAGAGTGGCTATGGTGGGCAAACTAAGCTGATTTTCCAGAAAAAGGCTAAAACTACAAAGAAGATTGTGCTAAGGCTTGAGTGCATTGAGCCCAGCTGCAGATCTAAGAGGATGCTGGCTATTAAAAGATGCAAGCATTTTTAACTGGGAGGAGATAAGAAGAGAAAGGGCCAAGTGATTCAGTTCTAAATGTTATCTTTTCTTTTATGAAGACAATAAAATCTTGAGTTTATGTTAAAAAAAAAAACAAAAACAAAAACATAAGTAATACAGGCTCTTTGTAATGATGATTCGACATATCCAAAGATTTACTATTTCCACATTAGCTTGGCACGTATAGCCCTACAATCTGGTTCAATGTACCCATCACTATTCGCTTTTGTGACCTAGCTTGTCACATTCCTTTACATGTGACAATCCCCTCTACTTTCCATATTCTTCTGTGTGCTATCCTCTGCATGTTCTATATGTTCTCCCAATCCTAATGTTTATTCATAATTCTCCTTTAATGCCTGTCCTTAGCTTATCTAGGGACTTCACTACTTCCAAAACTTAATTCACAGACTCCTGCCATCATGATGTTTTAGCAGTAGCCCAGAGCAGGCAGGCTTTGCCTCACATCCTGCCACACTTATCACCTAAACCATCCATTGGAAACTTAAGATGTGATATTACTGCTAATCCTAAATGTATCCTTTCTCTCCAAGGAGATTGACTATAAACTCATTTGTGACGAGGGATTAGATCTTAGTGTTTTTAATCCTCATCACCTTGACCAGTACTTGCACAAAGTTGACATTGGCACAAAAAAAGCAACTGCTAGTTATTTACTGACCAGTCCTAATGATGAAGATACCAACAGAGTAATCCTTTGTAGGACTGAGCAGCCCAGAACATTTATGGAATCAGTTGTTCTTTGCTGAATCCTTTCTTTACACAATACGAAGACTAATTTCCCTCTTTATCATTATGAATCTGGATTATTAACATCAGGCTCCCCACAGCTTTCTCCTTTCCACATAGGGAGAAGGAAGAAGAATTCAGTTTTATAGAATTCTAAGTACTAAGGCTATACAACTTAGAAGCCAACAATAAAAAATTAAAATAGCATTGGGCTGTTAATGACACTTTAGCCTCTCCAAATAATTCTTATTAAAATCCTCATGCAAAAACAGAAAAATCACAAAACAATCACAACATCCAAGCCAGAAGCAGCCTACTGCCAGTATCTCAATGGAATTTCTTCAGCTGAAAGGCCACTGAAATCATACTGAATAAAGCAACTGATGGTCAGAGAAGCAGGAAATGAAGGAGATTTGCATACTTAAAAATAGGTTATTTTATGTTTCATTTTCCCATAGACTGCTTCCACAAGGTCTGTTTTGGGATACTACACTTCTTGATATGAACAGAATACTGTTTCCCATCTCTATTCATAAGAACCTTTGTTGAACTGGGTTGAATCATAGACCCAGTGACCCTCTTCCAACAAATTAAACTAAAATGGAAAGAAAAACCTTCTTGGAGAGATGCTGTGTGGTGAGAGCTAATGTATGAGACTTGTATTTTTTGGAGATAATATCTTTGAGACTGAGACACATCTATGGGACAAGGAGAAGACCTCTCATAGCAGTATATGCAACACTAGTAAGTCATAGGAACTGGGTTCTGAGCTGTGTCTCCATTTTCCTGCTGGATATTTAACCAGAAAATTAGACATTGCTCAAATGAGGTTACCATACATTCTGATTTATGCCAGAATTACTGGTATAATTATGAGTTGTACCCTTGTTCACTCTCAAAAGTATCCCAGCTGATATAAAAAGCAATTGTCTTGGTCTCTTGGGAAATACCAGTTCTGGATAGTTCTCTCTTCTCATTTAGAAATGGATATATTTGAACAGCCTAGGAATATTTATTACAGAAATAGAGAAAAAATACGTCATTCTTACTTAGAATTTCTGAGTATACTTTTGAAAATGATTTGCAATATGCATCAGAGAAATTTTTTCAGAAAATAACTTATATCACTAATAAAAGATAAGAAGACATGGAAGTGTGGGACAGTGGGTAAAAGCCATAAGGAAATGCCAGGTTGATGTACAAAGATAACTGGATAAAACTGAAAGGAATAATTTTAAGGAAACTAATTGTAAAAGCAAAATATTGTTTTGGAGCTAGAGAGTAGAACTGACACTTTAGAAAATCAAATCAGTCATGTAGATTCAAATCTATAAAGTTACTTCTAAAGAAAACAAGGAAAAATGATGTTTTAAAAAAGGGCAAGGATGTTGTAAAGGCAGATTAAAAAAGTGATTCGAGAATATACAGTTGACTCTTGAATAACACAAGTTTGAACTGCATGGGGTCCACTTCTGTATTTTCAATAAATATACAGAAAAATATCTGGAGATTTGTGACAATTTGAAAAAAAAGATGAATGACATAGCACAGAAATATCAAAAAATTAAGAAATAGGAATATCATGAATGCATAAAATATATGTAGACACTTTAATCATTCACTACCATAAAATATACACAAATCTATTATAAAAAGTTAAAATTTATCAAAACTTACTCAAACACAAACAGAAAAAGGTAACATTCACAGTCAAGAGAAATTTAAACAAATGTAAAGATGTAGTAATAATCATAATTGCATAAAATTAATTATAATGATTTGTTTTCCACTTCCTATTGCTGTTGTGCTGAGCTAAAATGTTGGTAGTATCTGCTTAAAATGCCATGTGAGTGATGCCAATCATTTCTATGTGAGCAGCTTCTCTTTCCAGTAAATGGCTTATCTCATAAAAAATGATGGTGGTTGCTGCCCATTTCTTCATTGTGTTTAGTGCAATACCATAAACCTTAAACAACACCATGGAATCCATACAAAGTGTCACTGGTGATACTGGAAGTGCTCCCAAGAAACAGAGAAAATTCATGGCATTAGAAGAAAAAGCTGAATTGCTTGATATATACCATAGATAGAGGTCTGCAGCTGGGTTGCCCACCATTTCAGGATGAGTGAATCAGCACACTGAAACATAGAAGGAAAATCATGAAGCTCTTGCTGCAGCTATGTCAGCAGGCATAGAAATCTTGCACTTTTTGTGAAATAGTTTTTTAGCCCATACTAAAAATACAGCTTTTATGTGAGTGCAGGATTGCTATAAGAAAGAAATACCTATAGATCTAATATGATTTTTTACTCTAAGTCATTATATGACAACATAGAGCAAAGAGAAGGTGGAGAATCTAAATTTGTAGGATTTAATGCCAGCAAAGGATGGTTTGATAATTTTAGACAGAAGTTTGGCTTTAAAAATATAAAGATAACAGGAGAAGTAGCTTTGGCCAACGAAGAGGCTGCAAATGAATTCCAGGATGCCATTAAGAATATCATTGAGGAGAAAGAATACCTGTCTGGACAGTTTCTTTCAATGTCAATGAAAGTGTTCTATTCTCAGAGAAAAAATGCCACAAAGGACATTTATTAGTAAGAAAGAAAAGCAAGCACCAGGATTTAAGGCAGAAAGAAATAGTCTAACTCTACTCTTTAGGGCAAATGCATTCATGTTTATGATCATGACTGCCCTTATCTATAAAGCTGCTACCTTCCAGCCTTGAAGAGAAACATAAACATTAGTTGCCAGTCTCCTGACTGCACAACAAGAAGGCCTGGATAATAAGAACCTTTTTTTTCTGGATTGGTTTCACCCATGCTTTGTCCCTGATGTCAGGAAGCATCTTGTCAGTACATGAGTCTGCCTTTTAAAGTTCTTTTGATATTGCACAATGCCCCTGGCCACTCAGATCTTCATTAATTCAACACCAAAGGTGTTGAAGTAGTCTATGTGGCCTTTAAATCAAGGGGTCATAAGGTACTTTGAGGCTTATTTTACATGGTACTGTATGGAGAGGATTGTCAATGCTGTGGAAGAGAACTCCGACAGAACGTCATGAAAGTCTGGAAGGTTTATACCACTGAAGATGCCATCATTCTTAGAGAAGAAGCTGTGAAAGCCCAAAACAATAAATTCCTGCTGGAGAAAACTGTGTCCAGATGTTATGCATGACTTCACAGGATTTTCAACAGAGCCAATCAAGAATATCATGAAAGAGACTGTGAATAGAGAAAAAAAAAAGTGGGGGATAAAGTTTTTATGATATGAATCTTGGAGAAATTCAAGAGCAAATAGACACCACACCACAGGAATTAACAGATGACATGTTGATGGAGATGAGTGTTTCTAGGCCAATGCCAGACGATGAGGAAGAAGATGTGCCAGAAAACAAATTGACATTAGATAATTTGGCAGAAGGGTTCCGATTATTCAAGACCACTTTGGTTTCTTTTCAATGTGGACTGATATGATACTGGCACTGGAACAAAAACAAACAGCAGAAGAAAGATTGAAATAATATAGAAACATTTTTAGAGAAATGAGAGAGCAAGGAGTCAGATTGAAATTACAACGTATTTCCATAAAGTTACACACAGTGTGCCTGTCTCTCCTGCCTCCCATTTCATCTCCACCTCTTCTGCCTCTGCCACCCCTCAGACAGCAAGACTACCCCCTCATCTTCCTCCCCCTCCTCAGCCTATTCAATGTGAGGATGGCAAGGATGGAGCCCTTTATGATAATCCCCTTCCACTTAATGAATAGCAAATGTATTTTTTCTTCCTTATAGTTTTATTGACAACATCTTTTCCTTGGCTTACTTTATTGTAAGAATACAGTATAATAAACATAATATACAAAATGTGTTAAGTAACTAGTTGTGTCTTTGCTAAGGCTTCTGGTCAATAGTAGGCTAACAGTGGTTAAGTTTTTAGGACACAGAAGTTATTTGTGAAGTTTCAAATGCACAGGGGTGGGGATTGGCACCCCTGACCCCGATGTTCAAAGGTCAATTGTAGTCATAACCAAGGAAAAAATCGGAATAATCAAAAAATAAATTAACAATAGAAACAAAGATCCAAGGAATCTCCCATGGTCCAACAAACACAGGAGCTTGACCTAGTCTAGAAAATATACCGAAATGCAAGAAATAAATTATTCTTTATAAACATAAAGCAGGGTGGGGAAGGAAGAAAAAAAACGCTTCAGAGGGGGACAGGCCTTTGTGTTGCAAAAAATCTGGTAACATCTGGACCACAGCTGTCCAGAAATACAATATTAGCTATAAATATAATTTTAAAAAATTTTAATAACTACATAAAAAGGAAAAAGGTAAAATTATTTTAATAACATATTTAATCTACCATATCAAAAACATTATCAATTTATAATTTGTTAAAATTTTAATTATGCCTATATATAGTATTAAGTCTTTGAAATGTCGTGTGTATTTTACATTTGCTACATATCTCCAATTCAGACAAGTCACATTTCAAGAGCTCCACAGCCACAAATGGCAAGTGGCTACCATACTTGATAATGCAACCAGCCACGCCCTATTTCATGTGAGATGGCAAGAGAGGAAAAGGTTTCAACATATATTCTTGTGTATTTTTTCTGAGAAAATTACTTAAGAGTAACTATGTAGCTGATAATTTAATAGTCATGAAGAGAAGGCCTGGGGAAGGTAAGAATAAGAGAATATTGTGTCTACTTTACATTTTATTTTTTAAAAAATAGAGTGAAAAACAATGACCTAAATACAGTGTAAATGGAAAAAAACGAAAAAACAAAAAAACACAACCCTGTAACCTGGCAACAATGGGAATTCAAAGCAGTATTTCATACTTTTTCCTATTTTCAATTTGCTCCAATGAACATATATTATTTTTTTAAAGTGATTTTATATTAAAATATAATGTATAGTCATTACACAGAAAAGCTGTCAGAAAAAGATAAACTTTCTGTTTTTGTAGAATTATAAATATGGAAGGCTACATGAATCATGATGAAATTCATTCATTCAACACATACTGACTGCCAAATTTGCATCATGTGCTGTGGCTTGGGGCAGCTGTCTATAGCTGGGATATGTGAACAGGGTTTGTGGATCCACTTAAACATGACTTTTTTTTCAACCGAAGGCAATCAGTGAGTAAGGCCAGATTACTAAAGGACCATCAACCAAAGGCAGATGGAAAACACAGTATTCACTGGATGTGAAATTTGCCTCTACATAGGGCTGATGTTTCTTATCCATGGGTTCTGCAGGGCTGACTGCAGAACTGGAGTATGCACGGATTTTGGTGTCTTTGGTGGTCCTGGAAACAGTCCCCCATGTACACAGAGGGACAACTATATGTGAAGATGTCCTAGGGTTTTGCTTGTATGGGTTGCTAAAAAGGAATGATTTTCTAGGTTTCCAACAGTACAGTCATTCTTACTAGTTCTTTTTCAACTTTCCCTTCCACAAAAGGCTTCTTCATTTACAAATGAAAGGCACAAGACCCACTTTTACAGATACAGGAAGGTAGATGCCAAAACAAATGGACTGTTCTAGGATGCATCTCCTCTCCCAAGTGGAAGTCCTTTCAGAGCCCATCTGAAATGTTGAAGTGAGCTGAGGTTTATTTCATCTGGGTGATAGAGCTGTTGGTAAGCTTCTGTGCCTTATCTCTATATCTGTTTTAGGATAAGAATTCAGAAGTGAGATGAATGTCTTGGGGGCCTGAATTTACATGCTTATTTGAATTGGAAAATGAAGTCAGACTTTTTCCTGACAGATATAGCGATCTAGCCGATTGGCACGACAGAGATTTCTTTTCCAATTATGTTATGTGGCAGATATTTTTCATGAAATGACTGAGCTAAATCTGCAGCTCCAAGGTTTTGATACAAATACACTGGAGTTACATGTACAATATAAGGTACCTAGAGATTATTAGTAATTAATAGTGGGAAATTAGTAGTAAATTAATCATAAATTAGTAGTGAATACTAAGAATTAATAATGACTGAAAACTCTTTAAACTTATGATTAAACTTTAGATAGCAAGGGAATTCATCATATTTCAACATTCATTTAGTGGAAACTTGAATCAAAGTTTTGTTAAATACGTAAAACCTGGAAAATGTTGGAGAAGGACATTGATACAGCAGGATCAGGTGGGTGGGAGGAGTGCAGGGCAGCTCATGAGGACATCAGAATTGTATGAATAATAAATTGCATATTTACGCAACTATTTCTGTTCAATTGCATCCCTAGGAGAATGCAGGTTAGTACAATTTGCAATCAGTGACTAAGGCTAGATTATTGAAGGACCTTATCCCATCTTAAAAATAAATGTATACTTTGTATAAGCTAAATGTGACATGTAAATTGGGAAAAGTTTTCTCTACCAGTTAAGGTTGGCTGTGGTTCCCTGTTAAGTAAGATGAAATCATTTAAACTTGATACCATTATTTCTAAATGCAAGTTATCCAATGACATAATTCTTCTCTAATATTGGTCTCTGCATAGCTCTAAAGGCTGTTAAATTTAATTTGAAAATGTAATCCATCATACAATATTAACCACAAAAGACTGCTGGTATGGAGAAACCTGTAAGTCCATTAGTTTCATTGTTCACTTCTGTTGAAGTCATGCCCATTGAAAGGTATAAAGACTAATACTAATAGTAACATTGATAAAGACAGTAACAGTAATAATTGCTAACATGCAATAGGTTTTACTACTTACCAGATGCTGTGGGAAGTACTCTGTATGTATTTTCTAAAATTATTCTTCCCTCAAATGTTATGATATTATCCCCATTACACACAAGAGAAAACTGAGGTTTAGGAAGATTAGGTAATATATTCCAGGTGACAAGTTAAACATGGAAGAGTGAGGAATAAAGCCCAAGTCTTTCTGAATTCAGAGTCCAGTATCAAACAATATATGATACGGCCTTTCTATCAAAGTCTGATTTATTATAATGATGCTTTTGTTTTATTCAACACCAAAGTGTGGTTGTGTGCGTGAGTGTATTGTGTGCACACCTTTTGCATCACTTACAAGAGGAGTGAAAAGACATGGGTGATTCCAATTGCCATGTAATTAACATAGCACATTTATACCATGAGGCATCTCAATTACTACTAGCACAATTTAACTGGTTATTAGGATGATGGTGATACCTGATTAGGACATTACCATCTCATGAGTTTTTGTAAGTGTGTCAGCTTTGCAGATGATAGCTGTTAGAATGTTTCACAATGAAAAAAGGCATACCTCTATAAAAGAAAACACTAGAATGTGGTTAAAAGTCAACTTGGAAAAGTAGTTTGGGACAAGAACATGCTGAACCCAAAGATGTTAAACAAAGGAAGCAGCGGTAGAAAGAGGCAGATTTGGAGCCAGCGGACTTTGAGTTAGAGGCTCAAATCTGACATTTAGTAAGTTGATAATCTTTAATAAGTTATCTCTCTACATGTGGGTCTCATTCGTAACATAAAGTTGCTGTGAAATCTAAATAAGAAAATATATCTGAAAGAGCGGCTACTCAAACATAGTGAAATGAGACATGGGGACTGGATAAATAAGCAACTGGGGGCTGGGAGGAATAAATTGTTGATGGCTTTTTGAACCAGGGATCATTTTACTTTGTTTTGAAGAATTCTTTTGATGACAGAATCACGGCAGAGACCAGGCAGAACAGTAATTCCACTGTACATGTTTAAAAAGAAAAAAATGCATATTGTGTCATATTTATTAACAATGGATAATTTTCTCTAAAGGAATTACAAATTTATGATAATCCCTAGCATTCAATTAGTGCCTTAAACTTGCAAAAAACCCTTCCAAAGACACTATCTTACTTAATTTTTAGTATAAGTCTTCAAAGAACACTGACATCTCACAATAATGTCCAGATGGTTACATAAATTCAGATATAATCTGATGGTGAATCTCTATCCTGGTACAATTTGAAAATGGACATATACTAAAGTTCTCATTTTTGGGAGGTGGTGAAGGTTATTACCTAAGACTAACATCTTACATCAGACAGACGAAACTGGCATCAACTAACCAACAGAGTCCTGGAATTGTCTCCCCTATTCTGAATGTTGTAGTCAGCCACCATACCCAGAACCATGCCCATTTTATATAAGAGCCAAAGTGAGCAACTGCCACCAGGTGGCACCAAACTGTAGTCAGAGACTAAGACACTGACAGTCCCAGTTAGTTGCCAGGATGACTCTGACCAATAATTGCATAATAACATGACCCTACATTTTAGACTTTCTAAATTTTTGGACCTCACTTATTTTATTTTATACATGATATGACAGTATCCCAGTGAGTTAGATGACTTACTCAAGGTCACACAATATCTTACTGTTAAACACCAGAACTCAGCCTCTCGGTAGTAGGAGCTAGGAATCTAATGACTTAGGCCCTTCAAGTTTCAGTCCAGCTACTTCTTAATCATGAGAAGATGGACAAGCTACTTACTATTGCTGAGCCTGCTCCCTCAGCAACAATTTGGGGTTACTACATACAGATATGTAAAGACAACGCATGTGACAAGATGGCGCAATAAAAACATAGTGTGCTATAGCATACTATGTGAAACTAAACATTTCTCTCTGATCCCATACATTAATAATTTTAATTATGTTCCTTTACTAAATCATAAGGATAGTAAATACTTTATAAATGAAGCAATAACTCTCAAGGGTCTACTATTTTTTATAAGTTCAAAAATGTATTACCAAAGCCTAGAACAATAAACATCTTTCTGCTTAATTTAACAATCAGTGGACTAGAATGTATTAAGTTATCTACTATGTGCTCAATATTGTGGAGACCATAGAAAAAAACTACATCATGGTTTCTATCCTTAAAGGGCAAAATGACCAATCAGAGAAACTGAAACAAATGCAAACAGAAGAAAATCAGATAATGCAAGATGAGTTTTAGTAAATACTAGGTTCTGCAGAAATAATAACAATACTGACGTTATCGGAGATGAGTGAGCTCTGTGGTGGTGAGGAAAATCTTACAAAGAGTTAAGAATTTGATTTTCCCCTGAAGGTTGGGCATGCTATAAACAGGCAAAAAGAAAGAGATGCTAGCTATTCTGATTCATCTCATTGCTTTTCTCTGACCCAGTGGTTCCATTTTGGTTAATATGATCCCAGAAGCTCCAAGCAGATTCTTATCAGGACAGTTTTGTAATAACTGCTGACCTATCAGTAGAGAGTATTGAAAGACATGCATGGAGTATAATTTTTCAGCAACTTCTGGGCAGGTGCCGCTGGAAAAGCAGCTCCCTTTTAAATGTATCAGCACTTCCTTCTCTGCAGTGCATAAAAGTTACTCACAGTTTGTATCTGTGCCAGTAAGATGAAGGGAATGCCTGCTCCACACACCAGTGGTAAGATGTGTGATTTCACCCTTGGAGAATTTGACAGAATAATCGACTTTGATGATTAATCCATTGTGACAGGAGGCTCAGGATTGGTGGAGACGAATTTTCTGCCTTAAGTGACTACCCTGTTGTGCTGTATTCTTTAAAATCTTTGGAAGTTGATATACTACAGGAAGGAGTAAGGTTGCAGACCTTGGGAAATCACTCTGATTCTTTTAGACTTGTGAAAAAGCACATGAGGTGGCTATATGTTTCCTTTTGGTGTCTGGATTTGACTAAATCAAGAGGATCTTACAGAATATACCTCTCCTGGGAAATCCTTGATATTAAGAGCACATGATCTCTCAACAAGGTTTAGAAGATTTCCTGCAAATCATGTGAAACATTCAAGTGGCTCTCTGGAGTTATTGCTGCCATTTTAATATTCTTGATTGAGAATTATCACATACAGTGTGGATCATAACATACATGTATATAACACAGACATATATGAAAACATATGTAGATATATCTATATGTATGTGTATATATATTATGTGTGTATATATAAACTGGTTTATATATACATATATAACAAGTTTAGTATACATTCATATGTAATGTATAATATATGAGAACCATTTGTTCATATTTGCTCTCAAATGCAGTTACCGTATTGATTTTATCTACATAATGTATAGATAAAATATATATTAAATCAATATATATTTACATATATTTATGCAGATATATTTTATTTATATATATATCTGTATATGCATATGTTTTATATGTATATAAAACAAAGAATTCTCACTAAACTTTGTTTCCTATAATAATATGGGAAGTCAATAAAGAAAAGAAAAATTCTTTTTTCTTGCCAGCATCTCTTTTCTCTGGCCTCTGTCCTCCAATGTGACACTTTATTTCAGATTATGGCATCTTATTGTTTAGAAATACAGTAACACCACATTTGAGAGAAAATAAGATGAAGAACCAGTGTTTCTCATATTAGACACTGCATATGAATCACCTAGAGTGAATATGGAAATTTCAGGTTCATTGGCCCCAGTCCCAGAAATTCTGAATCATGAGGTCTGGGGCAAAGTCCAAGAATCTACAGTCCTTGTTCCCTGCTGACAATTCTGAAGCAGATTTTCTGAGAACCACAATTTGTGAAATATGAAAATGCCAGGACTGGAATCAGTCACATATAGGTTGGATTTGTAACTCTACCACTTACTGGCTATACTTTGGTGAAAAAGTCAGTTAACCCAGATGATCCTTATTTTTAATTTTATTCTGGTAAATGTTTAACATTTGACTCTGCCAAAAGAAAATTTATGCATATAAATAATATGCACATTTATTATAAAATTACCATATTTATTATGAGTCTTACTGATATAAATTATATGTAGTACATAATGTATACATAATAATAAAGTATATAATATTATAAAATCCACATAGTAAATTAGTATATTAATTCTCATGGAATGTTTTCATTGACTTTTGCCTATCTCTCTCTCTCTCTCTTTTTTTTTTTAAGAGATGGGATCTTACTCTATAGCCCAGGGTGCTGAAGCACTGTGACATGATCACAGCTCTCTGTAACCTTGAACTCCTGGGCTTAAGTCATCCTCCTGCCTCAGCCTCCTGAATAGCTGGGACTACAGAAAGCACATTTGCCTAGTTTTTCATTTTTGTAAAGATAGGGTCTTCCATGTTTCCTTTCTTGGTCTCAAACTCCTGAGTTCAAGTGATTCTCCCATCTTGGACTCCAAAAGTATGGGATTACTGGCATGAGCCCTCATACTTGGTTTTGCCTAACTTTTGATTCCATAGCCAATCTATGGTTGCAATTGAGAAACAAGTATAGTTCCAACATGAATGTTGGTTGCTCTTTCTGTTTACACCAATAAGTAAGACAAAAGTGACCACTGAAGACCTATAGCAGAAGTATACTTGTTTATCAATGGTATAAGCAACTTCTTTATTGAAATAGATTATTTTAGATATCAGAATATTATTTCCTAAAATTATTGTGCTATTCACAATGTAGCGGCTGGAGACAAGACACACTTGCATATTTAATTTGTGATATTGGTATCACTTTCTTAAATCTTCTACACAAGAAACAAAACAATAAACCAATGCCTAACTTGTAGCATTTGCAAATTTCCATAGTGTAAATATTTCTACTATGGCCAATTTTAAGCTACCCATGTTATGTCACTGAACCAAGAGTTAGGAGTGGTGCTCAGTAGCACACATTATATAGTATTTCCACTATACATATAAAATAGTTACAAATAAGCTAAAAAGCAGCGATAATAATAAAGTGTACTAAAATTATTAAATAATAAGTTTTGAGTATTTATCTTGTTAAAATATAATTTATTTAATTAGTAGTTTATATAATTTGAATTTAATTAGTGGCTGTGTTTAAAAACTGGCCCAGCAATCAGGCAAGAGAAATAAAAGTGATCCAAATAAGATAGAAGAAAATCAAACTATTTGTCTTACAGAGGATATGATTCTATGCTGACAAAACCCTAAAAACTCTGCCAAAAGGCTCCTACATCTGATAAAAGACTTCAGTATAGTTTCAGGATATAGAAACAATGTACGCAAATCAGTAGCATTTCTATAAACCAGTAAGATTCAAGCTGAGAGCCAAATCAAGAATGCAATCTCATTTACAATTGCCATACACACATACACACACACACACACCCCTTCTAGGAATACATCTAACTAAGGAAGTGAAAGATCTCTACAAGGAGAATTACAAACAATGCTGAAATAAATTACAGACAATACAAACATATGGAAAAACATTCCATGCTCATGGCTTGGAAGAATCAGTATTATTAAAATGTCCATACTGCCCAAAACAATCTAGAAATTCAACACCATTGCTATCAAATTTCCAATGTTATTTTCACAGAATTAGAAAAAAACTATTCAAAAGTTCATATACTAAAAAGGGGCCCAAATAGTCAAAGCAATCCTAAGCAAAAAGAACAAAGCTGGAGACATCATATTACTCAACTTCAAACTATACTACAAAGCTACAGTAACCAAAACAGCATGGTACTGGTACAAAAATAGACATAGACTAATGAAACAGAATAGAGAACCTGGAAAGCCACACACCTATAACCATCTGATTTTCAACAAAGTTTACAAAATAAACAATGGGGAAAAGGACTCTTTGTTCAATAAATGGTGCTGGGAAAACTGGCTAACCACATGCAACCTGGATGCCTATCTCTCACCACATATAAAAATTAACTCAAGATGATTAAAGACTTAAATGTAAGACATCAGCCTAGGCAAAGAATTTATGACTAAGTCCTCAGAAGCTATTCCAACAAAAAACAAAAGTTGACAAGTGAGACCTAATTAAACTAAAGACTTTCTGCACAACAAAAGAAACTATCAACAGGGTAAACGACCTACAGAATGGAAGAAAGTATTTGCAAATTATGCATCTGACAAAGGACTAATGCCCAGAATCCATAAGAAGCTTAAACAAATCAACAAGAAGAAAACAAGAAAACTCCATTAAAAAGTGGGCAAAGGACATGAACAAACACTTTTCAGAAGAAGAAATACAAGCAGCCAACAAACATGAAAAAAATGTCCAAAATCACTAATAATCAGAGAAATGAAAATCAAAATCACGATGAGATGCCATCTCACACCAGTCAGAAAGGCTATCATTAAAAAGTCAAAAAATAACATGCTGGGAAAGCTGTGAAGAAAAGGGAATGCTAGTATGCTTTTGCTCAAATTTAAATTAGTTCAGCCACTATAGAAGGTAGTTTGGAGATTTCTCCAAGGACTAAAAATAGAATTACCACTGAACCCAGCAATTCTATTACTGGGTATATACCCAAAGGAAAATAAAATTGTTCTACCAAAAAACACCTGCACTCACACTTTTATTGCTGCACTATTCACTATTCCACTAGGATGGAATTAACCTAAGAGCCTACAAGTCCTCACAGGATAGTTGTTTACCAGATTTATGGTGAATATACACCATAGAACACTATGCAGCCATAAAAAAGAATGATGTCATGTCCCTTGCAGCAACGTGGATGCAGCTGGAGGCCATTATCCTAAGTTAATTAATGGGAAATATTGCATGTTCTTACTTACAAGTGGGAGCTAAACCCTGAATACACACGGACATGAAGATGGAAACCAAAGACACTGGGGATTCCAAAAGGAGGGAAGTTGAGTGTGGGGAAAGGTCTATAAAACTTCCTACTGGGTACTATGTTCATTATCTGGGTGATGGGATCAGTAGAAGGCCAAACCTCAGCATCACACAATATACCCTTTTAATAAACCTACAAATGTACTCCTTGAATCTTAACTTAAAATTACAATTAAACAACAACAACAAAATGGCTTGAGAAGTTGCCCCAAATTTAATTACTGGTAAGCTGGTAAGATTTGATTCCAGCATACCTCTGCATCAGTTTCCTCACAGATAACACTGGGGTAAAACTGTCTGCCTCACAAGGTTAATTTGACGAAGGTTTGCCTCCAATCTACAAGATAGAGTCTAATTACTCATTTATTTGTTTATGGTCTGTCTTTCAAAATCTAAACAATATGATGACATAGTGTATTTGTTTTGTTCACCACTATGTCTCATTTCTTGTTACAATGTTTATGCTGTATGTCACTACCAAATATTTGTGGAATCAATGAATACATTCCTCTAGTAGTAAAATGTTCATTCTTCTCTCTTTCTCCATCACTCATTCCTTACCTTTTTTGTTCCAATAACATCTTTTTTTTTTTTTTTTGATGGAGTCTTGCTCTGTCACCCAGGCTGGAGTGCAGTGGTGCGACCTCAGTTACTGCAACCTCTGCCTCCCGGATTCAAGCGATTCTCCTGCCTCAGTCTCCCAAGTAGCTGGGACTACAGGCATGCACCAACACACTCTACCAATTTTTGTATTTTTTAGTAGAGACGGGGTTTCACTGTGTTAGCTAGGATGGTCTCAATCTCCTGACCTCGTGATCTGCCCACCTTGGCCTCCCAGAGTGCTGGGATTACAGGCCTGAGCCACTGCACCCAGCCCCAACATCTTCTAACTCTCCACTGGCTCCTCACCAGGACTTTTTCCCTCAGTTAACAATCCTGTGCTAAGAGCCTCTGTACTAACTAAATTAACCCAGTTACGAGAAAAAGAATTCAGCAAATCTTTATTGTTGCTGAATTAACTCTGGAACAAAATACAGTACAAGACGTACTCTAGGAATTTAAATTAAGTTTCAGGTGGGGTAAGAGGCATAAATACACAAAAAGACCACAATCGATATATATATAAAATCATAAAAAGAAGCCTCATAATAAAAATGTTGATTTTTATTGGCACAGACTTTGTGCCAATAAAATAGAATGACGTTAAGGGGAGGAAGACAGATGAGGCCTTAGGTGGTTAGGAGAAGCTTTACAGGAAGAACTAAAACTCCATCTGGCCTTTGGAGCATATGTACTATTTTCCTAGGAAGAAAGGACTTTCTTATTGAGGGGACATATTCAGAAGCAAGGAAAAATGAAAGACACTTCTGGGGGAAAAAAATATCATGAGGGCTGAGACGCCAACTTATTTCTCCTTGTACAGTGGTGTACATAGTATGCACTTTGTGAATAATTTCAAGATAAATAAATTAATAAACATATACATAAATTAGTAACAAGTTCATATATAGGAATTACAAACAGTATATCTAGAAGAGATGATTTGGGCCAAATGAGGAATCCTACTAAGGAAGCGATTATTCTCTTATGAGTCAGAGCGACCATAAAAATCTGTTCTTTTAAGTGGAGAACTGATACATCCAAAAGTATTTGGGGAAGAAATCTGTGGTGTAACAGTAGGGATAGTTGGGTGAAATATGCATGGAGAAATGAACTGGAGCAAAAAAACTGGTTGAGAAGTAAGAGGGATATAAGATAGCAAGGTTGTTAGTTGTGAAGGAAGGCAACAGCTCTAAGAGATACCTTAGAGCAGAGATTGGCAAACTGTTTGTGTAAGGAGGCATATACTAAATATTTTAGACTTCATGTCCCAAATATTCTTGTTATTGGTATTTTATTTTTAAACCTCTTTAAAAATATATATAAGAAAACTATTATGAGCTCACAGAGACATAGTTTGCTGACACCTACTTTAAAGGAATAACTTTAAAAAACCTTAATGACCAAGTATGTTTAAGGAAGGGGGAAAACCAAAAATTACATCAAGATATTAAGTTAGCTGATTGAGAGGATGAACAGAAAGAGAGAATGAAGCAACATTACAGTGTAGAAATGAAGCAACATCACAATAACTCACTCCCTTGAAGGGATTATAATTGAATTCTCATAGTGACCTTATGAACCAGTTACTATTATTCGAACCATTTCAATGATGAGAAAACTGAGACACACAGAAATTAAGAAAATGTCGAATGTCATCCCTGTAGTATATGGACGGTGTAAGCTTTGGCTTGGAAGTCTGCTCTAATAATCACTGCACACACCTACACATACACACACAATTTTGTGCATTTTTAGGTATGTTAAGACTGAGGTTATGACAGGGTTCCAATGTTTAAAATAAATTTATATTTTCTAGGGTAAAATTGATTACCAAGATAATTTCTTTCTCATTGCATATCTCTTAATTTGAAGACAGACTATGGGAAGCTCATAAATGCAATCTCATACCCTTCCATGCATATAAAAGAATTCCCGTTCACCATTCACTTACAAATTAGGTATGTTCATATAACTTGCTTAGGCCAATGAAATTTAGGCAGAAGTGATATGCTCATTAAGAGCCAATGGGCAATTTACCATATATCCCCTTCCTTTGAATACAGTGGTCAAAGAAGCCCATGTTGAGGTCTACTATCTTCAATATCTGAGTGAATACAAAGGACAGAACCTCCCTGGTGACCACATTAGACATGTTGCAAAAATGAAAATCAGTACTTGATTTTACAGACCACTGAGATTTTGAAGTTGTTTATAACTGCAGCACAATTTTGTCTATGCCAATTATTACATAAATGTAAATGTTTTTTTCTATCTTGGTTGAATTAAGAATGATTCCTCATGGAAAAAAAAAAAGGATCAGACTAAATAATGGCTAAAGAACCTTATGAGTCTTATGATAGAGCTATGTAATTACGTTAAAGCTGACTTTAAATAGTATGTGACCCACCAAGAATTAAGCAGACTTAAAAAAAATAACGTCCCAAGTTCCTGGGACAGATTGAAAGGCTAGCATAGATTTAAAGCTTGTACAATGCTTATATGTAGCCAAGGTTTGCAAACCCCTCTGAAATGGGTCTGAGTTTTGAGTTTCATAACGAAATCCAAAACCTTAGAAGAGAGTTTCACATTTCACCCTGAAAGTTTCATACGGCTTCAACTTTTGTATCTTTTTCAGGTATCATACTACAAAAAGTTCCTAAAATTTTTTCTTTAAATAAATAATGATTATTAGTGTCATCTATTAAATTAAGTATGCTCTGCTGTTTTTTGTACAAAGATAATATCACTGACCTATTCACAGTTAAGTATTCATTCTCAGTTAATTTTAATTTCTGGTTGATCCTGTACCACAATTTATTTGCCCCAAACTTTTAAGTACTGTAAGTAGTAGCATACATTTAAAAAAAGTCTAGTTGGGCTGAGCTGTGTAATCTGGAAGTCATGGAGCTATGATTTCTCTGGTGAATGAATCTCTTCACCCTAGCTCTGTTAGCTCCATGCTGTTAACCCAATGAGATGACTTTTAGAAGAAAAAAGAAAATATCAAGAACATGTGTCTTATCTTTTGACCAACTCCATTAAGATATACCTCAGGCCAGTAATATAGACTATAATAAAACAGGGCAAAAATAGATATGTTTTTAAAGTTTGTGAGGTAATATCTGAGATTTCCATAGTAAAAACCAGATTCATGAGTCAAAATGTTGCATTAAATGATTTACTACTTTAAATCAAGGGCAAAAAGTTTTAAGTCAGGTCTCCTTGGGAATAATACTCCAGGAGTCCCTTTTCTCCCTCTCTGACCTTTTATAATACACACTATCAAAGGGCACATCAGAGAGCCCATCTTGTTCAGGCTCTCCCCTTTCTCTACTACCAAGAATAGAATAGTTATTTAGTCAGCACCATGTCTATTCTTTGAGCCCCAAATTTTGTTGAAGTAATGAACAATTCTAATTTAAATATGTTCCTACTGCAATGTGGAAGTTGTGATCTATGAAAAGAGTTATAAAATATAAATAAGAAACCTAGGATGATTTTACTTTATCACTTCTGATGTAACCCATGGTATAGGTTTATAACACAGGAGGTACTTTATCATTTGCCAAAAGCATGGGTTTTAGCCATTTTGTATTCTTCCTACCCAAAGTTTCTGTATCTGTAAAATTGATATGAAAACTTTGATCTATTAGTAATAGGCCAGGCATAGTGACTCACGCCAATAATCCCAGCACTATGGGAGGTTGAGGTGGGTGGATCACTTGAGCCCAGTAGTTCAACACCAGCCTGGACAAAATGGCAAAATCTCATCTCTACAAAAAATACAAAAATAAAATAAAATAAATTAGGTGGGCAGATTGGTGCATGCTTATAGTCCCAGCTATTCAGGAGGCTGAGATGGGAGGATCACCTGAGCCCAGGAGCTTGAGGTTGCAGTGAGCTGTGACACACCACTGCACTCCAGTCTGGGCAGTGGAGTGAGACAAAACAAACAAATAATGCAACAACAAAACTCCAAGAAAACTCTCATCTCACAGAATCATAATGACATTAAAGGAAATAAAGAATAGGAAATAGTGAAGCTGTTTTAAGTGGTAAAACAATATACACAATTAGATATCCTTAATATACAAAGTCCTAAAATGGCTAGGCCAGAGTTAATATCTAATTTTTCATATTTCATAATTAATGTGATATAATATGATGATTCTCCAATTATAGAAATAGGGAGGTTGACGACACAGGTCTTACTCTCAAAAACCCAAATAATCCCAGAGCTAGTCAATTTTTTAGTTCTAGTAGATCACATTGGTGGCTAATTAGAAAAAGTCAAAACTGTCAGATCCTTCCTCATCTTGTTGGGACTAATTGACAACCCAAAAGATTGCATTTCCCAGCCTCTCTTGAAGTTACACTGAAACCATATGACCAGTTCTAGCCAATGAGCTGTGCACTGAAGAGTTAAAAATTATTTTCCCAATAAACACATGAAAAAATGCTCATCATCACTGGTCATTAGAGAAAGGCAAATCAAAACCACATTGAGATACCATCTCACACCAGTTAGAATGGCGATCATTAAAAAATCTGGAGACAACAGATGCTGGAGAGGATGTGGAGAAATAGTAATGCTTTTACACAGTTGGTGAGAGTGTAAATTAGCTCAACCACTGTGGAAGACAGTGTGGCGATTCCTCAAGGATCTAGAACTAGAAATACCATTTGACCGTAGCAATCCCATTACTGGATATATACCCAAAGGGTTATAAATCATTCGATTATAAAGACACATGCACACATATGTTCATTGTGGTACTGTTATCAATAGCAAAGACTTGGAACCAACCCAAATGCCCATCAAGTATAGACCAGATAAAGAAAATGTGACGCGTACACACCATGGAATACGATGCAGTCATAAAAAGGGATGCATTCATGTCTTTTGCAGGGATATGGATGAAGCTAGAAACCATCATTCTCAGCAAACTGACGTAAGAACAGAGAACCAAACACCACATGTTCTCACTCATAAGCGGGTGTTGAATAATGAGAACACATGGACACAGGAGGGGACACACTGGGGCCTGTTGCGGGGTGGGAGAGCTAGGGGAGGGATAGCAGTGGGTGGGAGGATTGGGGAGGCATAACATTAGGAGAAATACCTAACGTAGATAATAGGGGATGGATGCAGCAAACCACCACGGCATGTGTATACCTATGTAACAAACATGTATGATCTGCACATGTATCCCCAGATCTTAAAGTACAATAAAAAAAATTATTTTTCCCAGGCTGACCTCTAAAGCTTTCTTCAGGGATTATTCTTTGAGGAAAGCAGCATTCCAAGATGAGAGGAGACTTATTACCTTAATGTCTATGAGGTAAAGTGCCTCTACTCTCCCCATTTTTGGTCATATGCATTGGATGTTTATGTGAAATGAATAGTTTGCAGGAAATAGGGAATTCATGCCAGAGTGTCAGTTATAATATAATTTCTTTGTTTTCTTCATTGAAAAAGTGTTGCTACAAAACAATGTCACCTGACTAAACAATGTACTTCCTGACATAGTATTAATACATTTACATTTTTATGCAGGGTCCTTATCTTGTTATAAGTCAGTAACAAACAGTTCAACAGCTACCAATAGTGCAAAGCTATACATTGAATTGCACTGGTCTTAACTATTCTGACCAATAGACAAAGATCCTACAAAGTAGAGACAGAGCTTGTAGGTGTAGGTTGTGTATTCCCCAAATACCATGCTAAATGAGGTACATCAGACGCTTCTTTATAATTAGATATTTTCCTAGTATGTGACAATTTATGCTTGTCATCCCGCACTAATTGCACACCTTCTTTCACTTTCTCATCGTCCCATTTAGTATGGTACATTTTTTGGTCCCCTCTATATAGAACCTCACCTGATAAAGTAGAAGAATTTGGGGTAAGAAAAAAATGATGCTTTTTTTTTTTCATTCTTTTTTTTTGAGACAAGTCTTGCTCTGTTGCCCAGGCTAAAGAACACTGGCATCATCATGGCTTATTGCACTTTTGATCTCCCGGCTAAAGTGATCCTCCTGCTTCAGCCCCCAAGTACACTGCACAACAGGTGTGCACCATGGCGACTGGCTTTTTTTTTTTTTTAATTTTTAGTAGAGATGAGGTCTCCCTATGTTGCCCAGGCTGTCTCAAACTCCCAGGCTCAAGCAATCCTCCCACCTTGGCCTTCCAAAGTCCTGAGATCATGAGCCACCACACCCACCCTAAATACTTTTTAATCTACACTACCAGTAAGTATTTTTTGTAAGAAACCACTATTAAATGATTGATTACAACCAAGAGGAATCATCGGTGATTTACTTTGCTATCCTCATTCATTACCAGGAACAAAAATTCATAAAAGGAATCTCTAGAACACATACAATATCACAGTTCCACAGAAAAAAATAAAATGAGGAATGTTTATATTGCTTTAGAGTAATCCTTTGAGCATTTTAATCAAGTTGACTAAAGTGAATTTCATTTCCAATGAGATTTTACACATAGCCTTCATTTTTGCATACTGTCATATGCTTTTGTGCCTTGATTCTGATTTTTATGTTTTAGGCACTATTAATAACCTTGCAGCTGCCAAAGTCAGCCTTGTTCAGGGACTTAGAATTTTCACAAATCCTATGTAAGTTAAGATTTGAATTATTTCAAAAATTTTAAAGACAGTATAGCCGTTGATCACTGGACTTAAGCAGCTTGGTTTTGGCTCTTTCTCTTATTATCTGGGTGGTTATACTCAGTTTATTTAATGTTCCTTAGACTTAGCTCCTTCATCAATAAAATGGGGATAAATATATACACTCACATGCTTGGGATTGCTGTGAGGATTAAATTAGGTAGTGTGTTAAGGAATATACAAATGGTATGGTGCATATGAAAGTGAAATTGCCTATAAAGCAATTCAATACTAGATTTGGGGTAACTTATTCCACATTTCTGAAGGAAGGGTATCTATTAGTCAAACAGTCCTGCAGTCTCTCTGCCCCATCATTCATTTTGCCTCAGTAGAAAAGGGCTGACTTTTCTAGTAAGTGAATTTTGGAGAAGGAACTGAGTTTTGACCCTTTTTCTCTTCCTTCACTTGGGAGCCAGCTTGTGCCCCAAGAACAGACCTTGCTTTAGGTCCATTTTCACCCAGTGTAACAAGGAGTTGTCCACTGCAGTCTGTGTGGCACTGGGAGTAAATCCAGTAAAGTCTTTGATGCATTTTGAGGTAGCTCACTTGGTCACACAAGTACACTATTATTTTTAATCACTTTGGTCCATTAAAGCTGCTATTTTGATTTTTATCTACCATATGTCAATATCTACCTTTCAGATAGGAAGGAAAGAGAAGCACTACTTCTTTGTCCTATTTTGTATGGTTAAATTATTTGGTCACCCTTACATAAGAGCAAAAGCCTTTCCTGATAGGTAGAATGAGAATTTGGGATAAGGAAAAACGATGCTTTTATTTTTTCTGGTCAAACCCCAACAGAAATAAGGTCCTGTAATTAAATTATAAAAGAAACATTTTATACCTTGATATTTATTGTAGTTTTAAATTTCTTTCAAAGCATAAAATAGTCCTAAACTTAACCTTATTTTTATATTGAATACACATAATGCTTTCATTCATTTTTTTATTAAAAATTTTTAAGCAGATGCTTTCATTTTTTTATTAAAAGTTTTTATTCTCCAAATATACACTACATTAAAATATCTTCATATAACATATCAATTTTGGAATCAGAAAATACATGCTATATAATAATTAATATTTGAATTATTTCAAAATAAATATCTATCATCTTATAATATATAATATATATTATATTCTGAGTCTAAAATTGGTATGCTATATGAATATCTTATATATTTATATATATTTCTATGTATCAATTCAGAAAATATATAAAGAGGCAATTATACTAATTTAATAAAACATGCTTTGACTAGCTTTCCAATATTAATATCATGATTAAAATTTAATCCCTTAATTATATACTGGCTTAGAGTTTACAAACACTCTCTCATCCATGCTCATTTGATCCTGTCATCTTGTCCTCCATTTGACCAGGTTGCCTAAGGTAAAGGGCTGCAGCCCCAGATCCCTAAGACGAGACTAACTGACTAGAAAAGGATTTAACTTGCAACTTGAGCCTCTCTTGTATTCTGTGCTAACCAGTGAACTAAATGGTCAAGAAGAAAATGAACTGGGATTCAAACAGGGGATACAGTGCATTTGTGGAGTTGAATTGTAGTCCACTTTCCCTTATGAGGCAGCACATCTTATCTAAGTATTGCAGATGTTTCTGAAATGGCCTAATAAATATTAGAATATCATCTAGGTAAATGAGGTAAATATGTCATTGGAATCTTGCGGCCTTCCATAATTAAATGCAACACACCCGCTACTTATTTTCTTTCTAGCAAGCTAAACTTGGCTAGCTTGAACTGCCCACACATTTTGATAATATTCCTTCCTATGGAAACGGATTCATTCACCTTGGCAGAGGTGGGGGATTGGAAGAGTGAAAATACTTACCTAATTAACATGATATAGCTTAATTAATTCTGCATCCTTCAAGCATAGAGAAAACCATGTGTTTCAAACGTAAGATACTAAATCAAACAGACTAGAACTCTAGCCATGGAAGAGGGCATGACATTTCAGACAGCCTCAGTCTTTAAGCTGCATCCAATTTTCTGACAGATTCAGGATTTAGAACAGATAGTTTTCTAATTTTTGTTGATTTAAAGTAGTCCAATACATGTATAAAGGGAGAGGAAATATATAGTATTATTTCTTCCAAATTTTTAGTAGTGCAAAATCCACATGAAACCAATTTAGCAAAGTTAGGTCTTTAGCAGGTTCAGAACTTGGTTGTCCAATTCCAAATGGCGGGTGGGGTGGGGGGATTCCACGAGTGAGTTAGCTTGGAGTTTTCCCTGTGGTCAGGGTGAAGGTCCCCTTGCGTGGGCAAGGGGCTTAGATGGTTTGAATTCACTACTGATGCTAAAGAAGAGGGAAGTCAGGATTTATTATCTCCTTGCCCAGATGTGGGGCATAAGTGTTAGAGGAGAGGTGAGGCCTAGAAATAGTCAACAGTAAAACATGAAGAAAAGGTAACAACACTCCTCTTTATACCAACAATTATAAAAATGAAGGGTGGGTGGATAGTGATACAGGATCATTGTGGAAATATATATATTAAAACAACTGATTATTTAAATATGACCTGAGCCATACTGC
Source organism: Aotus nancymaae (assembly GCF_030222135.1). Lineage (NCBI taxonomy): Eukaryota > Metazoa > Chordata > Mammalia > Primates > Aotidae > Aotus > Aotus nancymaae. The sequence goes on along the minus strand of NW_026988450.1, from coordinate 54,513,583 downwards.
CTTGAACAATGATGATAGTGTTCCTATGCAAAGAAATGATTTTTATAATGAAATGCTTGAAATATGAGAACTTATTGATCTATATATGACTGCAAACTGGGTTAGGAAAACCAAGAGAAATGTCTATAGATTTTCAGATTGCCATATGTAATGAAGGCTCATCTTCATCTGAGTACACTTCACTTCTCTCACATCTGCATCACACAGTCTGTTCTCATGTTACATAACACACTGAGATGCTGCCCATTTCCTAAACAAACCAAGACCTTAAAAAAACACAAAACAAAAACAAAAAAACCTCTCTACTTTGTATGTACCTTGAATGTCCTTCCCTTCTTTCTCCATTTAGCAGATGCTCTTTATTGAATTACTGCCAAATCCTTCCAAGTGGTGAGCTCCACTATCTCCTTTGTTTCCTTAATACAGATTTTCTCCCCAGTAGAGTCCTCTGTATTTTGTGTTTTCCTATTTACCTCAATACATGAAGATATGGGCCTAAAGCTTAAATCTGTGTGGACAGCACTAAGTGTAGCACCAAGTAGACAGTGAGTGCTCCATATATGTTACAGTATTTAATCAATAATACTACGAATAAAGTTGTTTCTTCTGATCTGAAATGGATACATTTTTCTTAATGTGAGTCATTCTCATTGGTTCTTACCATCATGCTAATCCTTGGTCTAGAACCTTCTCGACAGAATATGAGAATGTTTGGAGGGGGAAAAAAAAAGAAGTTCAAGCGAAACCTATTTCTCACCATTCACTTGGTTATTGTTTCTTTTCACTTTCCCACAGGAGAAGGGCTAAAGAACTGGCATAAGTATTTTAGGTAATACTAGATCATACTGCACAAAGTTTTCTATGAGTCCTGCCTGTCCTAACCTTCCTTCTTAACGTTTGTGCCTTTTGGCTTTACAGTGTCAGAGAGAAACAAAAAGCAAGGGAGTGCCTTCACTCTCTCCTGCTGCTGACCAGGTTGTCAAAAGTGGGAGCAAGGCAAAAGGCCAAAATACATATCTGTTCTCAAAGCCATGATCTGATTCTTCTACAGTCAGCCAAATAGGTGGAGCACTCAGGTGGATTCCCAACTGCCTTATACACATGTGTACCCTTATGGAGTTGAGGAGTGAGCAATCGATTTCCTTATTTACCACTATGAAACACAACTTCTAGTGTAAGACAAGGAGATAATTTTGGTTTGCCTTTAAAGAACATTTTCCTGGGAAAAGCCCTGTTCTTAAAATCTGAGAGGAAAAATCTGCAACCACACCTTTTACACTGAAGCTTTGGTAGAACAGGTAGAAGAGAAAAGGCAACCAAATGACACGCCATTAATACTGTTATTGTCACCCCATTTCATGATGCAACATAGCAATTTATGATTTTCAAAGTACTTTTCACTTACATTTGATGCCCAAGATAAACCTCCCTGTAATAAAGGTAATGACTATTCGTGTGGGAAGACCTAACCCAAGCTGCTGTTACATTCTGTGGCTCATGCCTTAGCTATTGTTTGTTGAAACTCGTTTCTTAAAATTAATGCATAAAGGATGCTGATAGTCGGAAACCCGCTTGTTCTTGAAAAACAAAACTAAACAAAGCAAAACAAAGCAAACACAAAACAAATAGATAGAAGCAGCCCTTTAAGAAGCTGAGCAGACACTTCCTGTCAAATAATGAACAACATTGTAAGACGGATTTATTCATACTACAGCTGTGATTTGATAACCAATTCTGTTTGGAATTTGTGAAATGTCACACAATCCAAGATGTTTTAATTATGTTACATTTAATCCAACACTGCTGATTATAAAATGAGTGATCAAGAGTTAAATCATCTAGAGTCTAGAAAAGATGTAGAAAGAAAGACTACTATATTGCAAGCACATCAAACCTGCTACGTCTCACTGGTGATTTGTGTATGCTTAAACGAAAATACCCCTGGCTCAAAAAATACATATACTCATTTTTGAAAAATGACTGTAGTTTCTGGCTAACACACAGTTCTTTATAGTAGAAACTTTACAATCATCACCATGAAGGCTATATTTTCAGATAATATTCACAAATCCCCAAGGAATGAAGTTTCAAACATGTATTTTGTAGCGTTAAATTATGCATATTCCTACCACCACTTTCCTGCTGTTTAGATGTGGTATTGATGGTACATTTGAAGATGGCATGGCACATATTACTACTTTTTGTTTAGCAGATTTATTTGAAAGTGTTTTAGCCTCTGTGATTTAAAGACACATTTTCATTTTTGCTTGATTATACAAGATTGCTTTACACATAGTAAGTTTACTTTTCATCTAAGTTATTCAAAAATAGGTTGTATCTTACATATGGTTTTAGAATAACTCTAATTCACCACTAATAGCAGCTAGAGACAGACTATAAACTAAAGGGTAGTAAATTCCACATAAGATCAAACGTCTTGAAAAGTTCCACATAATTACTGAGTCAAAGAAATATCAACAGAACTGACTTCATAACAGCATTTCAGAAATTTCGTTTTCCAAGTAGAAAATCCGAACAGAATATAGGTTTTTCTTGTCAGATGTCTAAAAATATATTTCAAATATTCATTATAGCCAACTCTGTTATTTCTCTATTCCCATTCCCAGATATAACAAGGAAAAACAGAATGTGAGAATGAAAAACACTTTCTCATTTCTCTATGCAATTCGAAATATTATTGCTATATTAAACTTAATGTGTATTTAATTTTTCTAATAAAAATACCAACAAAATACAATATTTATCATAAAATCAAGGAAGTATTCAACAATATAAGACAATGGCAGGTTATAGTAAAAACAAAATATAATTTAAAAAATTTGAAAATGTGCTGTCATTTTAGAATTGATAGGGATAAGATCAATAGGAAGTCACTTAAAATAAGTGGCTTTAAAATTCTGGACAATAACCAACTTTAAAAAAAGTCACAAGATGTAACAAATTTATCAGCAGGTATCTAATATGTATCATTAATCAAATAACCAGGCAACCACTAACTACTGCTATTTTGGAAACTAGACTTGTACATATGTATTTCTAAACGTGGAAACCTAGAAAATGTCTGCTAATGTAGTAATTCTTGTAAACCTGATTAATTCTGAAAAGTACTAAAATCAATTCAGGCTAAGTCGTTCCTCACTGAATATGGATAAAATAACATCAAAATCCATAGCCACTGGTTGCCATGCAACCTGCTATAGCATTATGGCAGAATAAGCTGGGCTTGGAATTTTCCAGGCCCTCTTGCTTTGCCGACTTGATGTTTTGATACTCTAATGCATCTCAGCTAACTTCCATTAAGTAGTGCTTTATGCGGTAGTATTCCAAGGTTAAAATGATTAAATAACTTTTATGGTTGATCAAATATAAGCCCTTATTATACACAGTAGGCAAAATCATACATTTTAATTACTTTGCTATCAAAGATCTAAGTATTTACATTTCATTTTTCAATAATAATTTTGAGTTTAGTAGACCTTTTAAAAAATACCTAAAATATTGCTCTTTAAAAATATTTATCATAAACAATAATGAACTTAGTCTAGGACAATAATAAATAACATTCATTCGTTGAACATTGAATGTTCAGCATTTTTATTTTATGCCTTTGTGTAGCTAGTTTAATTTTTTCAATGTAATCAAATTAATTGAGAGTTTGCATTATATTTCTCACTTTGCAACCATGCACAAAATAAAGAAAACTGATCAATATTTGATCACAGTTACAGTGCATTAATTCAAAGTTAATTTTCAGTGGAATCACTGCTATTATTCACTTTTGAGAGGTGTTATATGAACATCAGGAAAAATACCCAATCTTTATAAAAAGAAAAACATTTTAAAATATAGGCTTAACAAAAGAACTGTGTCATTAAGAAAAAGAAATTCCTTTCAAAACAATACTCCAAAAACATATTTAGAAAAATACCAATGTGGCTTCATCTTATACCTTTGAGTTTGTGCAAATATGAATTATTCTCATATAAAGAGAGAATCAGAGTGACTAAAATCTCTTTAATAACATCATCTCTCTTGGAAATCCACTTATTATCAAAATGGAAAGCAATTTAAAATCTAGCCATTAACCTCTAGCACTTATGTAAAAACAGATTTATTAGAATAGGAGAGAAATACCATTTTAGTAATTTATACTATAAATATTTCAAAATAAAAATATTACCCTTCATTTATTACAAAGGAAAGTGAATATGTCAAAATTCACTCACATTTAATTTTAATGGCAAGATGTTCAGATAATTACACCTTATAGAAAGACCCAAATTTGCAATTAAGTTCAAATAGATTTAATATTGTTTAAGTCTGACATTAGGTAAATTAAACTGCAGATCTTTTTTAAATAACTTATGCACTCATTTTTACTTGCATACTTCTAAAATCCATTGGCTTAGGTTAATGTATTAAAATAGCATCTTGCCAACCTCTTCCAGGCCCTCAAAAGTATATAGCAAGGAGAGAAGAAAATGACACTGATTTTGAGTGTGTGGGAATTGGAAATGGAAGTATTCTAGATGAAAAGATATTCTAAGTCAAAATATCAGTATGCAGGTAATCTAAACAACATTGAAATTGAAGCTGTGTAACCTTGTTGCAATCATGGAGCCATATAATTTTTATTATTTTAACTATATAACCAATATTATGGTTGGGGAACTGTCTAATGTATATTTTCATATCTCTGTTCTTCAAAAGTGTTTTTGTTTTAGTTTTTGTATAATCTATGAGCTTTGTTCATCTAAAAGCTATCAAATGCTAAACCAAGTTTTTCCAACTTGGGAATATTTCTACTCAAATAAAAATGTCCCAAAATAGCAGTTAAGTTCGGCATCAAAAAATTCAAATTAATACATTCCTTTTTATATTGATTAAAGAACTGACTTTGTTGTCTAAGAAGTAACAAGAAAATTATCTTTTTTTTTTATAACAAATGATACATGAATGTAAGAAAGTGAAAAAGCGGGTGTTTTTGCTCTAAGTTATCTTGGAGATGTGAAAATGTTGATACGCATTTTGCAGTCCTCAGTGATTGCCCCAGTGTGTTCACCATGGACGATACCCCTTCTCTCTCCACCTCTGCCACCTTCCCTAGTGTCTGTTCCACTCTGGAAGCCTTGGCCTGGAATCCAAGAAATGTAGAAATCGAGAAGAAATTACCTAGTGAAAGTTGGAAAGGATATCCCGGCTCATGATTAGGGAAAAGGTAGAACTAGTGTTCAAAGGTAATTAGCACTTACTTCAATTCAAGCCATGTCAACAATTTCTGCTGAGTACACACTATTTGCATAGAGCTAAATCAGGCATTGTGAAATACATGAGAGAAATACAAGGGAAAATACACATTTTAGGAACATATTACAATATATCAAAGCATGTGATTCAGAGATCTAAAAATGAATTTAAGGACAAGCTAACTCTTCTTATTTGAAGATAAAACACAAACTCACAACCATCAGAGACTATGATAAGACCTTCTTTAACTCATTTCTTTTATACGGCTCTCAGGATATAAGAAAGGACATGGCAGAAGAACAACAGTTAACACCATCAGGGAGTCTGAAATTACTTTAGCCATTCGTATTTAGCTATGTTAAAAATAGTCTGGCCACCTCCTTTGAAGTAATGCCACTATCATGGAAAAAGACAATTTTTAAAATTGTAAACTAAGGATATAAATTTTAAGAAAATATATCTAATTTTTCATGTGCATACTTTAGGATTCTGTGAAAATTACATTATATAGCAGGAAATACAGTTATACCAGAGTGAATATAAAGCTAAAAAGAGCTTGAAGTAAAAGTTTAAAGGATATATCATCAAACTTTAAATGAGGCTTTTTCTGGCCTGGCTAAATTACTACACTTCTTGATGCTGTTTGCTCCTTATAGCAATTGAAAGCATATGTAATTTAACAGCAGTCCTCAATCCTTTAATAAGCTGTCTTTAAAATACCTTACATGGATTACCTATCTGTAAATCTGCTTCCCATGCAGAATGTGACAGCATTATGGAAATTGTTAGTTCAGTAAAGATGGCATATACCAAAGGGAACTACATCTGCACCCTGTAAGATTGTACCAAACATTAGAAGTAATCTTTCAGCATTTATAATACTGTAAATGCATAATTATGATTAAGGGCTCATTCTAACCTTTATTATGGACTGTGTATTTCAAATTTGGAAGGTAGGTGATACAGAAGTGGAACTATGAAGTATCACAGTAAGATTGCATCTTTTAAATTATATGAAGTCGGTTCTTAGACTCAGATATTCCACATTTGTCAGATTAGCAGATAATCATGTGTTCACAGAAAATGGGGTAGAGAATTTAAGATTCAAAACTTGAAAATCTGAATATATCTTACTTCGCTTAATTCTTTTATCCTAATTTTGAATTATAAGACTTTCAAAACCAAATACATATCAAGTTTATCAGAGCACCTATATCCTGATTTATTTATCTTATATGTATTTATAGATTATTAGTTTCAAACAGATTCAGGTGAGCTAAATCACTAAGTAGAACAACGAACCTGTAACAAATTAACAGTATGTGTGACTTTACAAGCATGAATTCCAGTAAACAAGTAATACAAATTCAAGGAGACGCTTCACGAAGTCAAGCACTAAAAAGGGCCTCACTGATATATAAAACGCAAACCACACTGGAAGTGCAACCAGAAATTAAAAGTATCAGAGTCTAATTAGCACTCACAGAGCACATACTGGTCTGATTGATTTTTGTCATGTTTCAGAGCAAGCCTGCTTTAAAATTGCATACAGAAACTGCTGGAAATAATGCTATTATTTATAGTTTATCAGTACAACAAAATAAAATTTAAAGAAATATAATTTTAAGTTGTCTTTCCAAGTTTTCCCAAGTTAGAGTAGAATAAAAATATTTCATATTTGTGTTTAATAATAATAAAAGGAACTCTTAAGAAAGGTAGGCAGCTATGTGAATGCTATGGTTGCTTTATGCATGTCCTTGGTGAAAGAATATTATCTTGTAAATAATTAGCTCTCTAATTTTTAATAACTTTGGTGGCAAATCAAGTGGAAGGAAGTGAGCCTATACGTTGAGTGCTGAGAAAGTTCTCTTCTGGTCACAATCCTCAAAGTAATAGAAATGAAAATTCTTAAAATTTATGCTACATATCCACGTTGAACAAGAGTCACACTTTATTACGCAGGTGACAGAGGAAAGGGATTAAGGAGGAAAGATGTCCACAATCATGCAAGGATAACTGAAGGATTCTTAAAAGACTTACACGATTTAGTAGGCTATTTCTCCGCCTCACTGTCCAGGACACGACCTAAGCTAGACCTATTCCTATAGTGACCCCATTGAGAACACCGGGATGGTGCATGGCAGTGCCCAAAAGGGTAAACCTGGTGAATCCCTAATCTCACTGTGTTCAGCAGAGACTCATAAAATAAGGTAGATACATGTGTGCCTACTATTATGTTCACAGCAAGGATGCCATATTAATATTGCACTATTACAGATGAGCCCTAATTACTGACGAGAATCATAGTTATAGAAAGAAAGTGGGGAAAATATAATCTAGGCCTCTCCATTAAAGATGAAAAGTAAGACAAAGATTCTGCAGAGAGCAGGCAAGTCACATTTTGACATTATTGCTTTGTTTTGATTTCCATCTACTTTACAAAAGCACTCTTTTTTCTTATTTCTAGAGTGGGATCATCTATACTTAGAAAAGAGAAGAAAAAATGAAACATTAATGAAATCCAATGTAGAAATGACTTACAAATGTATGCTGTATATTTCTATAATAGTACATTTACCTATTTTCTGCTCATAATAGTTTAACTCTTTATCCTAATTTTAGTATCTTACATATGTTTAGTATCTTACATGCCCATGTCAGAGACTAAAAAAAATTAGTCACATTTATTATGAAGTAGAGACTGTTCTTTAAAAAAAAATAATTGTGATTCTTTTCCTCATGAATTTCTTAAATTCCAAGAAAACAGAAAACTCCATTTGAGTCACTGAAGCAAATAATCTTTAGTATCGCCAACCTGCAAAAATATCTTAACCACCTTTCTATTCTTTGGTTTTGAGTGATTCTCGGCATGCATGAGTCATTCTGATTTCACCAAATGTGTTGATGACTGTACTTAATGAAACACTGAAATGTGAAAACAGAAATCCAACTCTCATAATCATCCAGATGTAATCCAAATCTAAATATCGGCTTCAGAACTAGGACACTTCTACTGCCTTCCTGAAACTGAGTATTTAATTAGTTGATCTCTATTAGTTAAACAAAAAGAAGCATGAGCTGTTTACAAAATAATTTCAGGTACAACAAAACAAAATACAAACCATTTTTGCCTGATTTAAATATTTTGGTGTAATATAGACAGGGCTTTAATTTGTGAAAACACTAATGTAAATATGCTTTTCTTTCCTTCTTCAAGGTTATCGTCCATGATTACGTATTTTCTCAGGAGATAAAGTAATTTGATCTAACATATGGCAGGGAATTGTATGAGGAAGAATTAACAGGAATCTCTATTTCTTAAAAGTAATATATTTTCTCTCTTAATGACTGAGTTATATTATATTTATAAAATATGGCAATATGACTAATAATTCAATGCAGATCCTATGTGGACAGATCTGGATTCAAATTCTGATTCTACTAAGGATGGTTCCTTATTAGTTAAATGGAGATAAAAATAGTACTTGTTTTAGAGGGTTATCTTCAAAAGTAAATGAGACATAACATATGTAAGTCATATGGATTGTCCTGGCTTAGAGTCAATCCTAAATAAGTTATTCATTATTATTAATATGCCAGAATACCACTGATAAAGATGTATGTTTGAAATTTGTTCTTAAAGAAATAGCAAAATATCTTAGTGATAACTGTAATTTCTTAGAATTATAATTTTATATTAGATGACCTATCTGGAGGAAAGTCCAACTTCCTCAATAAAAATTGAATCATATCACTTAGTAAAATTAATGTACTTAATTCATTTAATTAAAAGGAAAGGAAGACCTAAAGGCATTGAGTAATTTAAACCAGATGCTCTGAAATAATCAATTCATCAAATAAACACGAATTGATTGTTCATCAATTGCCAGGCACTGTGATAATCACGTTAAATGAATATCTTATTTAGGTTTTAGGCAATATTCATAAAGAGTTACTATTACAGTTTTCAAATTACAGATGGGAGGCCTGAGTCTCTGAGAAGTAACCTGCCCAGTGTTTTTATAGTAAAATGATTCAAGAAAAATTAGTCACATTTATTATGAAGTAGAGACTGTTCTTTAAAAAAAAAAATTGTGATTCTTTTCCTCATGAATTTCTTAAATTCCAAGAAAACAGAAAACTCCATTTGAATTACTGAAGCAAATAAACTTTTAAAAATTTGGATAATATATTGTATATTTCAAAATAGCTAGACAAGAATATTTGAAATGTTTCCAACGCAAAGAAATAATAAAATGTTTGAAGTGATGGATATCTTAAATACCCTGATTTGATCATTACAAACTGCATGCCTGTGTCGAGATATCACATGCATCCCATAAATGTGTACAAATATTAGGTATTAATGAAAACAAATAAAATTTAAAAAATTGAATAATACACCATTTAAAAGATAAATTTTAGTCAGATTTAGTGGCAAGAAGCACATGTTATAGTTGTCTATATAGAGAATATATGGCCAACTATTAGAATTCAAATAAAATTTAAAATGGATAATAAAATTAGATTTATGATTAGCACATATAGTATATTCTTGATTTTGACATTTTTTTTTAATCTGGATATACGCGTCTTCTGTGTTTGGTGTGCTTGGCTATGCTTTCTTAAGTATATTTTTCTAAATGTTGGGCATGTAGTGTAGCAAAGCAAAGAAACAACAAATAAATGTCTGAGACCTCAGCATTAACAACTTCATCTGCTCTTCTTTCTCTGTCTTCTTCAAACTATAACTTAGGATGGAGTCACTAGTCAGAAGTCTGAACACACTTAGATGCAGTCATTGAAAATAAAAACTCACAGTGTCACTAGCCAGGAAAATGAAATTTACTACAGGCATTTAGTCATGAATGTCCCTTAGTACACAGTGAGCATCACAGAGTTGCCAACAAGCTGCCGAATAACCTGCGCCAATGCACGTGACACTCAACCTTCTCTATTCAAGCTTATTTTTGTGAGGGCGAAGCCATTATTCATGCGGCTTTGCTGTTACTCCATTAACTTATTTGCTGATCTAAGAATCACTGGTGGAAGACTGCATCAGTATTCTTTCTACTACCCATTGCTTTAGCTCCAAACTGGATGTTTATGTGACACTTTTATGATGGAAAAACAGAGTTCATAAAATAAACCGTCTTCCTCTAATATCTCCACACTTCTGTTTCTATTCCAACTCAACAGAAGGGCACCATTCCCACCATGGCTCAGGCCCTTCTCATGTCATGCTCCGTGCATTTCAGTAGTTGCCCACCTATCACTTCTGTCTGTGATCTACTTTCCAGCCAGTCCTGCACACTCCCAATACTTTCTCCGGAAACATCTTTTAAAAACATCATTGCAGCTGGGTGCGGTGGCTTACGCCTGTAATCTCAGCATTTTGGGAGGCTGAGGCAGGTGGATCATGAAGTCGGGAGTTCAAGACCAGCCTGGTCAACCTGGTGAAATCCTGTCTCTACTAAAGATAACAAAATTAGCTGGGCATGGTGGTGTGCACCTGTAATCCCAGCTACTTGGGAGGCTGAGGCAGGAGAATTGCTCAAACCCTGGAGGCAGAGGTTGCAGTGAGCTGAGATCATGCCACTGCACTCCAACATGGGTGACAGAGAGAGACTCCACCTCAAATTTTTTTTAAAAAGTCATTGTTCTGTGCAGAAAGATTTTCTAGCTTTCTATAGTCTACTCATCAATGAAAAAAACTTTAGCCTAGTATTCAAAGCCCTTCACACATGCCTTGAAAGTAGCTTCCTACTGCTCTTCTTTACTCTCCTACTCATAAATCCTTTCCTCCATCTTGAACAATTTTCCATTTCTTGAATACAAGTGGCTTTGTCCTGTTTTTATGCATTTATTTACAACAGATTCCAGAAAGAGCATCGTATCTATCTGGAGTTTGGTAAATCACATCCATAGTTCAAAGGCAAATGCCAATTCCAATCCTTTGGCTTTACACAGGCAGAAATAATCTTTTCTTCATCCATATTCCAATAGATGTTCTGCATCCTTCATAAAGCTTTTAACGTATGCTACATTGAATTGCATACTTATGAACATCCCATTTGCAGGAATCAGATCATATGACTCAATAATAAAAATAACAGTAATGTAACTGAATCTTCCATGCCAGTGTTCTTTAAAATTTTTATGTACTTGACCATCCATAAGCAAAATTTCAAGTATGCACCCCAACATATAGATATTTATGTTTAAATTATTTGCATATTCTACTATATGAACACATTTTAGTCATTATAACACACATACAAATGTAGACATTGTAAAGAGAGATTCAAATAGACGTTTTAACAATTTGATTTCGTGAAATGCATCCACCTGATTTTGAGACCATTCTTGACACTAGCAGTACAAAAATTAATCAAATGCTTTTCAAGGACTTAATCAGCTTATAAACCAGGTCCATGATACTGTAAAAAACTAAATAAATCACAACTCATTACATTCATATTAGATTCACGATTTTGTTTCCTTGGAGTCCACTATACACCCTAAAAGAGCATGACTTGTACATAACAAATAACTACTAAAAGTGTTCTCGAATCAAAGAAGATTGTTAGGTTTTTGCCTAAATGTGTTGCCTAAAGTCAATTTAGTTTATTACTTGAGTAAAGTTACGATTTGTATTTTTATGGCTTTTTATAAGTAAAAACATGTTTGCCTATCCTTCCCTGAAATTCGCAAGAGTTGTATGAGATAAACTCTGTAGGACAGCATAGTTTTCTCATCAGTCACTCTAGACCTACTATGTGTCACAAACTATTCTAGGTACTAATGAAACACTAGTGAACAAGTAACTCAAATCACTGTCCTCACAGGAGTCACACCTCTATGGGAAGAGGTACACAATAAACAAGAAGAAACTAAACTAACATGACATTTTCAGAGAATATAAATGTTAGAAAGGAAACAAAACATTATGATAAAAACAGAAAATTATTAGGTAATTGTGGGGAAGGAAGGTATGGTCAAAAATAGTGAGGGTGGTTCAAAAATCTCTTTGGGAATGGGGCACTTGAGCCAACCTTGAATGAAGAGTCAACTATAAGCAACTAGGTGAATAGTTCATTAGTCACATAAGCAACAATGTGAATAGCAGAAGGAGCATTTATGGGAGAGTACAAAAGAACTGAGGAAACAGGAATAAGCTTTACATGTCTGAGGAATTTAAAGAAGGCTAACATAGCTGGGGGCTAGTAAGTAGAAGAGGGGAACAAGAATTTCAATCAGGAGCTCTAGAGTCAGACAGACTGGGGTCAAATACAAGTTCCTCTATCAACTCTGTGACTTCGGAAATGTTACTCTTAGGCAAAAGGTAAATAAAACCATTCTTACCTTCTGCACGTGAAATTAACTTGACATTAACTCTCTAGATGGTTTTCCTAGTCATCTGATAAAAGTTGGAATGCTAATGATATTATTAAGTAATACTGCTTTTGGTAAAAATGACCACTGATTGGTAGATGGCAACTAAGGTGCAGGGAATATAAATACATTATTCCATACCTGATGAGGAGGCCATAGTTAGGGCTTTTCAGTTTGGTGGTTCATAAAAGACATGTCCCCGGGGATTTGGGGTGTGAGTTATTATGAGAAATATTAGTATCTGTGGGTCATAAGACTTCTGAGTCAGGGATACTCTCACAGGTGTCCAAGGTGAGTCTCATTTCATTGTACCTGAGCTGCCGTCAAAGGACAAGACATCTCCTAGGCATCTAAATGGCTAGAGAATGTACGGCTGTCTAGACTCCTGCAAGGACTCCTACTAAACAGGAATCCCTGGTGCGGAACGGAAGCTGGTGGTCCCTGTCGGATATCCTTCTCAATACACTGGCCCTGTGTAGCCTATGGTAGCTTTCTCAGTCTGAAGGTTTGGCCCCTGATGGCAAGCTAAATCTGTTTCCTCAATTGTTAAGTAGGAATAATAACAGCACTGGCTTACTCTGAGAATTATAAAACATCATTTTAACATAGTACTCTTGTGGAGCATCAACATCAATCAAATGATTCCACAACTGTGAGTTATTTTGTTATTAGCCTCATTACACTTTTACATGTGAGAAAACTTCAGCTTAGAGAGATAACTGCCTTATTCAGGGCAACATCAAAGTGAAGATGGTAACCTCTCCCTGGCATCCTAATTGAAGTATATGTCACATGTCATTCTTGCAACACTAGTTCAAGGCTATCCAAGTTCCTTTGGCTATTCTATGGTGTTCAGGATACAGAGATGGATAAAAGTTTAGAAGTTCTTCTGCCTCCTAATCTCAAATTGACCTAATGATGTCACTGGGAGAGTAAATCTAAGGAAGATCAAGAAGCTAATGGGATAAATCATCTGTTTCACTTTTCTCTCTTTCAGTCTGTATCCTCTAGATCATGGACAGCCTATTGATCCTTCTAACTCTGCAGGGAAGCCTGCAAGTTAAAAAGGAAAATAAGTCTCTCAACACCATTATGTATTTGGCTGCACACATGCCTTGAACTGCTGAAATACAAAAATGATACCAATGCAGTGCATTCAGTTTCCATCTAATCACTTTTTAAAAAAATGTCATGCAGAAGATGTTTATCACAATCACCATCATCAACATCATCACCACTGCTGTTGCCAGTGTACCACCATCACCATCGTGAACGTCAACTTAATCATGTCCTTGATTCAATAGTTTTCAACTTGTTTAGACATAAAATAATGATAGAGCTGTGATTGTTTGCCAAAAAAGTTTTTTTTTATAAGCATCTTAACAATCAAGTCATAATAACCCAGTTATTTCCATCAACAAAAAATCTGAATTGCATTTGGTTTGTCTGGGTGTCAGCAGAAATGCTTATGTGAATTTAGTGTTTATTATAACTGATGAAGTCCTTTTAACTGGAGCGTATTATAATAATATGTCTGCAAAACAGAATATGTCTGTGAAAGATAACAAAATATTTTAGCATTTGCAATAAAAAGCTATTGAAGTTTCAGTTCTTTTTCAACTCCAACAATTATATCAACATCTACGTCTTATTCTTTTTAAAAAGTATGATGTGTGGCTTGATGTAATACATGTTAGGAAATACAGGGCTAATTAACTTGGTTGAGGTGGTTAGAGAAGGCTTCCATAAGGAATTATATTGTGATTGAGATAGGAAGGAAGACTAGAAAATGCTTAGGTCAGGAAGAGAGTGGAGGTGGATGATAAGAGAGAGGGAAGTACATAAGACATGAACAGCATATGCAAAGGTTGTGGACATTATAAATTCTGACTAAGAAGAAGAATGGAAGAAAGGTCAGTGTAGAAGGAGAACGGTAGGTGGAGCAGAGCCACCATATAGGCAATTTATTTGAACAATGATGAATAATTTATTCTTTGTTGGTATGCTTCTTATATGCTCACATTAAAGCTACTATATTAATAAAATATTTCTGAGTAATTTATGTTTACTATGTACATAATAGGCAATATTTGCTAGGCACATGATGGAGAATGAGAAGAGTGTCATGTATTCACAAAGATCTAGATTTATTGTCTGAGCCGGGAAAATAATGTCAATTCAAAAACATATACCTTGAAAAATATTTGTATATATGTACATATGCATATGTATAAAAGAATATATAATCTCTTTATTCTGATGTGTTCCAAAGGATTTTCTGTGCTATCAAATTTATTTTAAACAAAGGAAATTATGAATAGTATATAGATCAAATAAACATAGAAAAGTTAAATGTCTTGCTCAACATTTTAAATTATTTTCTCCCATTAGATATTTTATTTCTTCCATCCAAATTTGCCTAAATTTTACATGTCTATATATTCCATAAATGAAACAGCTAGTGCCAAATAATTTCTATTTTTTTAAATAAAACCACCTATAGTAATTTTCCTGATATATAAAACTACTCAACATTTTAAAGATACATAATGTTTATACTTGCCTTTTATTTTTTTCCTACTTTCTTCATTATGATTTAAAAATGTCATAAGCAGCTTGTAAATTAATTGGTAAAATCCTTTGATCCTCATTGTACAGATCATCAGAACTCCTGATCAACTTACACTTAATTGGCCCAGTGTTATTTTATTGAATTTTCCCATTAGCCATATTTGTAGGCTTTCATAACTTAATTTTCTATAATTTTCATTATTTTAGTTAAAACATTTTAAAGTTGAGTAGTTCAACCATTTAAATATCATTGATTTCATCTGCTTTTCAGGTTATTTATGAACCCACTTTCTTTCTAGTGTTTCTTTTTCACCTAATATCATTGTAAGTGCCCCTTTGATGCCACTTACCCCTTTTAGCCAACATTAATTCACTCAGCTTTATTTTCTTTTTTGCCCTTTCTAGCCCTTAGAGCTTAAAAATTTATATTCAATATACTATGCATTCTTCTTTTATTTCTTTCCTTTCTCCATTTTTATAATGTGTTCTTTTTATGTTCCTAATTCTTGATTGATCCTCTCATGCCACATCCTTTATGGAGCTAAGCTTGCTAATTCAATCATGTTCCAATTTCCTTCCAGTTGAGGATCTAATTTTTTGATGCTCCTGTTTTCCTGCTTTAGATTTTCATATCTACTTTTATATTTCATCTATTTGACATAAGAATTCTAAATAATTGCCTTAAAAGTCCAAATATTATGTTAGGTTTTATTATCAGTTGCACACATAATTATACTGTGAAAGACTAGAACTGGGTTTATATGTGTGTTGATCTGGGTTTCTTATTTATACAGCTTACATATTTTTCACAAGTTTCTAGGCAATTTTAATATGAAAAGTAATCCCTTAGCTTCTTGGCTTTTTCATTCTCTTTTAGTCCAGTGGGATTTCTTTGAATAAATATATGGCAGTGGTTTTATTAATTTATTTCCCTGAGATTTCAAGATTCTCTTACAAATGTATAATTTTGTGGTGAAACTCATTTTAAGTAGTGTAATAGTTCTCATAAACTGACTGCTGTAAAAAAATAGACCCCAATATATATAATGACTCAAAAACAATAGAATTATATTTCTTATGCACTGCCAAGAGGAAGAGGGTGGCAGTGTGACAGTCCTTCATAAAGCCATTCAAGAACCAAGGCTGATGGAGACATGTCTTCAATGTGTGGCCTCCACAGTCATGGTGAGTGCCATCTCCATTTTAGCCAGACAAAGGGAGAAAAGGCATGGAGAAGCACATGACCTGGTTAGTAACTCTCACCACCATGTGCATTCCACTGGTAAAACGATGCACACAACACATTTAACTACAGGGGACACAAGGAAATGTGGTCTATCTGTGTGCATAGAGGTGAACCTGGATTTTGGCAAGCAGCTAGCAGTTGTGCCACATAAAGTGAAGGAAATATTATTTTTTCCAATACTGGTAGAGATTGTAAATGATAAATGTGAAAAGCAAAATAATAAAAAGTAAAAGACATGTGACGTGATAATTTTCCATAGAAACACTTTCAAACTAAATCTTGTCCAGGATAAACACCTATATGATTTTTAAAATTTTTATGTCAATACTGTGTGCTAATTATGAATGTTAAAACTTTATAAAATAACAAGGTGAGAGTAGTTATTTGTCTAAAAAGCAATTGTGCTATATAGTACTGTACAGTTGTACTATATAATGCAATTTTGGAGACCTAACCATGAAAAAAGAAAAAAATTGAGGTAAGCCAAGAAATGTTTTGAATTAATTATATTACTTATAAATGTTTCAAACATATGTTGTCAACTCAGAAGAAATGAACACTTTTTTTTTATACCCTGATGTCCTGCAGATGAACTTGAACTGCTGACCAGAGAAGAGCCATTAAGGAGATTTCACAACGTGAAGCCTCTAAAAAATGCTACTAGGGTTCAACACCAAAATTTTGGAGGATGAAGCATTAGTCTCAGAGAAAGTGGGAAGAAAATTATAATGTTAGAAATAAAAGTCAAGTAAATGGTACTTTTATAAGTAAAACGACTGTTTAATTGTCTTGGTTGGCAGGCTGAACCAAGAACTGAAACAGATTTTAGTTTAATATGTTTTCATAACAATGAAAAACTGACACTCTAATTTCTAATTACAGCTGCCCCCTACCTACTGTACAAGAATGTTGTTAGGACAAGTAAGATAAAATATGAGCAGTGCTTTGAGCTTCTTAGTACAGAACTACAGAAATTCAATGAAGTTAAAGTGTTTATTAATATGATCATTATGATAGTCTCAGTTTCTCCCAGTTGGGTTTTAGAAGAGCTTCCAATCAAAAGTGGATTTATTTTTATATTAATACTTAGGAAATGATATATCACACAAAGCTTCCTGGAAGGAGTATTTTCTCTGAAAATACTAGAATTCTCTGTATTATTTCAAGTGCAGTGAGTTCACTGAGTCTGAATTTTAGTTTGTCTATTTTTATATAGTATTGAGTCTTCATGACCCAAAAATGAAATATCCCTTTACTTTTTAACAGACACACTTCCAAAACTAAATCAACTGCTTGGCAGTCCTGTGAGGATAAAGGTATGCTTCTGCATTTTACTTGAGTTACACTTTATATCAACTTCTCAAAAGTGACATGCAAAAGTTGCAATCTGCTTTTTCCACTCGGATTCAAGACATATTAGAGAAGTTGCCAAAAAACTGACTAAACTAAAATAAACAGATACCAGGTCATTGCTAAAGAAAAAAAAATCAAATTTTTCCTCATAAAGTGTCATAAAAATAACACTTGTGTTTAAAAAGGCAATGCTTCCACATCTTTTGAGTAGAAAATATTTTATGATTGAAAATGCAATGTAGGTAAGCAGACTATAGATCTTCAATAAATTAGGACGTTAAAAAATTTAAAAAAGTTTTATGAGGCAACTCATGGTCCCCTTGCTGGTTTTACTTTTCTGCATGGTATTTATCATCTGATACATTTTTCATTTGCTTATTTGCTTAATGAACTGACTGTAGAATTCTATGCTATAGGTTAGCCACTAATCACGTGTGGCTAATTCAATTTAAACTAATTAAAATTGAAAATTCAGTTTTTAATCTCGATGACCACATGTCAATTGCTACACAGCTACATGCAGCTGGTGGCTACTGTATTGGACAGTAAAGAATAAAACATTTCCATTGTCACAGAAAGCTCTGTTGGACATTACTTTTAGTTAATAACACTTTATATTCAATCAAATTTATACTGTTTACATTTTCTAAAACAG
Organism: Aotus nancymaae; assembly: GCF_030222135.1. Taxonomy (NCBI): domain Eukaryota; kingdom Metazoa; phylum Chordata; class Mammalia; order Primates; family Aotidae; genus Aotus; species Aotus nancymaae. The sequence continues at coordinate 54,495,095 of NW_026988450.1, read as the reverse complement.
AATTCAAGATAGTACTTCAATACTGAAATTATTTTTCCTATCTAATGCATGCCTGTATATATTTTATAATCAACAGCGTGAATGATAAAGTTATTACTAAATAAAGACTTCCTGTGTGGCTTTAGGGATAAAGAGCTACAAACTTGTCTGCTGACCTCAGCAGGTAAATTCTTTATGATGATATAGTTGGAAAGCATCAAATAGGACTCTAAGTCCTAAAATAAGATTAAAATTTCCTACCATGAATTGGGATATGCTGAGCACTAGAAATTTTTATACACTCATGGTATAAAAATGGGGTCAATTTTATTACACCATTTACAGATGAGGAAACTGCTAGTTGAGAAGAGTTAACGTGTACCAGGATACTCATTTTTCCCACTCCTCTTACTGTAAAAATCATACTCCTGATTTCAATATTTGCTATATTATTTTAACCACACTGAAAATTCAACTAATCATGTTTTATTTGGAATTAGCTTTGGTTTTAACCCATGCTAAATTTTCAGCCTAATGAAGTGTTATCTTAGAGATGATCTAACAGCTGCCTATTAATTTCAACCAAATTGCAGTATTTTCTTTTGGCTCCATGCCACCTTTTCCCCATCCCCACTGCCTTGATTTTGCAAGACCGTTTGTGCTGATATCTGCAAAAATATCCCACCCAAAAAGCCAGTATATCAAGGTGAAAATTAAGGTATTTTTAACACCCCAATGGCTATCCTTTCATGACAAAGGTAAATCTACAATGCATGCATTCCACGTCAAAATCTCAAGTCCTTTGTGAAAAAAAGAAGGGGTGTATACAACAAGTTAAGTAATAACTAACTAGAGTAGTTTCTATATTAAGTATAACTCAGTTATTTTCAAATCTAATGAATAAATGTGGCCTGACACAGCCCTATTCAGAAGAGCTGTAGTATACTTCCCTGAGTGCAAATAAGAGGAATAAGCTCATCAATGATTTCTCTATTCGTAAGGTTTAGATATGTGCTGTGAACATTACTCTACATTATCATGATGTCCTCAGGGTGTTTTCTGTTCTTTGTCCTATTCAACTTATAATGATCCATCTATTCATTTATTCACACATTCAACAACATTTAATAGACACCTGCCATGTACTGGACATCACTAAATATTGGGGATACAAAAATGAACACACGGTCTTTGATCACAAAGAGCTAAATTTTAGTGCTAAACACATGAATTGGGTAGAATTTAACAATTGTATTAATAAAAATATTCACATATATTTTAGAAAGTTGGAGAGTTTCTAATTCAGCCTGGAAAAATCTGAGTAGGCTTCTTAGAGAGGGTAATCTCAGGGCTGATTAAGAGATGATGATGATGATGAAAAATCAGAAGAAAAGAAAGAAGTAGTTTTGGTAATTTTGGTTAGACTGGACATAATAAGGTATGGCAAAGAAGCCAGAAATTTTTCTGTGAAGGAGGAGGGAAGATTATCTGGGTGTGTGTGGCTGGTGAATGGCTGCTTGTGACCACACACATCAAAATATACTCAGACATTTGTGCATAAAAAAAGACCACAGAAATAGACTTGTAGTCATCCGTTGTGTAATTTCTCTACTTTGCATCCTCCCTGTTCCCAATTAAGTTCATCTTGATTCCACAAGGCTGTTTGAAATGATGACATTCACTTTATAAATGTAAAGCAAATTCGTATTTGGGAGCTTATCAGCAGTTTGTATGTGCATCGGTAAACCAGAAAACCACTGCTACTCTGTGGTCACATACCAACGGGGACAGGGAGAGGCAGGGAACGCCATAGTCTCATTACAACATAGGTACCTGCTATAGTCTGAATGCTAAAGTCCCACTAAAATTCTTATGTTGAAATCCTAGCCCCCAAAGCGATAGTATTAGGAGGTGGGGCTTTTGGAAGGTGATTAACTCATGAAGACAGAGCCCTCATGAATGAGAATAAGGGGCCCAATTGAGTTCCTTACAAAACGGGCCCAATGGAACTCAATTGCCCTTCCACCAAGTAAGGACATAGAACAAGAAGATGCCCTCTATAAAGAAGACATCATCTTGATCTTTGATTTCCCAGCCTCCAGAACTGTGAGAAATAAATTTGTTGTTTATAACCACCAGTCTGTGGTATATTGTTACAACAGCCTGAACAGATTAATACTCAAACTGATTGAACTGAACTGACTCTTGTGCCATATTCCAGAAGACACTCTACCAATAAACTGTTTGTCTGGAGTGGGATTTAAAGAATCCCAGAGACTGTTTAGATGCTCTCCAAACAAGCTTTACCCATCTTTTAGAGCATACAGCTCATTACATTCCCCAGCTTCACTTGCAAGTAGATATAGCATGTGACTGAGTTCTGGCCATTCCTCTCTAGGATTATTGTAGTAATTTTCTAAGTTATTTCCCTTCTTCTGTCCTGTCTCCCTATTCTCTACAATGCAGAAAGAACAATCTTACAAAAATGTATAAATCCAATCATGTTAAACTTTGCTCCCAACTCTCCAATAATTTTCCATTCCTACAACTCCCCATACGGATCCATCATAGCACTGATTTCTGTGACCTTAGTTTCTGTGTTCTATAAAATCTCATAGTTCAAATGCTCTAGCAATACTAGCTCATTTGCTATTCCCAAGGTGCATTTGTTCTTCCCTCCCCCTGGAACTGTTTCCCCAGATGTCCATCATGGGTCACCTGCTCACCATCTTCAGATTCCTGCTCAAATGACACGAGAATGATGACATCTTTCTGGAAGAGCAAACTGGCCCCTCTTTACCTTGTGGCTTGTGCCCCCATCAACTGGTTTCCTTCCTGGCTTTGTGTTTCCTCATGATACATATTAAGTAGTGGCAATATGACGCTGATAATAATCACATTGCTGGTAATGGCTTGAAAGGAGGATATGTAGCTTTAATTATTCCCTTATAATTTCAATCATTCTTGTACATCATTTGTGAAACTTTCTGGCCCTCATTTTTCTCATGTCTGAGTTGTTCATTTAGTCATTTATTTATTTTTTCCCACTTATTTGCTGAGAAGTGACATTGTATCAGGCACTGTATCAGACAATGCAGATAGAGCAGTGACTGAGAAGGCTTCCTACACGGGTTAACAGCCTTCATGGAGTTTAATCCATTGGAAAAGCCAGACACTAAACCTTAATTATTAATATGAATGTTGAAAAAAAGACACAAAGCACACACAGCAGAGTAATCATAGAGTCCAGTTATGCCAACTGGTTTCCCCTAATGTCCTTTGGGCCATAGTAATTTATAAGTATATTCTGACACTACTTATTTACAGGGGGAAAAAGGAAGGGACCAGAGAGGGAACTAATGGTTATTTAATGCCTGGTATACCATGAATACATACTGGAAAGTTCTCTAAAACACCACAAGGCAGTTATTACTCTTCTCACTTTCAGATATGGGGAATCCAAAGTTCAGATGAACATTATTATTTCCACTATAAAGATGAGTAAGTTAAGGAATGAAACTCTTCTTAATTCACACACACTTAATCATGGACCTTATCACAGTGCTACCTATAAGGTAATCTACAGAGAAACTATTACGGTATGGCAGAACATAAATCAATGTAGAGTTTCCTTTCTCCAGAAAGTGTTGCCACAGAAAATGTCATCAGAACTAAATGGTATATTTTGTAACTAATTTACAATCTGTGCATTCTGAAAGGGGCAGCAAGGAGTAGGATTGTAGTAAGGTAAGAGACAGCATGGTGGGATGGATTCCAGGAACTAAAGAGGGCAGGGTAGAGACACGAGGAGATGGGGTAGCAAAAGGTATGGCTGGAGAGCTAACAAGGAGTCATATCATACAAAAAATTTCTATGACCCTATCTTCATAATAATGAGAAGCCACTGATGACTCAGGAATTTTGATTATCATAAAGAATGCTCTGGTCATACCCAATTAATCATTTGAGTTCTTTTGCATGTGCAAATTATATTTTTACACCCATTATAAAGGTTTCCATTCCACTTTTAGTAGTTTTCTTATCCATTAAGTTCTTTTCATAGTAAATAAATACAGATACTGATGCTTTTTTGTATTTTGGTAATTACTTTACATTGTTTGTTGTTGGCTCCTTGATATTTTTTTTTCATGTAATAACTTCAATTAATTAATGGAATTTTTATTTTCATAGTATAAGAATATAGTTATTACTTTATTTCATGGAGCATTTTAGAGATCCAAAGGTCTTTTAGAGCTTATAAAAATATTCCAAATCCTTAAAGTGTATCAAGGACCCAAGAGATTCTTTTTATTGTGAAGTGAATTAGAGGTCCAGGCATATTCAGTGGTGGTTCTAGTTTCTCCAAGATATCACCAACTGACCATGAAAAAGGTACACAATTTCTCTGTCTTTCTTTTATCACATAGAAAGTAAAGGCAATACTATACACCCAATTCCTGCTTGTCTCATGAAAGATAGTAAACAGATGAATTAGAAAGCAGATAATGACATCCATAATTAGGAAGTAGAATAAAGTATTCCCTGTGCTTTGGAGAAGAATATTATTAATTCCAAAGCATAACTATAAATTACAAATTATTTCTGATTCTTAAAGTAAGGGAACAGAGAACAGCTCAATCCAAATAGCAAGACAGAATTTTCTGATTTCTGTTTCTTTCCTTACGTTTCACTATGTGTTTACCTTCTTTGGACTCTTAAGTAAGGCCAGTGGTAGGCATTTTCAATCCACTACAACACAGGGTTTCTCATTTAAGAATCATCTGTTACCCAAACATCCTAAAAAGGAAAATGGAAGACTAGAAGAAAGGTCCACAATAGACAATGCAGTATTCAAGCCTCCAACACTTGATATTCAACTCTTCTTCAAGCTAATATGAGTAGCTTCTGACAAATATTTTGTTTCAAAATATTCTCATCATCTCCATCTCTGGACTCAAATAATAGAAGGAAATGCAGTTCAATAGACTTCCTTGTAACAAAATGTGGAGAACAAATCAAATATTATATGTAATTTACCTTATGCAAACTTGCAGCATCGGATTTTGAAATGTTGGTCAACTTAAGCTATCATGAGTAAAGTTCTTGAGCAATATAACAGTTATTTTCCTTTTTAAAAGCCCCAAAGTAACAAATAACTATTAGGCACATAGTATTTGGTTATTACAAAATAACAAATACATATTGCTTTTTCTTTTTTTTTTTTTTTAAAAAAAGACAGAGTCTTGCTCTGTTGCCCAGGTTGGAGTGCGGTGGTATGCTCACAGCTCACTGCAGCCTCGACTTTCCAGGCTCAAGCGATCCTCCCACCTCAGCCTCCCAAGTAGGTGAAACTACAGGCATACACCACTAACCTTGGTTAATTTTTGTATTTTTTTTTTTTGAGAGATGGGGTTTTTCCATGTTGCTCAGGCATGCTTCTATTCTTATAATTCCATTATGCATGGACTTTCAATTAACCACTCTCACCCAGTAAGTTTCCATGATTTACCCAAGTTTGAAAGCTGGCCTTCAAGCTCCAAATTGAGTGTCTTTGTTAAACACATTGCAGCTAAATCTAAAAGTGCTTTTACAAACAACACGGGTGACAAATTCAAATGCTTACAGGGCCAGATGGTCAACATAAACGTGCAAATCAGGTCAGATGACGAATGATGTGAACTGTCAGCAAAGACCACTACCTAAATGTGAAGGGGCTACTTCACAATCATTTGTTGCCATGTGGGATTAGGAAACTAAAGTTACCCAATCATTCTACTTTAAAGAGAATGTAGAAATACTAATTTTTAAAGTATCTTCTGAATTTTTAAATGATGGCAATAATTAAAATTTGCACATAATACATTTGCAGGCGGCACAGAGAAAGTAGACTATCAACTTGTTTCTTCTGTTGTACGTATTCCTATCTGATAATCAAATGAGAAAAGATAACCCATTTTACAGATAAAAACACTAAAGGTCAAGAATTTATCTGTTTAAGGTCACACAGGCTAGCAAGTGGCAGTGATGTGACTCAAAACTCAGCCATTATTCTTTATACTTCATTTCACTGCCTTGATTATTTTTTGATATATCCAGAAATTAGAGAGAAATCAAATTATGCCATTATATAATTGCATGCTTCTATTCTATTATGCTGCGTTGTGCTGATTGAGCCAATGATAAAGCATACTCTGCTGTGCAGATATTTCACAGCCACTGTAACTTGGCTGTCACAACCTGGGGGTTGATTTAAGCATTTGTTCATGGTATTAGAACTCCCGGGGTGGTTACCAATAGAATAAGGGAGAAAACTGGAGGATAAAAGTGGATAATTTCCAGTTAAAATTACCATATTGCAATTTTGTTAGTTATCAGACTTAGTACACAGCAGCTTATCTGACAAGAAATTGTCCTTTTGGGCATGATTCAACCTAGAGATATCTGATTTCCTCATATGTGGTGTCCAGATGGTCCTTTCTGCTCTATGTTGAGACCAGGAGGCATAAAGGCCATTTTTAAAACAGAGACAATGAAAGTAAGTGCAGGGTGGAAATGCACAAGACTGGTCAACATAATGAACTCAATCAGATTATATTTTTAAAGCTAATTCCCTATTACTGACGTGGGCAATTGATGAGGGAGAGAAAAGGGTAATATTTTTTAGAGATTTTGTTGCTAGAGGTGCTATTACATGTGACTAGCAGCTGATTAGATAGATTCCGTGGTCATGTAGGCTCTGAAATAAAATCTGGAAAAGCAAAGAGAGGGCTGACAAAATACACAACAGAAGCCTAATGTTCTACTTGAAAAATATTGTTTCTTCTTTTCACTGCAGAATTAATTTTGTGCCAAACTTCTATATCTCCTACATGCTAATGACAGGAAGGATCAGTGTGTTGAGGAGGAAAAAGGTGTAAAGAAGTTGGCTAATAAAACAGTCAATGGTAAATAAACCAGGTAGGGTGGAACACATAAACTGCACAGTAAATACTTAAACAAAATTCTCTAAAATGCCCAATTTATGATAATATCTTATGAGCAGCTCCAATATACAACACTGGTTATTTGCATAGGATATTACACAGCCATTTATTACAATATTCAACAAAAAGAAAATACCTCAAAACACATTTTGTTCATTTGAAAGTACAATAACTTTGTCAGTTAAAATTTGGAAAGCTTCCCAGTTTTCAGCCATAAAATGATAATGCTTGACATGTCATTTAAAAGTGGAATCTCCTAGAAGTTAATTCAGTTGACAGGGTCACATTTAGACTTTATTTTTTTCTTATGTTTTTGCATTGAAAATAATTCCGAAATCCTATTCTTCAAAGCACTGGAAGTTACTATAGCAATTTATGGCTCTGTTCACATTCAAGGCACCTCTGAGACAGAGAGCTACTTAAAAAAAAATACCCTCTGCAATACAGATCATGGAATTCATGATGTTTTCAGAAAGAGAAACAAACCAGAGACACTTATTTGTTGAAGAGATTTGTTTGATTTTAGCAATATCATTGTTTTGTGATGATTCAATTCAGTAGGATAGTGTTGAGTTTAAGAGTGTGGACACTGGAGGTAGCATGTGTGTGAGTTTAAACCCTCATCATTTGCCTTGTGGCCTTGTGCAATTACTAAACCTCTTTGAACCCCCATTTTCCCATCTGTAGATAATAGTATCTACGCCATCCTCATTTGTAAAGTACTCAGCATAGCATCTTGTCCATAGTATGCTGTGTAATAATTAGCCATTACTATATTTGTCTTTAAAAAAAGCAAAATTTCACAATACAAGGGAAAATATATTTCAAAAAAAAATTCTAACATATTATATCAGGAAAGAATTGAACTTGAAATATTATGGGAACATACTTGATTTAAGCTGTGTTATTCTGTTGGTGACAAAGGGAGAATGATGGGAGATTCAATGTAAAATATCTAAATTATCTGGGCTGAAAAATGAATCCACCTTTACTATCTTCTCTATATTTAAAGTACAATATATTTTGGTTTCATTTATACTTTAATAAGTTTTCAGATATTAGAAATGATTCTATATTAATTAAACTCAAATATGTTAAAAACTTTTTTTGCATTTTAGACACTTTGACAAGTTTAAAGTTTCATTCACAAAAGTTAGTCAATCTCAGTCTATACTTTAACTCAACTATTATTCAGAAAGTAATCATGAACTAAGACATTTACTTCTTCATAATGAAGCATGCAATTTCCCTTTATTTTTAATTTACTAAATTTATTCTCTTTATTCCATCTCTCATTGATACTTATCCATTCAGATATTTTGATATTTCAAATATTGCTCTTACATTTTTAAATCTATTTCTTTATAAATTTCAGAATATAATAATATAACCAAATGTCATTTTTTCCATGCATATTTTTATAACTCCTTTTTTTCAACAAAACAGATGAAAAGAATGCTTATGCTGAAACAGTCAAATATTACATATTGTGTGTTCTGGGTCAGAAACATTCAGAACTCAAATTTCTCCTCCATGTGTTTAAATAAAACTGAAATTTTAGGAGAAGAAAGAAGTTTGATTGACAAATGTAAAGATAATCCAAGTTTTAATACTACAATTGTGATTGTTCATAGTGAAGCAGGGAATTTTACCATTTTGAATTATCTCCCACAACTCATTTTTTTACAAACAATATGCCAAAGTCACTAGGTGGTACAAAGCATTTCTTAAAGTGTGGTGGTGCTAAAATATGTAAATGTGTTGGTGAGTAGATGAACTATGATTCCAATATTATGGTCAAAATAGGAATGCTTGTTGAATTAGAGGACCATAGGTCACTGCTGTTTATTAAAAAGCAAGAGACATTCCCTTAACCTAATCCCAGATTCTGAGGAAAAATACTACCTAGTAAGAGTTCTAAAAAGATGCAATGTAAGATCTGCTAGCCTGAAGGTGACATTGTTTAATGGTGAAGAGCTGGTATCTCAAGCCACGGAAACCTATATTTGAATTCTGGCTCCACATTTTGTTGTGTGACTTTGAAAAGTCTCAGTTTTCATATCTATAAAATACAATTATCATAATATCCAGTTCCTCAAAGATTGTTATGAATAAAAAGAAAGACTATAAAGCACACATAAAGTGCTTAAGAGAGTGTGCAGTACCTAAGCTTAACAAATGGAAATCAGAAGTTTTCTATTACGACTTATTTCTGGTGTTGTAAATCTAATGGCTTGATATTTAGGGCTTCCTCCTCCTGACAATCTCTGCCTCTGAAATTTGGCTCTCTATTTATTTACACTCTGCCTTTATCCACCAAAAACTGGAGATTCCCAAGGGTTAAGGCAGCCTCCTCCATCGGTGCAGACAGTCAGAGAACACTGCTCTGGCCCATAAAGAATCAGCTTGCTAAGTTCTATACCTTCTTTAGTCCAGGCCATCACAAGGAGATTTCCAGAATATTAAAGCTGGATTTATCCACAGTAACTAACTCTTCTTTGCTCAGGAGTAGATTCCTTGCGTTCAGCCTGGTTCCCCTTTCACTATAGCTTCTTGACTCTGATCTTCTAAATAACTTTCCCTTTTCCCACATTTACTGATATCACTCCTTAACACTACCGACTTTGTCAAATTCTCAGAAGAAATTTTCCTAATGACTTGGGTGCACAAGTTTCCAAATTACCCATGGAACAAACATATCTTTCTGGCAGACGCCAAACTCTGATGGTCTAGGGGCCACACTGGTCCCAAAGATATATTAGAGCAGTGAGTAAACATTTTTTGAGCCCCAATGCCTTTATATCAGGCATGAATTTTCCAATTTATATTTTTGACAGATTCTCTACCAGTTTTATTACTTTACTCCCATGAGTTACCTGCCAGATCTCACTTGAGTTCATGACCTTGCTACAGCTTGGCTTCATTATCTCAGGGTTTTGTCAAGTGGAAAATATCAGGAACATACAAGCTTCTAATCCATCACCATTAGATTTGCTCCACCAGAGGTTCCAGAATTACCACTCTGCCTCTTTCTGTTGCCTAGGTCTGTGGGTTTATGTGGAACCATGGTCTCCAGTTCCATAGGCTTTGCGGTTTAGGTCTTTTATTTCCTTTTGACCCTAGTAAAGGCATCTGTGAAATGATTTCTTCTGACCTTAACCTCTCTCTCATTCTCTTGCTTTCTTCTCATTTCATATCCTCTTCTTCACAAACCAAACCATAATTTCACAAAAGACCTAATATAACAGTGTGTAAAAACAGCCTCTCTCCTATCCACCAACGCTGAACACTTAATGTATTTCTATTAGTTTGTTGTTTGGTGGTTTCCCCTTCATCATTACAAGATGATTACATATGGAATGCCTTTTAAAAATATGATGCCAAGGTAAGGAACAAAAAGGCAATGAGGAGAAATGAACAATGCAAACGAATCCATTTTGATTTCCTCTTTACCACTAAGCACAAGACTTGGTCTCCTCTGAAAGATTTATGAGGTTTCCTACCATAAAGGAGGCTGGATTACAGCTATGCTTACTTTATAAAATGAAATTCTGCCATCATAGGCAAGGGTTCATGGCTGTAATTATTTCAATGCTCTTCCCAGTCAATGTGTCTTGCACAGCTGAGCCAAACCCTCTCTCTCACAGGCAGGCAGGCCATTTCATAAGAAGTCTGAAAGCTCCCACAACTTTGTGTGACCTTGCATTGAATAACACTGGAAAATTGATTTGGCTCTAGTAATAAAAGACCGTCTGCATTATCTGCATTCTAATTATAATTAATATAAGCAGGATAACTGCTGTATTATTTACGATTAGAGCTATGGTGAGCACAGTGTAATAATAATCTGCTACATAATTTTTTATTGATCTGATGGCTTTATTGCAGAAAAAACAAAATGCTACACCACTGCATAACTAAAATTGCCTTTCTTGACATGAGTGTTTAGACAGAGGATTTCATTTAACATTTCTTTTATCTGATCAAATTCTCATAGTTTTAATATCATAACAAGTGTGATGCTATGGGATCTTTCAATTTTCCTCTTTGGAAAGAATTGAAGAACAGGCATAATTCATCCAGCCAGGTTTCCCATTCTTTACTCACTGAGTATCATTAATTCCCTGACACAACAGTTGTCATACATTTCATTAACAGGAATAGACAAAGGCTCAGAAAGAAGTGGCTTTGAGTTAAGGGAATGCTATCTCTCAACCTAAATAAACTCTCCTTTTGAGTATAATGACTAGTGCAGTACATAGGTAGTCATGAATATATTTCTCTTGAATGGAACAAAAAAAGTTAAGCTTTAAAAATATTAGTGGAGGAACTCTTGAGGAGGGCAGAGATCTTTATGAACCTAGCTGGCAGTGTTACCATTCTCTACTGTGTCTTGATAAAAGCTTGCTTCAGGTATATTATAATTTGAAAAATATCATATACAAAGGAGTAAATAAACATTTGTAGGAAAGTAAACATAAGAATATATAGGGTGAGGATTTCTAATTAGCAAAGGAATTAAAACCTGGCAATTATTTTTTTCTCAGGTCCAACTTAAATAAATAAAAGTTGAGTATGTTAAATGATGAAATTATAAAAACAGTTTTGTTTATAATTGGTCATATTTGCAAAATTTTACAAAATTAGAAATATATAATATATATATTTTATAGTTGGTTTAACCTAATTATGATGGCATTTGAGAATCAAACCTTAAAATACTTAGCTACTTCCACAATATTATCAAAGGGATTTTAATCCTACTGTACTATTTTGAAATATATATTCAAATCACATTTCACAGATTTACTGTATGTTTTCTGAATATTATCTCAGTTGACACTAGCATTAACAAACCATATAAGGTAGGAAAGACAAGTGTTATTTTTTGAAAGATGTAAAAACTGAGGATTGAACAGCTGGGAAGTGGCGAATTCACATCTAAGCATTTTATGCCCTGACCTATGATCCTGAACTTTTAATAATATCATCCTCTTTAGTGATTTGATTTGAATTAGGTAATTGGTGCACTAAGTATCCATAAAACAAACTGGTTCTTTAGATACTTGCAGAAATATAAAAATTATGAAATAAACTCTCAAAGAGGAGTCAGGCTTAAGAGACCCCTTCTAAATGAGCATAATAAACATCATCATCATCATCATCATGGCAACTGACATCTATAGAACCAGAGCATAATGAATATTCTCTCATTATAACCCAACATATGAATAAAGTAATGCTTGAGGAGAAGCTAGACAAGTTGCCCAATGTCACACAGTAAGCTAGTGATAGATTAAGGTCCTGAACACTGAGGTGCATTAAAATCAGAGTTTGTGCTGTTGTTTCATACCCATCATGTATCAGCTTTCCAAATATATATCCTGTGGAGACTGGCTTATAATTATTTTAATAAATAAATAAGCCCAAAATGTAATTTTCTTTCCTTTTTGTGGCTAAAAAGGCAGTAACAGAAGTATGCAATGTGTTTCCCAGAAAGAGTCATGTTCAGAGTTCTCATAGACATGCATATTATTTGAACATTTCAGAATTTTATGTGATAGGCATGCCAACATGAATGATTTAAAACTTATTACAGTGAGTGGCTGCTGACTATCATTTTGAAGATTATAACTCTGTAGACTTCATTTTCAATTTAATTATTTGTTTACTAGGAAATTTATCTTTCTTGGGTGCCATTATAAAATGTGGGGCTTTTTTGACAAAAAAAAATGAGACTTGATTGTTAATATATTAATTTTAGACAAGGTATATAAGTAAGCATGATTGGTAAGAAAAAAAAAATGTGTGCTACTTGAAAAAAGCAGTTTTGAAATATGAAAATATATATATATTTAAATTCTTCCCTGGCACAAATTTTCATCTTCCAATCTCTTGTTCACTTCTCTCCCTTAGTTGTTCTGTGAAATAGTAGCTAGAATGAAATAAATCTAGGACTAACAGTCAAGGTTTCATTCCAATTAAAGAGTTTCAGCAATTTCCTCCTGTGTTAATTTCATTATCTGGATGACAGCAATCAGAATTAGAATAACTGTCTTTGCTGCAATAAAGCAGATTAACTCCACAGCAGGTTTTCCTGATGTAGTTTAGCCAGACCAGTTTGGGAACAGGAAAACTGATGTCCATGATTCACTGTGCTAATCTGCTTCTTCTCAAAGGACATGGCTTAGGTCGAGCAAATATAGTCACAAATAATTCCATAGTACATGTCCCTAATTTTTATACTTTATTCAAAATGTGATTTTAAAAGTTTAGTAATCTGCTATTAGCAATATTAGTAAAATTTTTCTAGAAATTCCAGCCATTGTAATAAGGCAGGAAACAACAACAATAATTATAAAGTCAAGAGAAAGATGATCAAAAAGTCATTATTTAAAATTACCAATGATTAGAGAAACATTCATATCATATTTTAAAAAATCAATGGCACTCTTACATAGCATTACCAGAAAAAAATACAATTGCTACAAAATTTTATTCACAAATTATAGTAAAACTGCTGACTAAATGGGAATACCTTACAAGGAATATATATGACCAGTACAAAAAAAGGTATTGCTCTGAATTTAATAACGCAAAGGAAGACTGAAAACAGAGAAAAATGGTTGAATGCCAATTTATAATTGCCAATATAATTTATAAATGCCAATATATTATTTATAAATGTAATACAGTGTTAAAATCCTATCAAGTATTTTTTATTGAACCAAAGAATATTATTTCTCTTATCTAGTAGAATAAATAGATAAAAATAAAATAATTTGAAAAGGAGTAATACAAGATAACATGTTAAAACATGCTACTAAGGAATAAAATCAAAGAAACATGCTATAGTAAGAAGAAATAACAAATGTATAGATAGAACCAACTATTACAACATCTAGAATGTGTGAGAATTTACTTATTTGATGAAACAAATCAGTTTTGGGAACATTTCATTCTATTGAAAAGTAAAAATTATTTAATACTGCGCTTAAAGCCATTTACTACCATAAATATAAGATGGAATGCAGTTCAAAATCGGTTAGAGGGGCATAACATAGTAACTAAGAGTTGACTGCTTTGCTTTCAATTCTGTACTCTCTTTGTATAAGTTACTTAGTCTCTCTGGGTTTCAGTTTTGCCAACTATTAAAAAGAGATAATGAGAGTGACCACTGCTATAGCATTATGGAAAGGACTAAATAAGTAAATATGTAAAGTGCTTAGAAAATTGTCATACAGTCAAGTCCCCAAAAGTGTTGGCAACTATTGTACTTACTTGTTATATTTATTGTTATCGCTTATTAAATGTAGTAATTAAAAATAAAAATGTTGAAAGAAAAAAACCAAAACACCTATGTATTTAATGTCCAAATAAATGGTCTTTCCAAGATTTATAGGAAGCAAATACATCATAAAATGGAAAAATTCATAAATTTGACAACTTTTCAAAAGTAAAAGTTTAAAAACATTTGACTTTTCAAAAGTAAAATTTTCAGTAATCAAAAATTAAAATTTCAATAAACAAATGAAAAATTCTTTTTTACTCTGACAATGTAAAGACTTCTAAGAAATGAAATTTAAAGAACAAATGATATATTGTAGAATAATTATGTTTAAATTGATGTATTTATAGCTAAAAGATTATATACAAAAAAAGGAAACACAAAATAAAAAATAATTTTTTATTTAGTCATAGAATGCAAGACAATTTGAAGAGCTCAACATTGTAACCTTGAATGTTGGCTCAAAAAATTGAAGGCTCAAAAAATTGGTAATATTAAAATCTCACAAGAGACAGCGAATCAAATAAATTACTCATGGTTATTACCAACAAATCCTGATACACTATAATATTGCATGGCAAAATATATGTATCAAGATTTTTAAAAATATTTATCTTTGAGCTACTATTTCCATTTCTAGTTCCCTTTTTCAAGAGATGACTACATATGTGAAATGAAAATCTGGCATAAAAGCAGTCAGCATAGCATTATTTCTATTAGAGTAATGCTAAACTGACAATATATCCAATATTAAAGTATGGCTAGGCAAATTTTGGCCTTTCTATACATTAGTATATTATTCAGAAATAAAAAATGACTTTTACAAAAGTAGCCAGTTGCATTAATCTAATCTAATACCAATACTCAGTTTATCAACTGAAGTTCTATAATAAATACAATCTCTAGCTAGTATATTTGAAAATACTATAATACAAAGAGTTTTAAAGGTAGTCTCTATGGGTCCAGTTTTTCTTAATTCTAAAAACGGTAAGTCATTTAGAGAAAGCAAACAATATGTATTTTAGAAATATATATGTATGCAATTAAGCTATTTTTAAGAGATGGGGTCAGGGTAATGTATAAAATATACAAGGTAGAGGTTTATTGTTGGGGAAGGAACAGTTTACTGCGAGGTGGATTGACAAGGATAATGGCACACATACACAGAATGTCATTATGGAGTTTCAGCTCTTAGTCTGAGTGTTGGGTCCACGGATGTTCTTTGTGGTTTTGCTTCATAATCTCTATATGTTGCAGTTATTCTTGTGCTTATCTCACGTATAAAATAATGTTTGAAAAGGAATAAGAGCAAAAATATCTCTCAGAAAGATATAAAAAGAATAAAGTTCAAATCTTGCCTTTGTTAGAAATACGCTGTCATTCTTTGCTAATGTCACCACTGACTTCTCTGCACTTTCTCTATTTATCTGTTACACAGGCTTGTATGCTCTCAAAATTGTGATGAAAAAGAACTCAGGCAATTGGAAAGTGACTTTATGTAAAGTTATTTTTCACTATTCCTTCCCAGAAATTTAAGAAGTAGCTAGCTAGTTGGATGAGAATGGCAAGAAGAGGCAGATAAAGTTATCATACATGACATAGCCGTAATCAGGGTTGCTTGCAAGACTTTTGCTTCTAGAGCTGAAGTCCCATATCCTTCAATAGAGAGAAGAATCATATTTGTAAATATTGCCCAAAGGAATATAAGAGGATTATGGTTACTGACCCTGTCACATTTATCAAAAAAGTCTATCCTAAGCTGATGGATCTAAATATAAATACAATGATGGATTCAACCAGATTTTTACAGAGTAATCTGTATTTACACACACACACACACACACACACACACACACACACACAGTCAGCTTAAAATAAAGACAAAGGAAGACAATAATTACTTCTTGTAATGTAGCAACATTATCATTATATATACACATCATTATTTATATATGTGTATATATGTGTGTCTATATGCATGTGTGTGTGTGTGTTTGTTTTGCCCCAAATTAAACATTAAACCATGTTATTTTAAATGTAAATGCAAGTGTAGGTGAGCCCAGGATATGAGGCAAAATTAAAATGTCCTGAGTAATAAGAACTAGAGTTATGAGAACTTTAGAGGAAATAAAGCCAGAGTAAATTACAAAATATTATGTATATATGTATTGAAGATTGTCTATATCCATGGGGAGTCCAATATTGTTTTTCATGAACCTATATTCACTAAATGTCTCCAAAGTTTTCTCAGTAATTAGTTATAACATTTGCTTGCAATAGGGCCATTTTAAGAATAAAATATGTAGTAACATAGCTAGTTTATTACTCTTTTTACTCTATCCTATCACAATGAAACATTCCAAATATAGTTCTGAAGTTGAACAATGGGTATAAAAACAATGAAATATTTAAACAACTTGATATTTCACACTGGCAGGGGATCAATTATGTTTTCTATCAACTAGTTGACCAATTTACTCTTTTATTCAAAGTTTTTAAAATATATTATCTTCTAAACTCTGCTAGGTGTTTGAAATCTAAAAAATAACGTTAAAATATAATTATTATCCTGCTAGATCCAAATTTAATTGAGAAACTAATCTCATCTCAATGTTGTGAGTAATGCCATAGCAATATTCTGTAACAAGAAAATGGAAACAATATATTCTTGCTGAGTATCAAGCACATATAATTAAATACATGTGATGATTCATTCTTTAGTAAAGTTAATAGGTTTGATGAACTGTTCAGAAAAGTTCTACACATTTTAAATCCTAATATTAATATAAATCCAGTTATTTTTATAACCCTGCCTTCCACCACGAACAATTCTTTTTCTTTTCCTTTTCTTTTTTTTTATTTTTTGAGACATTGTCTCATACTGTTGCCTGGGCTGGAGTTCAGTGGTGCAATCTCAGCTCACCACAACCTCTGCCTCCTGAGTTCAAGCAATTCTCCTGCCTCAGCCTCCTAGGTAGCTGGGATTACAGGTGCCTGCCACCATGCCCAGCTAATTTTTTGTATTTTTGGTAGAGACGGGGTTTCACCATGTTGGCCAAGCTGGTCCTGAACTCCTGACCTCGTGATTCACCTGTCTTAACCTTCTAAAGTGCTGGGATTACAGGCGTGAGCCAACACGCCCAGCCCAATTCTTATAATTCTAAAAAAGGGGATACAAGAAAAGAAGATGTGGATAAAATGTATCCCTGATTTTTTTTTCTCAAGAAAAGGATACTTTTACTGGTGGAAGTACTTTTTTCTGCTGTGAGAAAATGCAGGTCAGCAAAACTGGCTTGCTGAAATGTCAGCTCAGTCATCTTTTCCATGTCTACTCCACACTGCTGCTTTGCAAGGTAGAAAAGTCTAATTTAGTAGCTAGAGCTAAATTAGAACTCTTAATTGACATTTCACTTTCATCCAAAATTAGGCCAGCACATGTTTAAAAATCCTTTTTATTTTGAATAAATTAAAGAACAGCTTGTAAAGGCTGTTAAAGATCAGAATGGGTAGTGAAAGACAAGCACACCTGAGCTTTTTCCCAATTTGGCAACTGCCACCTAAGGTACGTGGAGCTGAGAAGAGCCAATGGCCTGTCTAGGGCTTGAAGCCCAAACTATGTAGCCTGTAAATTAAACTTTCTTGAGTCCTTCCTATCGGAGTTGTTTCAGTGATTCTCAAACTTTTTGGTCCCAGGGCCTCCTTTATATGCTTAAAAATTGAGGACTCCAAACAGCTTTGGTTTATGTAGCTTATGTCTACCAAAGAGCTTTGGTTTAAGCTTCGGTTTCATCCAGCAATATCATTCTACAGAGATGTATCACAATAGAAATCAAAACTAAAAATATATATATGTATGTATCAATTTAAATATGACAATAGTAAACACATGGCATTTTAACACAAATAAAATGTTTTTATACAAATAACTATCTTTCAAAACAAAAAAAATATTGACAGTTGGCACTTATATTTGGGCAAATCTCCTTAATACCTGGCTTTAATAGGAGATTCTCACACCTGTTTCTGCATTTAGTTTGCCGTCTCATGTTGTTTTGATTGAACTATATGTAGAAAATATGGCCTTGCACAGATGTGTAGTTAGAAAGAAGACAGTACTTTAATAGACTTTCAGGTAATTTGGGAATTCTTTGATACTACACCAAAACTCAAAAAGTATTACCTTCCTAAATGTGAATTGCAGTGTGCAATCTGGCACTACATCAAGAACTTTTCCTACTTTGTTATTTCTAAATCTATTTACATAGGTTGCATTTTGAATGGATCTTTTTACCTATGCACAATTTTGAAGTGTCATTCATTGATTATTTGATTGATATTGGTTCACTGAGTTATGCAGATCTTCCCATTGTTGGTACATTTCATCATATACTGCCAAAAGATCACATTTACTACTATCACTACTAATATCTTCAGATAAGTTTTCAAGTACTGGAAAGCTGTTAATAAGTTCATAGTGGTAGACACCGTGAATTTCAAAGATTCTAATTTTTGCTTGAAAGCTTTACTTTATCATCGGCTTTAAGTACTAGTAGTTGTTTTCCTTGAAGCAATAGGCTCATTTCATTTATTTTTGAGAAAGTATCTGCCAAATACTCAGCTCTAAATAACACAATTTGTCTGTCAGTCACTTTTTCAAGTAAAATTCGTGTACTATGAAAAAGTGGCTAATTCCACTTTTAACTCAGGCAGTCACACAAGCGTTTTTTTCTGGAGATGACCATAGTGCTTTAATATGAAACAAAAGTGCTTTGTAGATATTTCCCATTTTGTCACATGGAATATTAAAAAGCATGTACTCAAGTGTTTAGATTTAGTAGCAGCATTAAATTTTATTGTTCCATCAAGAACATTCTTAAGTAATACTGCAATTTTGTTTACTTGTTTCAACTTTGAGTGTCTGGTGGTAAAAAATACAGACTTCTAGAACAATTTGGGGCCACTACCTTGATTCATGTTCATGTTTTAGCAGTTTCACTCATTACTGCTTTTGCACTATCAGTGCAAATACCAATACAATGGAAAAGGCAAATAACCTCTTAGTAATATTACAATAATATTTTACCCTATGGTTTTCTAGAAAGTTCTTGGGACCCTCTAGTGTTGTATGGGCCACACTTTTAGAACTGCAGGTCTATTTGAAGAACCATAGACAGAGCCAGCTCTGCATAGGCTACACAGTCTCTAAAGTGATTTTCAAAGCTTGGGAGTTTGAGGTGTGAAGCAAAGGATGAAAAGGAAGAATTGAACATCTATCAGAATCTTGCAGGTGGTGCTTTTGGGGAACATTCACATAAAAATCACTGTGATAGGAAGCTATTCTTTGGAGCAGGGGTGTTATCGACAATTTTCACTCTCCTTTTAATTCAGACACTGAATTGCTATTTGGTCTTCCAAGTACTTTCTTGATAATATCAGAAAAAGAGGTGTTTTATTAGTTTCTTCCTCTGCTATAGAGAGCCAGAAACAAAAGAGTTAACAGGAAGCTTTGTGAGACGGCAGTGGTCTCAACCATGGCTTGCCACAAAGTCACCTACTCCCGTTCCTGAAATGCAAATACATTTCAGAGATAGGTAGTTGAAACTAAAATCACCTTATAGATGCAAAGATTGATGATTCAAATAATTTCAACTGCAAAGAATAATTAACAACAAATTAACTTAAGCATCTTCTTAATAATTATGATTCCTTATCTACGATTTAGGTTCATATTGCTGTGTTGTATATATTTACACATTTGTTTAAGGCAGCATTTGTTCACAACTGTATACCATTTATTATGTGGCAATCATATACATATGAGTCCTTCCAATACTTACATTTAGTTATTTAATCCCCAAATAATGTTATAAGGTAGACATTTTGTTTGCTCTATCTTATAAAGAGAAAGTAAAGTAACAGAAGTTTAATAATTTACATTAGGCCTCACCGCTAATAAGTGGGGAGCCAGGATTAGAACCCAGGCTGTTTGGATACCAAGCAGTTTATAAACTTAAACACTATGCCAGAAACAAAACAAAACCTAAAATTTTTTTTCTGCAGAACTTTCTTTTAGTGTATTGTAGCATTTATGGGTTGTCTTGATTCTTTACAAAAATAAGTGAATCTTTAAACCATTCATGAACAGAAAATGTAATCATTTCATAGATTCATCTCTGAAATTATGATTTTATCAAAACTTAGGCTGTCTCAGAGAGAGGCTCTGAAATCCATGGCAGGGTTGGTTTAAGGTAAACACAAAATCCAACAATTATCATTGTTTGTACCAATATAATAAGTAAGCTTATCTAAGTAAGTTTTGCATTAACTGGATGCTATGATTTGAGTATGTCCCCCAAAAGTTCATTTGTTGGAACCTTAATTTCTCAATACAACAGTGTGTTCAAGTGGGACCTAGTGAAAACTGTTTGGGTCATGAAGGCACCACCCTCATGAAGGAATTAATGCCTTTCTTGGAGGAGCAGGTTAGTTAACATGAGAATGGATTGTTATAAAAAGCTAGTTGGCATTCCTTGGCTTCCTCTCTAACTATATGGTACTTTCCACCATGTTGTAAGGCAGCACAAGGCCCTCACCAGATGTTGGTATCAGGCTCTTGGACTTCCCAGCCTCCAGAACCATGACCCAAAATAAACTTCTTACTTTCATTAAATTTACTTCTGTGGTTCTGCTATAGAAAGAGAAAATGAACAAAACAGTGAATTTTTGCCCTTAATTGTCCAAATACTTCCCAGTACTTTTTGCTTTGTGCTCTGCAAACTCAAATCACTGAGAACTGCTATCAGATTAGTATTAGATGTTTTCTATAGTAAAACCACAGTATTCAGGCTTTATGATCTTCCAAAACATAATTGATAAGGTCTCTGCCTATTACTAATCAGTTCCCTCTGAACTGACTTTTTAAAGAATAAAAACAATTTAAAGTATGTTATGCCAAAAATAAAATTCCAGCTTTCAAGTGAAAATGAGCATTTCAGAAAACTTGACAGTATACCAATACTTAGAATTTTATGATCAAATCAGTATAACGAAAGTGATTCTTTGATATGGTATAGTGGATGTGTTAGCATTTGCAAGGTCTGCATAACTTAGTGAATCGATATTTTCAAAACAACCAATGCATGCTACCAGTATAAGAGAGACCAATGAATTGTAATGGAATGGAGTACAAAACGTCACTGATATGGTTTCAAAATACACCAACTTTTAAGATATTACTGTTGATTTTCTCAATCATAAAGGAATATCCACAAATATCTTTAAAGGCTATTCAAATACTCCTCTCTTTTCCATTTATGTGTTTGTATAGGGCTAAATTTTCTTCACCTAATTCAACCTAATGAGCTGATTTTTACTGAGAATCCCCTCCCAGTGGACATGTATCAGAAATTTCAAGTGGATATATTTACTTAGACAACGGACTCCCAATTTCTGACAATTACCTTTGCCTTTCAAAAAATTGAAACACTGTTCCAGACTACTGAAAAACAAACAAACAAATCACAGTGACAGAGCCCATCTTCGAGTGAACATTATATGGAATTAAATTTGAAATTTAATTTTAACATATTTAACTTCTTGTGAAACTTTGGCAAAGTTACTTTATCTCTCTGTGCCTCAGATTTCTCTTGTGCAAAATGGGTCAATACCTACCCCATATGACTGAGGCATACATTCACTGAGATGATAAAAGCTAATGTGCTTTGTGAAGTGTAATATGAATCATCAGTGTTAAGTAATATCATTGTAATAGTAGCCATTTTATAAGGTTGCAAAATAAATTAAGTGAGAAATTCCTGGGCTGTAAGCCCCATAAGAGCAGAAATGTTCATGGTTCCATCACTACTTTACATGTAGAATGTGGAACAATGTCTGACACATAGTAGGTGCATTACAAACATTTGTTGAATCAATATGTGTAACAAGCAAAGTGATCTTTATATACAAGATGATCCTAGTGCTGTCTGTCTTAGGTCAATTCTATGAAAACAACAAAAATTATTTTTGTGTATTTACTATCCACATCCCAATCACAAGTCATTTTTTCATTTAAAAGTGTTATAATTTTTGATGTGACTATTATTTTATTCTCCTTTCATCCCCCACCACTGAACTGTAAACTCCATGAGGCCAGGAACAGTATCTGAATAATTCTCCATTTCATTCCTAGTACCTAGTACTGGAGATATTTATTGAATAAAGCCAATTAGTTTTAAAGGATAAGAAAGCAGTACTTCTCATGGCAATAATATACTGAAGAGCAGGCTATCAGGCACCATGTCAGCAGCCTTAAATTAGCAACAACCCTGACAGGCAACAATGCATTACTTATCTGCATGCCACAAACACTGATGAAAGATAATAGAACATTCTTCCAGTGTTGTCTCTCACTGCAGGTGGAGTGCCGGAATTCAGGGGAATCTGTGTTATCATGCACACTCTTCTCTGAGGATGGAATCACAGGCACACCAAAAACTAGCCATCACTGTTAGGGATGGCATCAAAAGATTACACAGGGAAAAAGAGGTGGTCAAATACAAGCGTTCCTTTTTAAGTGGATGCTTTAAATATATTAGTATATTGAGTAATCCTTTATCTAGTTGCTCTCCTCTGCTGGGGACCAGAAAGTTGATAATAAATATGTTTTAAAAACATTTTTGAAAGGGTTGTGGTTGTGCTTGAACCAACTTTAGAGTTACGTATTGGCCCAGTGTCATGGAGACAAAACAGAAATGCAATCTTTGGATACTGCAGCTGCTTCGTGCTTTTGCCGGCTTAGGCTGCTAAAGAAGGGGAAAAAAAGGGCTGCCAGAGCTAAGAAAATTTAATACCTTAGAGCTGATATATAAGGTATTATTTTGTCTTTTTGACAGGGTCCGGTGCTATTTTTACCCAAGTTGATACAGGGGTTAGGTTAGGACTTGAGAAAGAAATGGTGATTTATTTTAAGTACTGTTTGTGTAATAGCAGCTCCCTCCCCACCCACTCCTGCCACATTATTCATTGTTCTTAATGTAAAAATGCCCCCTTTTCCTCTTCTTTTCCTTAAAATTACCCACCAGTCAGCATGTCCGTGGTCATCCCCCTAACAAGCCCCTGACTGTGTGCTGGGATTCCTTCCTCCTGCATCAGTGGGTGTATTTGTCAGTCTTGGTTCCTCCGCATTCCTGAGCCCAGCCTCCCTGCCTCCTCCATCACGCGTGTTGTTTCTCATTTAAATGAACAGTTGGATTCTTTTATTTCTTACAAGTGCTGGATTCGCCTTATCGCCCTCATTCCTTTGGGGGTTGCCAATTGGTTTTATCCACGGATGTATCATTTCTCATGCTTCCTTTTTTTTTCTTACAAAGAGAAAGAACCTCTCCGTCAACAAGCCTCTCCGGAGTGGAAGATTAAAAACCTAGACATCACCTACCTTGCAGCGCTACTCCCAACTGGGTTGTGTAAAACTCAATTAAACGTGTCCCCATTGAATACTGCATTACAGTACATTAAACAGAAAATTCTTCAAGCGTGATGACAAAGCTTGAAACCTTGCCTCAAAGCTGTTCCTTGCAGCTTTCTTTAACATTTCAGTCTTTATGGTGCAAGTCTCCCGTTGATACAACTTTAGTCCAGCCATGAAAAAAAAAATCACAGAGCCCCACAGGGATTAAAAGAGAAAAGGGGGAAAAGTGAAGCTGGTCTTGGCACTTCCGTGGAGCCTTTTTTGAAACTATACTGCCAACAGACACTCGGAGCTGAAAAGTATTCTAAAGGTCTGCATTCTAACAATTGAAAATATAATTGCCTTATTTTGGGCAGGTAAATGTTATAGATTTCCTCCTCTATCAAGAACATTATATTACCCAGAATACATATTAGAAAAACATATGAGTCCTTAGGGTAAGGGATTTACAGAGACCTATATTTGCAGAAATTTTAAAAGCCCAATGAATATATTAGTCCCTTCAGTTACTTTCTTCATTGAACAAAACTAAAAAATGATTCCACATCCATGAAAAACCTCCAAATTCTTATTAAATAGAAACAATGTCTTTCTGTTTTGCCTCATTTTCTTTCACAATTTTTATTTATAATCTGGGTTGCCAAAAGACAATCCTCCTCTTAACTCATGTAATTGGGTTTTCAAAGCTTATTAAGAAACTTACACAGGTTTACAAAATTTTGACTAAAACTCTTTTTGTCAAAACTATAGATATTTATTGTACCACCAACCACACTGTTTTTGATATTTGAGGCATTTTTCTGCTTTTGAATTTCGGCAATTCAAAGCATAACATGCTCCCCGTGAACCTTTTATCTAGTCACCAGCCCACCTGCTGGTGTTGGGAATTAGATGGATAGACGGCTTCTTTAGACCATTAGGGTATAGTTAAGGTGCTGTTTTCTGTCTTTCTATCGATTGTCATTTATTCTGTGTCTGCAATATGATGCTTCCTATAGTATATTTAATCTGAAATGTGATATATTTGTTCTGAAATACTATGTGGTATTAGTAGGAGTTTATTAAGAGATACGTACGTTTAAAGGAGAAACACAATACTGGTTATTCAAAGTTTCTACAATACTTTAATGTGGAGCTAGGGGGCATGGTGATACCAGAAGTTACATTTTCAGAATTAGCAAATTTAGCATAGTTATTAAAGAAACGGATGTTTGTCTGTACATATATGTATGTCTGTATATATATATATATATTCATGTAAGCATCTTTATACATATGTATATGTGCAAATATGTGCTTTGACCCACTATCCTTGTTGTCAAAGGCATTTTCTAACACATGTACAATGCTTCATTTTTACCATTAATGTCTTTCTTTAATTCACTGGTGGGGCAGAGATTCATTCTTCACCATCACTATTATATACCATGGTCTGCAGCATTTTTAGCATAGAAAGAGAAAGTGCTGTCTATTCTGGGCTTGCATGACAAGACTGTAAGCTCTAATACTTAGAAAGGAAATGCAGCTGAGGTGGAGTTTGGCTGGGGTTCCAGTAAGGTTTTCCTCTCTGGAAAGCATACTTGAAGCATTGTTAGATGTTGTTAGAAACCAAACAATGAAAAAACAAGTGAAAAATATACCCTAAAGAGTACAGCCTCAGTCCTTTAAGCCCAAGATGACTTCTAAGTTTAATAAAAAATGTATTTGACTAACAGTTTCCAGTTTATTTATTCAGGGCAGTTTTAAAAGATTGACTGATTATTCACAAAACAAGTTATTATAAAGAGCAACCTAAATAGTTCTGGAAAGTGTTTATCTTTCTTTTTCAAACTCTTTGTTAATATCAGGATAAAACAAAAGATATTTTTTCCATTCCAAGGCTGTTAGGTTTCCTAATGAATGCCAGTGGTTACTTAACCTTTATGAAGACTTTCAAAAAAGAAATTTTAATGTGTGAAAAAACTATTATTTGTCCATAGTCTCCTTTTATTAGAACAGGGTGCTTTGGTAAGTAAATACCTATAATATACTTCAATTGCAAACTCATGTAGAACTATTACATAAATTATTATCCTTGTCTAAAAAGATATAGTTTATTCAAATAAAAAACATAATTCTATAAAATTATATTACTGCAAGGATTTGAACTCTGTGTCTGAGTTCTTCTATTCTTTAGAGTTTTAAATATATCTTGTGATTTAACGCCATACAAATATCTATACAGCCCTTTTCAAGAAAAAAAGAAACCTTGTTATAAACACCTAGTAGTAATACTATAATTATATTTGTTTTATGCCACCCCTCTCACTTTTATGGTAAAAATAATTTATTTGATTTTGTATTTTTAAATGAATTGCTCATCCTCTAATATCAGTGGATGCTTTGGCTGGCCAGAAAACCCGCACACTCCCTCATGTCTCTTCTGCTTCCGTTCCAACATTTCTGAACATTTGTTTCAACTAACAGATCAACCACATTAGTTCATCATACTTTCAGAGTTGAAGGTTAGGGCATAACAGCCAATTGCTGTTCACTGCATGATTTCTTGTTTCTCAGGATTTTATTATCTATTTGCTTTTTTTTTCTTTTTAACATATCAGCCATTTGCGTTCTGAGAAGTTTCTCAAAAATGTATTTCTCTAGCAATGGTTCATATGCTTCTATAAAATACCGATCAAAACATATCCTAAGATTGTTCTTACTGCTTTAACTAATTCATGTAAAGAGTTACCAAAGCTATCTGATATTGTGTGGAAGTGTCAATTTTCACAGTCCTCTAATTAAGTCTAAGTGTACCACATTCCTTTAAGATCCATCTCCTCCTGATATATTTTATTCCTGTTCTCAGAGCCCTGGTTACTGTTACCCATTATTTCTCCTTTAAATAATTGTTTTACCTCTTGGCCATTCATTTGTCTTTCTGGTTATTCCTTTCATAGCTTCAATTGCCTATTAACTGATATAATAATGCTGATATTTTTCATGGCTTTGGCTGTTTTCATCCAGGGATTTCAAAGTTCTTTTAAGATCGCTCTATTGCTTTGTGGAAGGCAATTAATAAGACAAAGAGAAATAAAGACCTGAAAAGTGAAGAAGTCCATGTATATTCACACACCAAGACCACTAGAAAATCTTTAAATTCATTCATCTTTGGATCACTTTGGTTAGACAGTCTAAAAGATAACAGATAGACTGAAGGTACAGGAAAATCTAGTGATGCAGTCTGCTTTGATTTCTAAAAACTGAGTGGGGTCAATAAGATTCAAAGGTCACCAAAATAAAAAAGCAAAGGATTTTGACTTGTGTCCTTCCTTTTCTGGCAGAATTCATTCAGTCAAAATATCCCCTGACTTCATGCCATAACTCACCAGAGGCTTCCAGAATCTTTCAATAAAAACTGTTTTCCTCTTTCGGAGAATCCATTGCTATGGATGTGAAGAAAATATCCCAAATTTCCACCAATTGGAAAAGGGATAAAACAATGGCATGATCATACAATGCAAGTACTGGTCAACAATAAAAAGAATAACGATTGATACACAAAACAACATGAATGAGCCTCCTACCTCTCAGTGTTTTTCAAAATAAATTATTTTTTGCTTAGGTTCAAACCACAGTGGGCTGAATTGCTTCTATTAATTTGGTAGGCATGTAAAATTTTAACATGCCTAAACCTAAAATTTTAACATGATTAAAAAATAAATGCATGGGTGGAAATGAACATCATTTTATTTGTAGGCAAAGTTGTATCTTGGACAAACCTAGATCCAGATCATGACCCTATCCTTCTCTAGCTTTATAACATTGGCCAAAATATATTCTTAGTTTCCTCACCTATAATAATCACAGCAATATTTATAGAGTAGCTACAAGGAGATACTGCATACAAGATTTGCTTATAAAGTACGTGCTCAACAAATGTTTTTCCTTTTTTGCCCTTTAGTTCAAATATTTTATGTGTCCTGTATAGAAGTCTAGACATTGATCTGTATAGAAGGCTAGATGTTGAGCCCATGCATTTTTCCAATGCAGTTCTGTTTGGCATAACTGAAACCTCAGGAGGATGCAAAACAAGGCTCGTACTATAATGCAAAATCTCTGCAGAACAGAAAAGCATTAATAGCAAGAGAGATATCAACTTATCTCACTCTTTAAACATAAGTATATTAAATATAAATTGTTATCTATTTCGTTGCTTCCTAAACCAATCTATTCTTTCAACTTTAGACTTAAGAAACTACGGCAACAGAAAAGGGAAAGAGAGAAGAGAGAAGCCAAAGCATGCATTTATTCATCCACCAAATATTTCTCCATTGCTTCCTATTATTAGTCAGGCATTGATTCTCAACTCTCTTTGTTCCTGGGACTAGAATTCTAGAATCAAGTATTCTATATTCTGGAATCAGAATCTGGAATCATAATACAAGTAAATGCTGTTTGTGGGATGTTCACTAGATAAAATTCTTTCAAAACTTTTCGATATTCTTTTCTAAAGTTCTGTTGGGATCTCAACAGAAGCAAACAAGATAATGGGCTCCTTCCTGCTTTTGAGAGCAGCTGAGATTCTTCTATTGACACAGCCTCTAAGATTGAACTGGAAAAACCAGAAGCAGGGAGTTCCCATTAAGAGTCATGGCCTTGCAGATTTACCCCTCCTCTCTGTCCCACAACGCCAGAATTTTCTGACCTGTAGGGCACAATTTGGGACTCATCTGTTTTCTTAAACATTTCCTGCCTAGGGACGTAATACTGATGTGGTTGGTGGAGGGAGACAGTGACACAGAGGAGATTTATTTACAACTGAACTGCATGAGGTAATTATAAAAATATCCATTTAAACTCTGACAATAAGAGACACTGTATTGGTGTTATAGGACAGGATTTAATGATCAGAAATGTCCTGGTAAGTTACAAAAGAAAAATCTAAATAATTTTTCACTAAAAAGTTCAGTAGATTTTTAGGGAAAAAACTAAATCAATAAGAAAACACAAGAGCAAATACTTTTAGCAACCAGGAGGGTTCATCACTTGCTTGTTTTCTCTTCTAAGTTGGTTCTATGTAGAGGAGGCAAGGAGGGGTAGGGGTGTGTGTGTGAAAATTTGACTTTTGAATCAGTTTACTATTTATTTTTGGCCCCTTAACCAAAAACATTAGTTCATGAGTGCAGCAATTGTCTGTTTTGGTCATTCCAGTGTCTAGAAAATTGCCTGGCATGTATTAGTAGGCCTACAATCAATGACTGTTGAATAAATGAAGGAATAAATTAATGCAAGACAGAAAAAAATGAATGAATGAAAAGCAAATACGGGTTAAATTTGAGCTGTGCTATTTGTTAGGTTTAAGCCTTGAACAAGTTATTTAAGCTCCAGTAACCTCAATGGCCCTATCATAAAAGCAAGGATAATCATAACACTTTTACAGGATATTTGTCAGTAAAGATTCAGTGTCCATAACAGTGCTTTGTTTGTACTATGTACTGATTGTAGGTGAACTTCCTTCTTCCATAGACACTCTTCTGAACCCTACTGTGACTTAACTTGTTGTTATAGCAGAGATTTGTGTGAATTATGTGACTCTATGATAAAGTGTTTTAATGGTGATTCTTAAGTTGAAATTGGTACGGAACACTGGTTATAACAAAGCATTGTCTGTCATTCTAGAAATTTCTAACGTTAAGACTCGGTCAGGTGCAGTGGTTCAAACCTGTAATCTCGGCACTTTGGGAGGCCGAGGCGGGTGGATCACAAGGTCCAGAGATCAAGACCATCCTGACCAACTTGGTGAAACTCTGTCTCTAATAAAAATACAAAAATTAGCTGGATGTGGTGGTGCATGCCTGTAGTCCCAGCTACTTGGGAGGCTGAGGCAGTATAATTGCCTGAACCCAGTAGGCAGAGGTTGCAGTGAGCCAAGATCGCAACACTGCACTCCAGTTTGGCGACAGAGCAAGACTCTATCTTGGGGGGAAGAATACTCAATGCAAGAAAATAAAGTCTAACTTTATAATTGAGATTTGATGAAATAAACATGTAATTAACAATTTCATATTTGAATCTTAGAACGAGTGTAATAAACCAACTCAGCAAGAAGAATTTTATGATTTTAAACAAATTCAAATTTTATTCCTGGGACTTTATTTATCAGCACCACGTAAATAAGTTGCAATCTAAAATTAATAGTTTATTTGGGAATCTGCTTGAGTACTAAAATGAAGTTCTTCAGCTTCATGCAGTTGAAAGCCAAAAATTCAAATGAATCTTATATCATAGAAGAGGCTGTATCAGAGGACTTTATTTAATGGGGTAAAGAAAATATTTTCTGATTTTTTTTAATTACTATAAGGCCGATCTGACACCATTAGTTTTCTTTCTGTCATAAATATAGACGAATAGAATTTGACAGGCATCACTACAAAATAGGTTATAGATAAGTTCAGGCATCTCTCCTTCCACACAGACCTTTTATACTTGGTTCTGATGGAGCTGCTTGAATAGAATGACCAAGGTTTGATTTTAGGCTTCTAGGTCACGGTTTCACCTTGACAACAGTTCTTTCATTTCCAGCAGTAACATTTGCTAGGATCCCTAAGGTGCTTTCATTTTTGTAAGTAGTGCAAAAAAAAAAGATAGAAAAAAAAAGATAAATCTTAATTCGCATGCTGCAGGACTATCTCTGTGTTTCCAGCACAAAACTTCAAATCCAATCCAAGAACTGGATGTGTATTAGAAGTCTGCAGATTTAAACCTTGTCCACCATGATCAAACTGGATTTATGGAGCATCATAACTCTCCAGACACCATCCAGCAGCTTATTAATTTAATAGACTCCTGTCCATTCACTGATGTTCCTGCCCTGACAGTCTCTCAAGATAAGGCGAAAGCCTTTTGACAGGACAGAGAGCATATATATTTTCTTCTGTTTTCTCGTGGATGGGGTTGTCGACAACTTGAAATGTGTGGCTCAGCAAATTTGTTTTTTTCATTCTCTTTTTTTTCCCCCTTTTACTTCTCAGAAAGGATGACAGAGGCAAGCCTCCTGAGAGTTCCAGGGGTCAAGGGGCCTGTGTTTCCCCTAAGTACTTATTTAGCATTTTGTTTTCCAAAATAGCAATGAATTGATTTGAAGGCCTACAGGTGGGTACATTTTCAGGATGAAAAGAAACAGTACACAATTTAATGCCTAATATAAAATAAGAGGTGTTGGAGAGAAGAAGGAAAACAGCAATGAATGTTCCTATTAAACAGAGTAGAGCAGCACTTTCTTTTCTTTTCTTTTCTTTTCTTTTCTATAATCCCATTTGTGGGAATGAGGGAGAGTGCCAAAAAAAAAAAAAAAAAAAAAAGATAGCAGGCAAGCTGTTGTATAAAGACAAAACAGGAAGAACTTTTCAACATTCTTATTTTTCCTTTATGATACGCTCATGCTCTGTGTTTTCTATTTGCCTCTAACATGCAGATAAATTCACAAGTCTCTGCCAGAGAGTCATGACACCATCATGTAGCAGGGTTAACTGTTTCTATCCCTTAGTGTATCTTTTCTGTTAAAATCACATCAGTAATCACAAGACCCTGGCTTCCCAAACTTGAATGTGCGCACAAATCACCTGGGATCTTGTTAAAATGCAGATATGGATTTAGTAGATCTGAATGGGGCCTGAGCTTTTACATTTCTAATAAGCCAATGTCATATTGCTGCTTGGCAGATAACATATTAAGTAGTAAGACATTAGTCAAATTTTTAAAAGGGGGGATAATTTAGATATG
This sequence comes from Aotus nancymaae, assembly GCF_030222135.1. Taxonomy (NCBI): domain Eukaryota; kingdom Metazoa; phylum Chordata; class Mammalia; order Primates; family Aotidae; genus Aotus; species Aotus nancymaae. Next base: position 54,463,615 of record NW_026988450.1, on the reverse strand, counting down.
GACAAGCTATATCATAGTATCAATGAAGGTAAAACATAACTTGAACATATTACAAAAAAGTTAACAGATTCTCTACCTGGCATATAGTGGGAATTCAATCACCATTTCAATGACTTGAAGAACACCCAACGTCCAAATTTTATACAATGGCCTGTTTTGTTTTTTTTTTAAATCAGTTTGCTTCATTTCTGCATGTATATAAAATGATTATTTTAATTTCTCTTGAGATAGTTAACTTAAAAAGTGTATTTAAAGTGATAGATAAAATAAAAATAACGTGTTCATTTTCTTAAACTACATTTTTACTTACTTCATCTTTGTTTATCATTTGTATCTCTAGTCAAAATGCAAGAATATCTAAACTAAGCTATGTTTCTCCTAAATTTCCTTCCCAGACCATTTTATTTGCTTCCACAAAGTTAAGATCAAGGCATTCTGGATTTGATAGGTGAGAACATTTCATTGAAAAACTTCACACTTGAATCTAGAAATCTACACTCAAACCACAACAACACTGCAGAATTACTGCTCTTTTACTTAAGCCTTTATTCGCATAACACAATTAGTTCCGGAATTGACACTCTAGAGTATTTACTGCTTTACAGACATCTATCTTTTTGGGGGGAGAGGTGAACAGAAATGTAATATATTACTCATTTGAGAAAATTAATTATAGAACCTTAAATTCCTCATTATAAATATTTGATAAACATTCAGAAAATGTTAAGGTTTTATAATATACCTCTGAAACGTCCATTTCTTGAAAGACTGCACAAACTGAAAGTAGCTGAACTCGAGAGTAATCATTCCTGAAAATCTTTACTGACAATGGATACCAGACAATGAAGATGACTCTAAAGGAAAAACTGGCTTAATTTGCTGTCATTGAATTTCAGTGGGAGGTAGATAGAATACATAAATAAATAGATGGAAACAGCTTATCTATATGTATTTCTGATCCATTTCCTTGATTGGACTGCTCTTGCTTGCAACACCGAGATATACTATTTGGTTGACCCCACTGCTCTCTGACAGTCTTCACAGGCCTCAGATGGCCTAATTGGAATACATCTTCTCTGAAGTACTACTGTATGTCAGGCATATAAGGTGACTTTTTAATTTTAAAAACAGCCTTCAAAAACAGTTTGATTTATACATTAGTGGTAAAATGAAAAGCCTCCAATTTCAGGTATTAGAGCAAAGAGTAGAAGTTTCTGATGGACTTTCCCCCAGTAAAGAGTTGAAGAGAGATACGGTTACTATTTACCAGTAAAGTGGGTCCAAAAAGAACTGCCCAGTAATAGTAAGCCAATGTCTTGGCATGGCTGCTATGCAAAGATGCCAAACCAAACCCTATGGTGTGACAACATCTTTTACAGCTATGTAGGTTTTAACTCTTTAAAATTCTTGCGTACACTGCCATGCTGACTGATGCATCATAATATGTGCTATGTATAAATGCAACATTCCAAAGAAATCCTCTTCATCCAGATTCTCTAGCATTTTTAAAATCTCACTAAGGAATGTGACACTTTTCTAGACATGGGGGAACGGCATTGTGGATACCGGAATTACAAATGGTTTCCACATGAGTAATTTCTGAAAATCAAGAAACACTAGAGTTTACTCTGTTGAATGAGGCATAATAAATCTCATTACATAATAGTTCAAAATTCGGTGGGTGTATACTGTGTTCTGGGTGTGGAGGTACAGAGTTGAAAAACTGAATCAATGCCTTTGAGGTGTTCACATCCAGCTTGGTACAATACCCAGCCTGGGATGGATCTTTCTTCTTTTGGGGATGGGGTAAAGAATGCCTTTTAGAGGCATTGATACACACTAAATCTTTAATGGTACTGGTTTAAAATGATAAAGATGGTGAGAAGGTTATCAGGCAAAGGAAATATGAATGTAAAAAGGTAGCTATAAACAAGCAAGGGACAGATGGAAATTTTTTTCTTTTTTTGAGATGGAGTCTCACTCTGTCACCCAGGCTGGAATGCAGTGGCATGATTTCAGCTCACTACAACCTCCACTTTCTAGGTTCAAACAATTCTTCTTTCTCAGCCTCCTGAGTATCTGGGATTACAGGCACCTGCCACCACATCCAGCTAATTTTTGTGGAGAAATTTTAAACAATTGAGTATCATTGGAGCATAGACTTTCTGGGTGAGATAAGTGACAAATGAGGCTCTCAGGCATTGGGTAGTTAAAACATGCAAATGAGGTAGTCAAGGGAAAATACATAAATGAGGAGAAAGAAAACTAAAGAATGACAACATTCAGTGGATGGACAGTGATGGAGAGACTTGTCACTCAGCATGGAAAGGGATGACTGGATCAAGCCCAGAGTGATGAAAACTTGGCAACAAGTAGACTACAGGAGACCTGTAAGTGTCACCTCAGTGGAGTTTTGAAGACAAAAACTGAGCAATAAAGAAGATGCTGGAATTGAAGAAGTCCCAGGAATGAGGGCCAAAAACTTTGCAGAAGCTTGCATAAGAAAAGAGCAGAGAGGGTTTCCTATTAAAGAAGTGAATGATTGCACTTTAGTGGTGAATTGACTGCATGCATTTATTTCTACTCCCTTTTACTAAAATGACAGTAAAGAAGAAAAGAAGGTGATAAGGGGAAAGAGACAGGGCAGAGTATACAATAGAAGTCAACAAAATATTGGAAGCTAGAAAATTGATGGAGTGATAAATGACAGCAGAGCACAGAAAGCTGAAATCCAAGTACTTCAAGAGCCTCAGGCCAACAAGAAGCAAGCAGATTTATTCTGCAGAATCCAAAAACAGATCAGAAAGTAAAGGCACCTGGTACCTTGAGAGGGAGGATTAGCAGTGGAGCTAAAACTTGGACAGGCATTCTGAGGAGGAAGCTCTTATCCTTCAGGTCCAGCCTTTCCCTATAGAGCTAAGTTACATCCCCTTCCAACTCTGTTAGGAGATGGAAGTTTAATCTTAGGAAAAATGGAATATAGAGGCTTTAGATCCAGGGGCACAGGCTCAGCAAAGGCAGATGCTAATGTGACATCTGAATTAGAAGAATAAGGGATCATCTACAATCTCAACAGTGAGAGAAGACTTCCCCAACACAGGTCCCACTCTCCAGAATGCTGGCTGCAAGGTTCATAAATCTGAGGAGACTGTTATTCTCTGGAGAATTTAAGCATGCTGAGATCAAAGCATTTGGGGACCTCATTTGCTGATTGTCCAGAGCCTATGATCCTATGCAAAATCTTCCAGTTGATAAGCCCTGCCTGCCTACTCATGCTGCTTTCCCATGCAGCCTTTAGTACTGAGAAATAAAAAATGAAATCCTATGTCTGCCAGCAGATTGAACAGACCTCCTCTTGGCCAAGGGGACCCTGTAGAAACCTTCATAACTGAGTTCCTGGCTATGACAGGATAGGAAGTGAGATATGCCTCATCATACCCCCCAGTGCTAATTGTGATTAGGCTTTCTTCCCTAAGGGTTAAACAGATATCAACCAACCACCTGACACTGCCTCTCCCTTTTGCAGTTTTGACAAAACAACTGAACAGCATTCCTTCCGGATGGGAGACCACTGACCACAGAGTGGTTCTGGCCAGTCTGTGGAGGATGTGCAGTGAGGATTTTCATGTCCTCTGTTTCACCTTTTAACACCAAAGAGCTGAAAACTCCACATATTCCTCCTATTACTTATGTCTATATCATCACCTTGATCAGCATAAATCCCTGTCTTATTCTTTCCACCCTCAAAGTATCTGTTTTTGGCTTCTAGCTGTAGGCTATGCTTCTTAGCCTGTTAGAATGGTCATCCTGCCAGCTGCAGCCCTTTATAAGAAATAAAGCTCTCCTTTCCAAATTTATGAACTTTATCGTTCTTCAGTTGAGTGTCCTGCCCTTACAATAAAAAGCAGACATCCATGTCTCTCAAGCCATTTGAGGAAAGTTTCAACATTAAATGCAGGGAACAGGGTGGGCAAGAAAAAAGAAACAATGCACAGGACACTTTCCCAAACGTCCTCCAGTCTCTATCTTCAGAGACAAAAGAAGAATCTTCACATAAAAAGAGCAAGATGATGAACAAAGGAACACTCAGAAAATAAGAAAGACCTCTTGTAAATTATAAACGTGATAGGAACAAAGTTAAATAATAAAGTTTTAGGGTACTGCAGAAAGTCAAAGAAAGTCAAGAAGAGTATTGTAAGTCTATTATTAAATAGACATCATAGCTTTCTATGTTTTTTTTTTTTTTTAAAAACTGTATCGTATTGGTTTATCTACTTGTTTCATTCAAAAATATTCATTGAGCACCTACTATGTGCCATGCACTGTTTAAAAATAAGAAAAAAAAAAATCCCTGTCCTTATAGAACTCCCACTTTCGGGCTAAAAAGCTGACATCAAAATTCTTTAGTCAGTAATAAAGTATCAAATATAAACATAACTGATACAGAGGAGGTTATCAACTGAATGCTTGTCTCTCCCCAAATGTTGGAACTCTAACTGCAAATGTGATGGCATTAGGGGGTAAGGCTTTTGTGAGGCAATTAGGTCATGAGGGTGGAGCTCTCATGATGGGATGAGTGTACATATGAGAAGAAAAGCAAGAGGGATCTCTTTATCTCCCACTCTACTTTGTGACTATACAGCAAGAAGGTGCCCATCCACAAACCCAGAAGAGAGCTCTCACCAGGTGTGAAGTTTCAAGGTGCCAGCACCTTGATCTTGGGCTTCCCAGTCTCCAGAACCATGAGAAATAAATATTTATTATTTAAGTCACCCAGTCTATGCTGTCTTGTTACAGTTTCCTGAACTGATGGATACAGAGGAGAAGGAGAGAAGAGAGAAATGGTGGCGATGGAGGCATGGGGAGTAAGTGAGAGAGCAAGTGAGAGAGAGAGAGAGAGAGAGAGAGAGTGTGTGTGTGTGTATTTTAGACAGGGTAGTTAGGCAGACCATTTTGACAGACAATTTGGGAGGCAACATCTAGGGAGAGTTCAGAAAGAGGGCAGAGAGAGCCAGGTGTGGTGGCTCATGCCTGAAATCCCAGCACTTTGGGAGGCTGAGGCCAGGAGTTTGAGACTAGCCCGGCCAACATGGCAAAACTCTGTCTTAAAAAAAAAAAAAAAAAAAAAAGACGTCATAGAGGGAGCAATGCAGAGCCAGAGAACAGTGTAAAGGCCCTGAGATAGTGTCATTCTTTATATTTTTAAGCAAAAGTAAGGAGCCCATGTAACTCGAACAAAGTAGCTAAAAAGTAATAGAAAGAGAAGCTGCAGGCATCCAGGAGCAGATTATATAAAGCTAAAGTAGTAAGTTTGTAGGTTTAGTTCAGGAATTGGTAAGTTTTTCCACAAAGGACCACATAATATTTTAGGTTTTACAAGCTAGATTGTCTCTATTCCAACTACTCAACTCTGATGTTACAATGTGAAAGTGGCCACAGACAATGTATAAACAAATTGCCATGGGTGTGTTCCAATAAAACTTTATTTACAAAAGCAGATCATAGGCCAGATTTGGCTCTGCATTATATATCAATCAGTCCACTTGTAATCAGTCCATTTATGATCCTTGGAGTATTATATATGCTATCACTTCCTCATTTTCTTTATGAAATAAGAAGTAAAGACATCATTTAACAGAGGATGTTAAATATTTGGGGAGTCTGAAGTCTAAAATAGTCACCTTGAATATTGATTTGAAGATTGATTAGGACAACAAGTTTTGATTGTCAGACCACATAAACTGAGGGCTCACATCTCCTTGTGGTCAAATAACGTAAAACTGATCAGCATTAGTTTTTGTCGTTGTTGTTGGTATTGGTAGTAATTCATTTGCTTTATTTTGACCATACATTTATATAGTACTCACAGTGGACCAGACACTATTCTGGGCACTTCACAAATACTAATTTACCTAATTTCTGCTGCTTGGATGTGGCCAGGAGAAAGTGGAGAGCTGGATTAACCAGAAGGAGGAATTACTCGGCCAGTAAAGACCAAAAAGAGAGAGAGAAGGGTAAGGGAGTCTAAGAAAGAGAATAGAATGACAGACCCATGGAATCCACATCAGGTAACCTAGAAGTGAGAACGGCAGGGGCTGATAGGAAAGGGATGGTGGTGAAGTGAGTGGATTGGAGGTTCATTTGGTGTTGAAAAATTGTTGAAGTCTGTAATGAGTGGAGTAAGGCAGATGGTTTACTACTAATATTTTCCAGAGGTGTGTAACACCATTATTTCCATGATACGTAAGTCTTGGTTTTGTTAATGGATGGACCTATGCTTAACTTTTGATGGAAAAATGTTACTAAAATCTCGATCTCATCATATGGCCCTAAAAATGTCAGCAGCTCTCCACTGCTTCCATGCTAAGGTTTTCAGAATGAGCAATCAAGTGCGTCACAATATGGCTCTCAGAAACTTTTGGAGGCTTGCTCCTCAATGGTCTCATCTGTAAATTAACTGCTTTAACTAAATTGAACAGATATACTTATGAATACACTGGATGCATCATAGCCTAAGAGCTTTTAGGCACACATTTTAACCTCCTTAAAAGCCTTCGCCCCATTACTCAAATTGATACTCAACTTTCAATATCCAATAAAAATTCCACATTTCTGTGAACACTGCTTGACTGTATAAGACTGAATTCAGTATTATATATCTTTCATCAAGTAAGCTCTTTCAATAAGCTTCTTAAGCCTGGCGGCGGGGGTGTCTCACATTCATTTGTACTCCTTATAACACCTGGGCCATATCATGGATGGAGCATGTGCTCAGTTATGTATATTTTATTTGGAAAATTATCTTACGAAAAACAAAGTATCAGGACTTTCACAGAATTACTAAAGAAAAGTAATTATATCACTAGGAGATAATTTAAATTCTGTGGATGAGGGACACTTTGTGGATAAGGCAAAGATTTCTTTGTTTTAGTTGGGTTATATAAAAAGAAGAGTAAGAATGTAGTTAAGACAAAGAATGATTTTCAAATGCAAACATTTTTCTTAAATTATATAAAAAAATCAAAGTGAAGAAACTTATGAAAAAGGATACCAAAAATCTCCCTAAGTCTTGCAACTTTAACAGAAATATCTTTATAATTTCACACTGTTTCTTTCCAGTATGTTTTCCTGTACATATACTTTTTAAATATAATCATGTTAGGCACAAAACCACATATTCTGCCTTTTTTCACTTAGATTTATCTTATATAATACAGTGTTTTAAAAACTATTCTCAGTATCTTACCCTGAAAAAAATCGACCCTAAAGAGTTGTCCCTCATTTCAATTGACAAAGATACTTTTGGGGGTAGCTTTCAAGATTATCATCTCTTTGAATGACAAGCTAACATCCCCGAATACTAGTGATTCACCTCTCAAAAGACCCCACTCTTCATTTCTCATTTTTATACTTATAAAACTGATATATTCTTAGTTCTTATCATTTGCCAACATTCTAACTGGGTTTCTACCCCTAAGAGACAGAAGCTTCATTCATGGATGGATCCAGGGTGGTTCAGGATATTTTTTTCTCCAAAATAGGAAAGCACATCTAATCCACTAAGGTAATTAGTGGTATTATTGTGCAGGGCTATTTACCAACATTTCATTAAGGAAATTCACAGTGATGTTGATATAAAACAAATGTATTTTTCATATCATATAGCATATAGTAGTAATAACTAAAGACAATAAACTATCCAGTGCACCTAGACGCAGACTGAAATAACATCAATAAATCACTAATATAACTGTAAAAACAGCAAATGCATAGTAAGAAATGGAAATGACACAAGGCTCAATGCTTACTGAAGTTGATGTCATTCTGCAATTTGCAACAGACAACTCTATTGCAAATAATGCAGTCACTAGTGGGGTCACTTGTCTTGACCTTAAGAACCCCTTAGAAATGACAATTTGAATCAAAACTGTAGTTTTTTTAAAGCAGCCATTTTTACAATCACATATTCCTAGAAATGGAATACTAAATTGCTCACTCCTCAAAATATTAATAGAACGTAACCAGAAAAAGCCTCAGATGTTCATGAAACATGGGTTTTCGGCATCGCGTTATCCTGTGGTGCTCTGCAATCAATTACTGTTATACCACCATCATTAATAATTTTCTTAATGAAAATGATTCTGTTGATCTCCGTTGTATTTTAATTATCAGAGTTAAGCATAATTACACTGCAGCTCTGAGCTGGCATGTGGACTCCTTTAGGGCGCAATTTTGTTTTAACACACTGATAATGTAATTTTACATTGTGTCAGTTTGTTTGGTTATTATCCAGTTGTACAATTCCACTGTATTCCTGATAACAGATAATAACCTTAGTACCTCCTATATCCTGAAGTCATTTAAAAAGCAATATTGGAATTCTGCGACTAGCTAACTTAATCGCCTTATGATTTTATAATTCCCACTGCTAAATATTTAGTTCAGGCACTCACCCTCTTTCAAAAATACTGTAAAATTAGACAATGGTTATACATTTTCTATGAATTACTGACTAGTTAAATAAATGCGTAAAATATGAACGCAAATTTTTCCTCTTAAATTAGTTTATTATTTATATGACATTATACCCTCTAGGTAAAGTTAAACATTAACTTTTAGGCTACTTTGAAAATTAGCTGCCACATTAGACAAAGCTATTGTTTGAAAATTCTAGTAACATGCAACAGATCATCTATGTTAAGGTGGAACACGGTCTGGACTTTTACAAGAGTCTTTATAATGAAAGACTTTTGTTTTGAAAACTTAATTTAGAGAGTGTGGAGAAAGTTATTCACTCAAACTAAATCATACTAGAATTTCTGTCATTATTTCAATAGTGCCTAGTATAGGCTGTTGAACATAAAAGACATTCAAAAATGGTTAAATTAATTAATTGCATGGTTAAATTTGTGCAATCCTGCAAAATCAGAACTTTGAAGACTGTCATAGCATGATTTTTGAGATTGCAGTGCACTCGTCTACATGATTTGAAATTGCTGTGGTCTTAGAAGCAACAAAGAAATTAGCATAAACTATTACTGCCACTACTGTTTTAGTTTTTGAACAATCCCTTTAAAGTCAAGCCAAAGAATGGGAAAAAAAAATTGGTAATAAACATGTATGCAAATTTGCAAAGAAAGGCAGTAATCTGTAACCTTGGCTTAGTAAATGGCATCGTCCAAATTTTTGTCGATTTTATAATCGGGAATTGAAGTCAACAAGCTTAAGATTGAATCCCAATTTCATCATTTGAACTTACTTAACCCATCTAAACCTAAGTTTATTCATCTATAAAATGGGAAAAGCACTGTTTAGATATGAATTTGTTGTAATTGTAAGCAAGAAAATGTATTAAAGTGATTAGAACAGCGTCTGGAATCGAACAAAGCTTAATAAATGGTAATCGCTATTAGTAGTATTAATAATATCATCATTTGGCCGGGTGCGGTGGCTCACGCCTATAATCTCAGCACTTTGGGAGGCCGAGGCGGGTGGATCACAAGGTCAAGAGATCGAGACCATCCTGGTCAATATGGTAAAACCCCGTCTCTACTAAAATACAAAAAATTAGCTGGGCATGGTGGCGCGTGCCTGTAATCCCAGCTACTCAGGAGGCTGAGGCAGGAGAATTGCCTGAACCCAGGAGGCCTCCGGAGGTTGCGGTGAGCCGAGATCGCGCCATTGCACTCCAGCCTGGGTAACAAGAGTGAAACTCCGTCTCAAAAAAAAAAAATAATAACAATAATAATAATATCATCATTTTCATCTTTATATTAGCACTGTATATAAGACTTACACAAAATAAAAGTGTTACATGCCCAAGAAAAACAATCCAATGATATGCTCACATTCAGGCTTCAGGTCTCTGATTCTGTGACACAGATGTCTGCAAATATTCTGTGGGTTCAAAGTGACTGAATGAGACTTACAGAAGTCTTTGCTATAAATATGACATCATTATATGCTTGACACCAACATGGAGGCCTGGCTTCATTTTCTTAATGTGTACTGACTTATGACTACAAAAGCTGTCTGTAAGATATTCAGCAATATAATATTGATCATAACCTCTGCAATCATGTAAATGGGTGCTTCACAAAAATCCTGCATGGTAGCCATTGCTATTTCATTTTTAACAGCTGAGGAAATCAGGATTAGAGTGGGAAAGTGATTCGTCTAAGGTTACATATGAAATACAGATTTTTACAATGATACTGTTCCTTCACATATAAAGAAATATTCTGTTGTTAAGGTGAGAATGAAGGTTAGCTGATACTTTTTTCCACTCTCTTGATTGACAGTGTTTATTCTCTTAATCTGGAGACCTAGAGAATGTGGTTACTTTGCAATAACAACTACATGAAAATTGAAAAACTAAATAGTGTAATTATCACGAATTTGAAGCTGAGTGATTAAACCCACATGAATGATGCTAAAGGTGTAATTTTTAATACCCTCAAAACATAAAATTCTAAGTACCCTATTTGTTTTTCATATGAAAAGGTTACCATACTTTGCAAACAGTAGATAGCATATAATAAGGTAAGGTAAAGAAGTGACCATCAGTGCTCAACAGACAGTGGATTTTGGGAGTAAGTGGGCAGGCCTTTGCTCACCCTACTCTCCAGCAAAGCTCCTTTTAACTTCAGCATGATGCTTTTTAGTATTTTTCCATTGAGATAAGTAAATTAGAATTATCTGGAGTCTGTTGAGAATAATGGCATAAAACAGATGACCCAACAGGTCTGGTCCATCAATGTCTGGATGACCTAATTACTTTCTGGAATGACAAGGGATAGGTGAGGCAGGAACAACATACATCAGATTAGAATGTTAATGCCAACTACTATACTTTTAAAATTTTTCATAAAACAAAATGATGGCAATCTGTCAAGTAGCACTAAGTGAGAGAATATAATTGTATTTTATAATAATTATTTCAGTGGACACCCTGACAATGAAAGCTTTATAGTCATATTTAATTTTGTTACTAGCCTACATTTAGGAATACGGTAGGAAGCAAGTATGCCTCCTAGATGGTAATACTTACACATTAAATGGGCCTATTTTCACACCATAAGAAAACACTATCAAAAATCCCAGTCAAGGCATTTTTGCAAAATGTTACACGTCTGCAATTTATCTTCTATTTGTAAACAGATACTGATATGCTCTCAAATAGCCAGGTCCTATAAAAACGATTTGGCATTGAGTTTATAAGTAGTTTAGGTTCTTAGGAAGAAAACAAATAAATACAATTGTGGCATCAGGAATTTAATTTTCATTGTCCATGAGAGCTTTTTAGATGTTAGGAATAATTTGTGACACCTGAGGTCATGGATGTTGGCCCAACAAGCAACCACTCTTTTGTGGCAGCATAACCTGGGTTTTATTCAGGGAACTACCTCGCCTCCATTTCAGTGGCTCATGTGGGCTTAATTTTCCTTTTAAGCCCCAGGCTGACTATGGTCTGCCAGGGAGAGTCATCGTGATTAATTGGTTCAGGGAATGGTATGTGATGTGCTCAATCAAACCCCAGAAAAGCTCTCTTTCTACACAAGTTGCTATACTGGTGAAGTAAGCCCAGACCTCCCTACCACTTATCTGAGAATGATGCCCACACAAGAAAGAAGAGTCAGATGATAGAGAGAGACAGTCTGGAGACAAAGTTTGAGCAACTGAATCAAGCAGTTCCTGACATCCAGAATACCCCTGGACTCTGTTACATGAGCAGAGGAACCCATCTACCCCAATACACACACACACACACACACACACACACACACACACACACACACACAATTTTTGTCAGAAGCTAATTTCAGTTAGATTTCTGTCACTTAAAAACAAAAGAGGCCCAATTAATAAATAACATAGGCATTACGCAAACGCCACAAACATTATAGAGGTTCAAGTTAACACTTGTTGAGTCTAAATTGCCAAACCCTTCCATCTTCAAAACTCTTTTGCTTTGAAGAGACTTATCGTATGTACAGATTGTGGAGACAGAAGACTCCAGAATCCAGGGTGTTTGGATAGGAGTAGGAGTGCCTCCAGGGGTCATATTTTCCATTATTCAAATAATCCTGAGTAAAATCCCAGAAGATTAAGTTATTGACACAATTTTGGGACGTGCTCTGGGTGAGCTGTCTCTTCCCTCTAAAGGCACTCTGAATACTAGAAATTAGTTTCAGGCCTCTGAAGCCCAGGTAGAAGATCAAAGAAGAGTCTGGAGCAAAGCAGAGAATCAACAATATATGTTGAAATGCAAATAATCAGAGTTTTTTTGCTTTTGCTTTTTTTTACTGCAGAATTCTAGATCATGAATATTAGCATGCATTGTGAGTTTTCAAGAGGGCTATGATAAATGATTATTTGCTAATGAGGCTTTTTCTTTAATCTTAGGTTTCCTGGAAATGTATTTTTTTGAAATGTCACACTTTATACATTTTATGATTTCTAGGCATAAAAGCCTGAGTGGTTCTGATTGTTACTCATCATTTAACAGTGGCAAAGGGAAAGGCTGAGTCATGTGGTTCAAGGAGCACAGAATTTGGAGCTGTCAAGATGTAGATTTATGTAGAGATAGCTAGTTCTCTATGATCATGGGCAATCATACCTCTCTAAGTCACAGGTGTAAAATGAGAAAACACTATCGATTTCATTGAGTTGTTTTGAAGTTTAATGCAGACAGAACATATTCTAGTTTGTATCACTCCAACCCTAAGTTAAACAAATGTATGCTTGAATCCCACTCAATCATTTTTAAGCCATGTGACCATGGCAAATTATTTACCCATCTTTTATCTACCTTTGTAAAATGGGGGTAGTATGTTGATTATCTCACAGGAGCTATTAAATAAAGATTAAGTTTTAAAAAGCATACACAGTAGTTATTACAGTTCTGACATTTGAACTACAAAACTAATTGTTCTTGTAAGTTGAATAATGCCAAATTACCCTTTATAGGTGAAAAAATTATTGAATAGCAGCAATTCACACAGTTCATCATCATGTTATGTGAAGTGTCTATTACAGTGTCTGGCAACCATTCATCATTTATCTGAGCAACCAACCAACATTTATTTAGTTCTTTTCTTGTACAGGTAGCATGCCAGGCCAGGAATAGAAAGGTGACTAAGACACAATCTATGCCCTCAGTAAACATAAAGCAGATTTGAAAAGGCAGGCAATCATAGCTAACTTTCTTACTTACTCCTTTTTTGGACACATAAACTGTATATTCATGATCATGAAACAAGGTAATAGAGAGCAATGAGAGAACCACATACAATGTGGCATGGGAGCATCAAGAAGAGAATTCAAGGTGTGCCCAATAAATGGTGGCTATTATCTTCAATGTACAATGTACAGAGTTGAACTCAATGCATGCTTTACCAGTTAACTAATGAAATTAATCAATAAGCTGCTATTAACTACTCTAAGTTGTTTACTGCAAAAAGATGGAAGGTATAGCGAACCATAAACACATAAATTTGCAAAAGTTAGCTTACTCCACTGAATATAGAATTCCAATTCTGTTATACAGGTTTGACACCCTTAATCAAAAAATCCAAAATCTGAAATGCTCCAAAATCCAAAACTTTTTGATCACCAACATGATGCCACAAGTGAAAAATTCCACAACTTACCTCATACAATGAGTTATAGTCAAAACTTGGTTTCATGCACAAAATTATAAAAATATTGAATAGAATTACCATTAGACTATGTGTATTTTATGTTTATGAAACATAAATGACTTACATGTTTAGACTTGGGTCTCATTTCCAAGATATCTCATTATGTATGTACAAATATTCCAATCTGAAAAAAATCTGAAATCTGAAACACTCTGGTCCCAAACAATTTAGATAAGGAATACTCAAAATATATAACAATGATCTCTAATAAAAGAATAGGTGATTTAAAAAAACAATGAATTTGGATCATAACAGGGGACCAACTGTTGCCATGTTTCTCACATACTATATTGCTACAATGAAGATAAAATATTGTACAACAGAAATCTATCCCCAATAAGTGGTCCTACCTTCCGAGGCATCTTTTGTATTCTGAATGTGGGCATTGGCAAACTGATTCCCTATACTATTTATTTTCACTTTGAAAGATTATATTGGCATATCCTGGGAAAATCTCACATCCCTTTCAGCTGAGAGCTCCCACCAGCATACCACAGGTATTTCAGGTTAGAAAATTAGTGGGTATGGGACCAGTAATTATAGAAGGAAAAGGAGTATAATCAGATCCTGGTGTGCAGATTGTTTTTTTAGCTTGCAAATTCCCTCTTTCTGGTGTTTCAACTTTCAAAGGCTTATGGTAGTTTAGAGGCAATCCTCTTATAAGTGTACAAATTGTAATGATTATAGGAACAAGTTGTAATTGTTTCTAGCAACTTTTTAAGAGTCTTTGATGTTATGATTAGTGTTTTATATGTTAATATATTGATAGGGGTGCTTATTTGCTTGTTCCCTCATATGCTTTTATGGTTTCTAGGTTCAATGTGCAAATACATCTTTGATCTCAGTAGGTCTATTTGGTTTAAAAAGAAAGCCAAGAGAAATTAAACATGAGAAGCACAAGGTTTTGCAATATTTATGAAGAAGTGAGATTAGAGATTTTACTGTAAGAGTACAGAGCTAGGCCCAATATTTGAATGTGTAAAAAAGGGCCCCAAATCTACACCACACATGAGCAAGGTCCTGTGCTATGGAGAGTCAGCCCATGATGTGCCATCATGGAGCTGTGGCTCCTCTGTAGCCAGGGCGTAGCTACATGACGCAGTCTGGGTTGCTGTCACACTGAGCACATCAAAGGCAATGCCCTGCAAGTCATCAGCTTCCTCTTTAGTGTTTGCCTCCTGCCCTTCAGAAATCAACATGAGGAAGAATTGTGTCTTTGCAAAGGTTTCATTTCCAGCTATCCTCTCATCATTCATGACTTCGGGAAACTCGCTGGAATGTAGTGCCTCTTAGACTGTGCACCTTGACACAAATTGCTAAATTTCAGAAGGATTTTACTTTTTGATAGATGTCTAAAAGGAGAAATTGGGCTTTCATCAATCCTGGCTATCAATGATACTAACAGCAAGAAAAGATACTAGTCAAGCCATTCAAATACAGGGTTAGGTAAATGTGCAAAGCACTAAGTAATTAGTGGTACGACACTTTTTGTTTTATGTTATACAGAAAAAAAAAGAGGTGGCTTTACTGAAAGCACATATTAGAGGAACTCAGTTGGGAAAAAGGAAGAGAGAGGATCAAATTATACTTTCTACTTCCATTCCTGCTCTTCTGGTGCTGTTTTGCCCTGCTCAGGTTTTAATACTTCCAAAGAGAGAGAGAAACGATCTTGCATTTACCTTTGCTGTACACAATGCAGTTGTTTTTGTTGTCTTCCACTCCTTGCCAAGTCACATCCAGCAACCACTTGGGACCAGCAGTCAGCACCATTGGGACCTGAGCCTTTGTCTTCTGTAGAAAGAATGATAACAAACAGATGCCATTTGCTTTCGTTGATTAAAAACTTGAATAATAACTGTACTAATCATTTTATTTTTACAAACAACTAAATCTCCCAAACCATAATCCAAGTCCTTATTCCCCTGTCTCATGATATCTTTTTAAGACGACAGAAGCTGTAAAGCTTTACTGCTTTCACTAATCTGAATGGTAGAAATATTATCAAGTTTTTTTTTCCTAAATGATACTGGATCAGATCTCCAAGATTAGACACATCTCCTGTGGCTCTGAATTATAAAGAGAATGCAGATGACTTTCATTGCAAAGAGCAGAGTGTTTAGAAGTGAACTTTAGACACATTGTACTTTACTATCAACAGGATCTCACTATTTCCTGAAACAGACAGGAAAGAATTTAAAGAATCAGGATCCATTTCAAAGCTCTGTCCTGAGCAACATTTATGTTAGAGTAAGAACTTATTCTGAATGAATAATGAAATCTACCCAACCCCCTAAGTGTGGATATGTACTCTCACTGTAACTGAAATAATAATGCTAATGATGCACCTACATTGTCTCCAGCAAGACTGTAAAAGAGGAATCGTGAATAAATTCAAATGCAGAGCAACTAAAGCATGACATCCTTTGCTCTGAGAACCACAGAAGCACAGAGACAAGTGCTATAATTCCAACAAAGTATTTTCAGTGTACATGTTAAATATAAGGCTCAAAATATTCACAATTTTTGGCTGTCTGGCATCCAAATTATCTATCTGTAAAACTCTGTTGATAAATTTACATGGCTGGAAATAAACCGGGGAGGAAATAAGTATGTCTCAGCAAGACTGTGTTTCCTGATGAGTCACAATAAACTGGCATTCACTTTTATCATTCTCCAGTCCACGTTCTGTATATCAAACATCATGAAACCACAACACAGAGTACAATACAAGGGTCTCAAGGTAATTTTTGAACTGAATTTTCACCTAGATATGATCCTGCCAAACAGATCTCAGCCCATTCTGGGACTTTTCCACATGATACATGCTATCACAAATTTCCAAAACTGGCATTAACAAGTATTCACTTGAGGAGTTCCACATAATCTGGTGATTTTAAATCTTTAAGGAATCTGCAAAAGCCATTCCACCCGCCTCATGACAACAATGATAGCACATTATATACCGATCCATTGTTAACTGCGAAGCCATACTGAAAATTATGCATAAAAATGAATGTTGACCCATTTCTTAAAATGTCAGTTATATTAAAAATGTAAAAACTACCATAAAATATACAGTTTAATGGGAAAATAAACCATGACGGATTTAAAAATAAGTCTGAAAAAATAAAATACTTCAAATATTAAAACAAAGAGTATAAATAATGAAATCAAGTATAATAACACATTCTAGCACGTTGATCTTTAATATCTATATTTTGATTCATCACGGAGTCTTAATTTTTCAATTGTATATCATAATAGTTGGCAAAGATAACCACGAAGCAGTTATCTAAAAGCCTTGTGAAAAAGATGTGATTTATATTCTATATCTATTTTAACAATATAGACAAAATGTTATCAAGTTATCCCTATTGTTATCAGTCTGATGAACCATTATTTTTTATTTCCACTTTCAAAACAGAATTAGAGGAGAAACAAATTTGTTCTATATGAAAGGACAGTGATCCAAATCCAATTAAACATCAGGTCTTAATGAGGCATATTTTGCTCTCCTTTTACTACCAGACTGACAGATAAATCCATACATCAGGATCTGCTGGCCACACGTGGTGGCTCACTCCTATAATCCCAGCACTTTTGGAGGCTGAAATTAGTGAATCACTTGAGGTCAGGAGTTTGAGACCAGACTGGCCACCATGGTGAAATCCCATCTCTACTAAAAATACACAAATTAGCCAGGTGTGATGGTGCACGTCTGTAATCCCAGCTACTTGGGAGGCTGAGGAAGGAGAATTGCTTGATCCCAGGAGGTAGAGGTTGCAGTGAGCCGAGGTCACACCACTGTACTCCAGCCTGGGCGACAAAGCGAGAATCTGTCTCAAACAAAACAAAACAGAAAAAAACCCAAAGGATCTGCAGCTCTTCAAGCACAGGCAGAACAAGTCGGAGGAGGGAGTCCACCAATCCAGGAAACTCATGCAGGGGGCAGTCAGCGACCTCATTTGTAATATCCCCTCTTTTCTGACTTTAAATAATAGATTTCAAAACAGGTCCCTGGCCTATTTTTCCTGGATTATCTTATTTCATGAAAAATAATTATTTTAAATTATTTAATCACCCTGTTTCATAGTTCATAAAATCCCATGAATTTCTACACAGCAAATTAGCTTTTATAATAATTTCATAGATATTATTAAAAATAGATAGTGATCACTTTCATTCTTTAGAGAATCTTCTAATATAAAGTAAATCAATCGATTTCCCAAAACCATAATCTTCCATTCATTTCACAAATAAGCAAACTCAATCCTGTGTTTTGTGCTAGGAATATAAGTCTTCTTTGGTGAAGGATACAGATACATTAAAAATATTTAATATAATGTGGAAAGTACATGGTAGGAAGTGCTAAGACATATATAAATTGTTTTGGGGTCAACAGGGAAAGAGAAAAACTCCTGTCCTTTGGAGTCTGAGAACAGACACATCATAGCAGAGGCAACATTCGGGCAGGATTTTAAAGCATAAACAGGAAGAAGGTGCAGAAGCTAGAAAGAGTGTGGGCAAAGGCTGAACAGTCTATAAGAAAGTCAAGTGTGCAGGAAATGGGAGTTCTGGGACTCTGGTTAATGTTCTTGTAAAGTCTTTAACACTTTTTTTTTATGTAGAAAGCACTAGAAAAGTATCTATCATAATCATAATTATAATTAATATTGTAATTGATAAATGGAAAGAACATAATAGAATATGTATTTGGCAGGGCAGGTTATAAATAGATTTGAAAATATGTGGCGTATTAGGTAAAACTTTTTGTGCTTAATTCTGTAAGCAGAAGGAAGCCAATAAACATATTTTAGAGAGACAGAATAAGGGTATGACTATTTATGCTACTTGTGCAAAGATTTTGTTAGGCACTTCCCTTACTTACCTAGTCCTCATATATATTTTCAGACAAGAAAATGGCAACTGAAAAATTAAATAATATCCCTTAGGTCAAATTGCTGGTAGATGGCAGAAGGCAGAGCCAATACTTAGATTTAGCTTTGTTTCCAAATATTACCACCCCTAGGGTGAACAACCATCCTGGTTTTTCTGGAACTTAAAGGTTTCCCAGGAGGCTGTACTTTCAGTGCTAAAACTGAAAAGTCTTGGGAAATTAAGGATGAGTTTTTCACACACCCCCACCACTACTACGACTACGAATACTAAAACAGTATTAGTGGTTTACATGTTGCCTATTGAGGTAAGCATTTCACTCAAATGATCTTTTTTGATTTGTACAACTCCAGAAGTTAGGTACTGACATTTTCTCCATAAGCAAACTAAGGCTTATTGGAGCTGATGTTGTGCATAAAATAAAAGTAATCAATTAATACATTTCCTAATAGTAAGTTAGGCATTATATCTTTTAAAACTCTGGCAAATATTTATTATGCCTGGGTACAAGTAGAATTGGACTTATTAAAAAATTGAGGTGAAGAGAACAATTTCCTTTACTCTAAATCAATAAGGTAAAAGAAAAAATGGAGCAAAGACTTGCTGAAAGCTATACCCAAGCTGTAAAGTAAATAATAAGTAGATAAAAAATCTCAAGGGACCAGCTATTACAATTTTGAGGAGGTAAGTCAATTTCTTTCTGAAGAAGTCAACTTTTGTAGAGATTGACAGCTTTCAAAGAAGATTACCAAGTGTGAGAAGGAAGGAATTAGCCAGGATTATATGAAATCTACACTCCAGAAAAACCCATGAATAGAAAATAATAATAATATCCACATTGATCATTAGGTTCACTTCCCATGTCTTCAACATAAGAATTCATAAAATTGAGAAGAGCAAGAGCTGGAAGCTACTTTAAAGTTCATTGAGTTTAATTCCCAGATATCACAAACAAAGAAAGTCAGGCCAAAATTTTTATTGCATACTCTACAGTGGGTAAAACTGGCACAACATTTTGGGGAAAGAGAACAGACATAAAAGGTATAGTAGGCAGGAAAATGGTCCCCTAAAGATGGCTATGCTCTAATCCCCTGTAACCTGTGAATATGCTACCTTAGTTGGCAGAAGGGATTTCAGAGATGTGATTAAGTTTTTGTACCATGAGATGGTGAGATTATCCTAGATTATCCAGATGGTCCCAGTCTAATCACATAAGCCCTTACAAGGAGAAGTGAAAGGCAAGAGTAAATCAAAGAGATTCGACATGAAAAAAATTCCACCTGCTTTTGTTACCTTTAAAGATGGAGGACTAAGAGCAGAAACTAAAGAATGTGGTAATGTCTAAAAACTGGGAATGGCCTCCAGTTTATAGGAAGCAAGAAACAGGAACTTCAGCTCTATGACGTCAAGGTACCAAATGTTGCCAACGATCTGAATGAATGAGCACAAAATGGATTCCCTCCTAGGACCTTCAGAAAGGAATGCATCAGGAAGACTGACATCTTGATTTTAGTCTGGTGACATCTGTACTCATATTTCTCTGATTTACAGAATATGAGATAATAAATTTTTGTTATTTTAAGCCACCAAATCTATGGTAGTGTATTTCAGCAGCAATATAAAGCTAATACAAAACATACACAGATTGATTGATTAGAGTAAAACAAAAGTAACTAAAGTTTCTTATCAAAGATGCTCAGAAGTGTGAAACAGCTTTCCCTTAGTTGAAATAACACCAAATATACCTTGTTATTCCACAATTATTGATCATTTATTTATAAGTTATTAAGAAGCAGGATTATTTCCCTGACCCCTTCATGGGACTCACAACAGGAGTGCCTCGATTACTCAGCCTGCTGCTCTCAACTCCTTGAGGGAGGGAGTGCACGAGCGAACAAGTATGGGAGCTGGAGTGAACAGCACTGGAACCAGCTGGCCCCGTCATTGCCAGTGGGACCAAACTCCATTCACTTGGACCTGCTGGGTTCCACCTGTTGCAGGAGGGAGTGCACAGGTGAGTGGGTGCAGGAACCAGCCAGATGCTTTAGTGCCGGTAGGAGTGAACTCCATGCAGGCCCCACTGCAGCACACAGACGGAGATGCCTGTGACTCCGGAAGCACCAGAGAGCTTGTTACGGTGCTATTTTAGTTCTGCTGTCTGTGGACAGCTTAAGTCTTAAGAACTCAGTGGGTCTCTTGCCTTTTCATGTGAGGTGGCTGCTCTCCACTAGCGAGGGCAAAGGGCCAGTGTGACAGCCTTTTGTATCCTCACTCGTGGCTCCCAAGCTCTTGTCTCGTGTCTGGGAAAAATGGGGTTGCATGAACAAATTGAAAGATGGTAAATGTGGGGGATTTTATTGTTTATGAAAGTGGCTTTCAGTAGGAAGGGGAGTTGAAAAGGGGACGGGGCAGGTAGGTAAATTTCCCCTGAAGTCCGACCACGTCCTGCCGGATTATTCTCCAAAGTTGCACCATCAAGCTGTCCTTCTGAGGTCAACCTGCTTTTCTCCAATGTCCAGCCATTGTCCCACCTACCAGCTGAGCCTGGAGTTTTTATAGACACAGGATGGGGCTGTGTAGGTGGTACAGGAAAAGGCAACATTTGAGCGGGAAAACTGGGATATAAGTTCTCACTTTAGGCCGCAGTTTCAGGCTTTTTGGCTTGAGGGTAGATTTTTCACCAAGGACTCACCCTTTTCTGCCTAGAATTTCTCTGACTCCTGTCCCCATTAAGTAGAGATACTGTGTTCTTGCTTTAAAATACAAGAAAATACACAATGGTGACTGTAATAATTCCTGCTTAATCAGTTATTTCATATCCTGAATCACCACTGACTTTACAGTTGAAGTATAACAAAAGGACATTACTGTTTTTGAAGTCACATTGTCTACGTGTGAATCCTGACACATGCCACTGGCAGCATCTATGTCTAGAAAATCATTTAAGTGATCTGAACTTCAGAATGGACATCTGCACAGTGGGGCTAAGTTTTATTTCAGAGGCTTCTGAATGAAGTAACTAGCAAAGTGCCTAGTATTCTACAGATGCACATCAAACTTTTGCTGAATAGCTACATGATTAAATGAAATAAAACACACAAAAAGCATTTACTGAATACTTTCTATTTCTCAGGCTCTGGTAATATTTGTAGTGATTAGCATAGAAGTCCAGACAAAAACTCTTTATTATCTAATCGAAAGGTTGTGATAGTCATATGGCTACTGATCAGTTAGTTCCAACTCTTCGCTTTCCAGATCTCTGTTGGATCTGGCCACATGGATTTGCTTGACCAATGAAACTGAAGTGACTTGTGTCACTTTTACACAGAACCTGTATGATACAATGGCCAATTCACCATTATGCTTTGCCTTTGCCAAAGCAATCATGGAAACAAGTAAAGAGGTGGACTGGCAACCACGGTGGTCAGGGAGTATGAAAAAGAAATGAACTTTTTCACGTACAAAGCGTTGTATTATTACAGTTGCTTACAACCTCAGCAAAACCTAGCTTACTCTCACTTAAACAAAATTATTCTCCATTTTTTTCCATTTTAAAATACTGGGTTTTTATAAGTTAAAGTTTGTATTTTCTGTATCTAGTCAGTCTCTTTCAGTAATAAATCATTTCAGGGTACATAATAAGAGCTTTGAATTTCACTTCAACTGGAATGTCTTCTCCTTTAAAAAAAGAAATCTTATGCACTTCTGAGGCTCCACGTTGTACATTTTAAAATTCTGCACTCCTGGACACGGTTTGAACCCAGAGTTTCACGTTTAGACAGCCCACAACTAGACAAACTTGACAAGGACAAAATGGGTCAAAAGTGTCATTTCTTAGGAATAATTAAAATCATCTAATGTGGATGAGAAAGGTCAGACTAGCATCCACTTCCCACTAACCTTTAGAGTTACTGGACCGACAAAGGAGGAAGCCTTCAATAAATGTTTATAGTCAAGCCAAAAGGTTAATGGAGATAAAAGTAGACAGCCAAAAGGTAAATAATAGAGGACTAACCCAAGAAACTGGTGACATAATGTTTTACCAGGGATTCCAAATTTTGCTGGAAAAAAAGATATTGAGGATTTCCAAAAGGACGGTTAGAGAGAGCTAAAAGTCATAGGAAAATCTTCCCATGAGATGAGCTTATTTTTATACTACATCCCTTTAACAGAAGAAGTGTTATTTGATTAAAAAATTGGCCTCCATTGACTTGTTTAGGAAATACAACAAAATACCATCAGAGAATCTCATGCCAATGCCATGAGATGTAGTTTGACGCTGTTGAAAATGCTCTTGGTGTGTGGCTTCCTTAACTGGGTAACAGATCAAAAGAGCTGAGGCCTATTTGGCTAAATACTGCTCTTTTAACAATTCATAGCTGTTTATATTCTCTCAGCTATAAAGCATATTTGATAAGAGGCCTAGAAAAATTTTTAAATTACTATAGACATTACACTTATATTGTGAGAACCAGAAACACACACACACGCACATACACACACACACATTTCCTTGCCCTTAGGAATTATATACTACCACCCCTGCCAACCTCCCCTAACAGAATTATTCCCTACATTTAAATGAAAAATGGCATTATATGTCATTTGACCTTGTACAACCACACAAAATTTTACACAGTAGAAGTTTCAGTTAATGTATCCAAGCAGTTCTCCACACTGGAATTCAATTCAAATCCAGTCTGACAGTCAGGAAACTATTCTACCACTCTCCTTTTAACTATGTGAAATCTCTAGAGACAGTGACTTGAATTTGAAAATTTCCCTCACCAACAGCTATGTGGGCATAACGATTTAAAATTTTGGACTACTTAGACTGGGGAAAGTATGCCCAGGAATAATTCAAAATCTTATACAATTATATTTTCAGTAATCCTGGGCATGATCTACAGTGTCAACATTATTGATTTGACTGAAACTGTACAACTTTTAGTATGATAATTTCTACTCAATAAAACAGTGCTTTTTAGTAAATGTCATTTAATAAGTTTAACTTTTGAAAGTTAAACAATGTGAAAGTTTGTACTTGATGCTGCTGAGGCAAGATCTTTTTCTTTCTTTCTTTCCTTCCTTTTTTCTTTTCTTTTTTTTAGAAAATAGAGTGTCATTTTAAATTATATAAACAAAATCATTCCATTCCATGTGATCCTGTAGGGTCAACATTATTGGTGTGATACAAAAACAGGTTCTCAGGCTGGGCGTGGTGACTCACGCCTGTAATCCTAGCAATGTGGGAGGCCTAGGCTGGTCAGGAGTTCGAGACCAGCCTGACCAACATAGCAAAACCCCATCTCTACTAAAAATACAAAAAAAACATTAGCCAGGTGTTGTGGCAGGCATCTGTAATCCCAAATACTTGGGAGGGTGAGGCGGTAGAATCACTTGAACTTGGGAGGTGGAGGTTGCAGTGAGCCAAGATCACACCATTGCAGTCTAGCCTGGGTAACAAGAGTAAAACTCCATTAAAAAAAAAAAAGATTCTCACAGATAACACCTGAATATTCCCCATGACTAATTAACGCTAAGTAATGAAACACAGTAATGTATATAACTTGCTTCAATTAAAATCTTATGATTCTATTGAAAAATGGAGTAAAAAGGCCACTGAATTCAAGTGGGATGTCCCTTAAGTGAGAGTTACAAAGTGTGCATCTGTGTATATGTGTTTCTGTGTACAAAAAGATTTAAGCAAGTAACTTAGAAAACTTCCAAACGCATACCAAAAAACCTATCTTATTTGTGTTTATCGTTGGGGAAATAACAAAAATCAGCTTCCTAAAATATTACCAAAGTTGCACTGCTTGAAAAACATTTATATCCTATACTTACTTTCAAAACTGAAGCCCAAAGATATTAAGAATACTCCTAAATTAGAAAATATGTGAAAAGGACAAATGGGAAAGGCATTAGCAACATCCTCTAACAAGAACCACTACACGATATCATTAGGGACAGAATAGATTTATGAATGGATATTCCAGAAAGATTTCATTAGATTAGAGTTTTCTTTGAGCACAGTTCTATAAAATATCCTTTAAGAACAGCATGAGAGTAAAATTCCAGAGAACTTCTGCTAATAAATGTCTTGAAGTAGAATATGGTATGTGGGATCTCATGATAACAGACTTTTCAAAAACAAAATGAGTGTGAAATAAAATGATAGAATTCTTGGCTATTATGTCCATACTCCTTATGTCAGATAGTTTTATCTCTATGAACCAAAAATTTAAATAATCATTATCTCTGAGGTATATTTGCTTTTAGTTCTCAAATTGTTGGAACACATTATCTTAACATGAGTCACTGCTTGAATATAGGAATTTCAGCATAAGAAGTAATGATCCTGTTAGAAGAGAAAATACAAATAGTTCTACAGATATGGGCTATTAAAAACAATCTGTCTGCTTCCAAATATCATTTCATCATATTTTTTAAAAAAATATAAAATTACTTTTCAAGATTACTCACTCTAAAGATATAGATACTTCATTTTTCAAATGGGAAGAATCTCTAGATAAATATAAACATCTAAGCTATTCAGATATTTATTATACTTTCATTTTCCAGAAAGAATAGACTCATTTCTCTTTCCCTTTTGCCAACTTCACTCCCACAGCCTCATCTGTTCTCCACATACATTTGGCTCCAAAGAGGAACTACTCCCTCCAAGCTGGCAATCATTAACTTCAACCTTTTATTTTATACAGCTCTGAAAGTCACAGGGTGTTTAAGGAGTGTTGTTTTGCTCCTGGCAGAATTTCTGGGCTTGCACCTAGTGCAATGTGCAAAGAGTGTGTCAGTGCTGAAACTCTGGGAAGAGAAAAGTAAATTGCTCTTGAGTACCCCTTCTTACCTAAGGCTGTCATATAAACCTGTGGCAGGGTTCAGGGATCTGGAGGGCTGTGGTACCGGCTGTGTGACCTGGGGCCAGTCACTTAACCTCTGAAGGTCTGAGCTTCCTTCTCTGTTAAGATGATCTCATATGCAATATGAGACTCTTTACTGTAGAATTTCTGTCAAATCTCACTCAAATTCTGAGTATGGAGAAGAAAATGTATAGGAAAGCTCAACACATTGAGCTTATACTTACTTAAAGAAATGTTACTATTTTTCTTGGTTAATCACTAAACAAAGCCATTTTAACTTAGTACATTTTGGTATTTTAACATTTTGAGAGAAAATGATGTGGTTAAAATAAAAGCGCTAGCCTGAAGTATAAAAAGAGTATGAAATAGAGGTACATACAAACTCAACTGTGAATGCCCTATTTAAATCACTGTAAAAAAAGAAAATACAATGGTCAATTCTGTTCATCAGTCTGTATTTAAGAATTATCCCAAAGGCATTCTGTGGAAGAGAGAAAACACTACCCTGCACAAAGTCATCTTCAGATGCTAAGATGTGTCCATCCTTCATGAATGAATCCACTAAATACGTAATGAATCTTTCAGTCACCATTCAGGCTGACTCCTTTTTATTACTGTTTCAGCCAATCTTCTGCCAAAAAAGAAGACAATTATGAATTCTGATATTAATATAGTAAATTTCAAAACCAAATATATAATTTTTCTTTTAATTATATGTTGTTTTCATGTATATTCTTACATCATCCATAAACATAAACTATTAACTTGTTTATATTCTGAACTTAAAATACACCTGATATTACAATATTTGAAGTTGATGAAAGAAGTCTATGGCAAAACTAGAAGAAGGAGATAAGAAGGGGATCCCCCTCCAAAGGGAAAAAGTGTGTGAAATTATTAAACTATTAATAGGTGCTGTGATAACTACAGTTCCTTTTGGGAAGGCAGATTTTCTGAGACAAATTTAAAAGTCAAGTTATAGAAAGTCAGGTGCAAAAAAAATAAAATCTTGGCAAAGTAGTTGGCAAAAGTATGGAAGTGCTAGAGTAGCTGAACAAAGCTTATCTAATCTGTGAGACATTTTAGTAACAGAAATGTTATAAATGTTTAAATTAGGTATCTAAAGTAAAATTTCTTCCATCAGCTTCAAATATGATAATATCAGGTATATTTTCAGTTCAAAATATAAGCAAGTTAATAGTTTATGTTTATAGATGGGTATAACAATACACATCATGAAAACAACAGGTAGTTAAAAGAAAAACTGCATATTTGGTTTTAACATTTACTATATTAATATTAGGATTCAGCACCATAAGAGTGGTTTTCAGTTTTGTTCTGTTTTTTTCACCAAATCAACAGCTGCAGAAGGACTATACTAATTTCTGCACTTTTACAGAGTAAAAGCCAAATGCCCAAGTCACTTGCCTTCATTCTGGAGGCAGGCTAACTCCTTGCTTTCCATGGGAGTGAAAATGAGAAAAGGACTCCAACCAAACAGATCCACTCAACATGCTCCCAACCCAAAGGACCTTTGTTCAGCATGTCTGTCAGTCTGGGGCAACTAATGGAGCATGCTAAGAAGTCAGAACCAAATGAGATAAATCTTTATTAATAGTGCCCCTCGAAAATGTCTTAAATCTTACTGTTGCTAGTTTTCTATGGGATGCTCTTTATGAAAGGCAAGGTCTCTGTGCTCATTGTAAATCTGAAATTTCATATTAAAATATTTAATTTCTTAATCGGGTAAATTTTGGATAATATTCTCAGACATAAGAGAAAATCATATTTCAGTAACTGCTTTCTCAATTCTCTAACCTATCAAATTCTTTACAAAAATAATAGAAATATGAATAAAAGCATTAATGTATATGTTGGAAAGGATATTTAAATAATGTTAACACGACAAACTGAGCAACTAAAAATTAATGGTTGGAAATACCAGTGAGTTAAAGTCTACAATTAGTTGCCTGTGAATTATACCAAAGTTTGGGCCAAGTTGTTTTATTATTCAGCTGTGGGTTTTTTTGCCAGATAAATAATATAACCTTATGTGTAAAATCATTCCAATTAGTAATAACTAATCAGCATTACTTTTGGATTTTTCTATATTGTTTCTATTTTGAAAGTGTTATTTAGGTTATTCTGCTTTTAAAATAATCATTTTATACTTTTAAAGAAATAAGGGTATTGATTATTTAGTCAATAACATTTTAGGTAATCTACTATGTAGAATACTCAAGAATAGAGAGATGAAATATGAGTTGTATTTCTTAAAGATGTCCACAATATACTGATAATAAAAATAGCTAAATGGCATACACATAGATTGTCAATACTAAAAATCAAGCTCATTATATTTTAAGTCTATGATTGGTGCATTTGGAAGATGCAACACATATTTTATGGTCCATGACCAAACAACAACATAGCAATAGATCAGAAGTGGTCAACAGACTAATTTTTAGGGCTAGAAAGGATCTTCATGACAAATTGAAGCACATTTTAATTTTATAGTTAAAAACACTGCAGCCCTTCTCCAGTTTAAACTAAAAGTTTCTAAAATATGGCTTACAGTTTTTATAACTATGTTTAAGACCTAATCATAATGATCTTTTATGTGCATATTTTGGTTTAAGCCATGCACCTCTGCATCTATTAAACATTTTAATATACATTCATTTATCTTCTGACTGCTAAATGAAGTATATCTTTAAAATAAATTGAAAATATATTTTGAGAAATATAACCAAGATGAATACGTATACACCAGTTTAAGCATATATTCATTATCTCAGTATGCCTTATTAATTAATGGTAAAAAGATGGTTTAAAAATTTGTATTTTGTGGGCCAGGCTGATTGAGTTTCTACTGTATCACCATCACTTACTAGCTGTATAGCCTTGGGCAAGTTACTTAACTACTCTGCATCTCAGTTGCATGGTATCCAAAATAAATATAATAAATGCATTTATGTCATAGGGTCATTTTGGTGATTAAATGAGTTAATATATGCAAAGTGCTTAAGCAGTACTGGATATGTTATTCCATGCAAGCAAATGTTTTTGTTTCTAGTATTTCTAAAGAAATGTGTTTTTGTAAAGAAATGTGTTTCTTTAGAAATACTAAAAATACAGAATTCTCAGTACAACAAGAACTTTGTCTGGCTAGAAAATACATTGCTCTAATATGTGATTTATAACATTTTATTAAGCCATAACTAGGTACTAAAATTCTAGGTGCCACATTACTTTTTTAAATAATTTTTACAACAATTCTATGAAGCAGATCATTGCACCCATTTTGCAAAAGTAAAAACTGAGAGACTAAAAAGTTAAAACAACTTGTCCAAATCCACATTGCCAGAAACTGCCTTAGCCATGAACTGCCTTCTATTTTTCTCTTAGTAATTCTATAAGAAACAGAATTCTTTCTGTGGTGTTAAAGCAGTAAGAATCTTCTTAGGAATTGTGTTAAATATCAATTTTTCATGTCCATGAAAACTAGCTTAAATGATCTTCCATGAGTCAGTGGTTAGCAGTTTCTGTTTTACATTATGCATGATTCCTAGCTGCACCTTGTATAAGCTAATTACATGGTGCCTCATTAATAATCTTCAGGGTTTTTCGAGCTGTGAAATTTATAGCTTTTGTGGTGAATTATTTCTCACATTTGCACAGTTTGGGGTCTTGTAAGTCTAGTTGAGATACTAAATATCAATATCAGGCATCAAGTAGGAATAAGAGGGAAGAGTGAACATAGTCTAGTTAGTGATTTTAAAATACTGAAAAACAGCTAATACTTTTTAATATTTTATTTTTATGACTGCAGGCATTTTTATACTTGTAGAGATGATTATAGCTTACAATGGATTAAAAAAAAAAGCCTATAAAAATGTTTCCAAACATAAGTAGAATTCATGATGAGATTCAAAATGTCTTTCAGTTAAAATTAATTCAGCACTGATTGCGCAAGAACAAATGAAGACTGGTATTCTCTTGGTGGTCAACATCATAGTCAACAGACATAGTACAGCCTCGTTATAGTACTTTGTGGTGAGGCATCAGCATGCAATCTGGGCAGCAAGGCAGTCTGGGCAGTCTTCATTCCTGCAGGTCTATTTCACTCCTCAGAACCTCTGGATGCAACCACTTAGGGAACCTAAATTGTACTCAAATCTTGGCTCACTGATGGAGGATTCTGCCTGTAATCCCAGCTACTCAGGACGCTGAGGCAGGAGAATTGCCTGAACCCAGGAGGCGGAGGTTGTGGTGAGCCGAGATCGCGCCATTGCACTCCAGCCTGGGTAACGAGAGCGAAACTCCGTCTCAAAAAAAAAAAAAAAAAAAATTATACCTCAAGCTGGGTTTAATTAGCTGTTCCTCAGATTAGGTTGGTGTTGCTTACAGGTAGACTGGATCAGAATCCAATAGAGCTCTGTTGGATTTTTTTTTTTGAGATAGTCTTGCTTTGTCCCCAGGCTGGAGTGCACCTGGGCTCACTGCCACCTCTGCCTCAAGTGATTCTCATGCCTCAGCCTCACAAGTAGTTGGGATTACAAATGTGCACCACCACATCCAACTAATTTTTGCATTTTTAGTAGAGGCAGGATTTCACCATGTTGGTCAGACTGATCTAGAACTCTTGGCCTCAGGTGATCCACACG
This sequence comes from Aotus nancymaae, assembly GCF_030222135.1. NCBI lineage: Eukaryota > Metazoa > Chordata > Mammalia > Primates > Aotidae > Aotus > Aotus nancymaae. Next base: position 54,433,465 of record NW_026988450.1, on the reverse strand, counting down.
CCTCGGCCTCAAAGTGCTGGGATTACAGGCATGAGCCACCTCACCTGGCCTATGGTGTGGATCTTGATCAAGTAGGTCAACTTCTCTGTGCATTGGTTCCCTTATTAATATTATACTTCTCTGTGCACTTGGTTCCCTTATTATTATTATTATTATACCTTATGAACCTGTTGCAAATGTTAAATAACACTTATAAATCACTTAGACTTATACCTGAAACACAGTAAATGCTTATTATATGTACTGATTTGGGTAGATGAGAAAAAATTTAAAAAATAATTAAATTCCTGTGAAAAGACCTGTGCCTATTTAATTTATTATATCCAACTTCAACAGAATGGTCAACAATTCATAGACATAAATGTGTAAAAAATTACTACTTTGACCAATCTTTTTACTTTGTAGCTACTAAACAGATTGCGCTCGGGATGACCACTTCACCACTGCTAGCACAATGAAAACATTTTAATGGCAACTAAATGGAAATTGAATAAAATCTTCTCTTGCATGACAAAAGCTCTGTCTATTGGTTATAAAATAATACACTACTATGTTTAAGTTACTCCAGATTTCCTACCTATTGTTTTCACTAGTACCTATCAAATCTAAAAACTTGCTTTTAGGACATTTGGGAATTAGTTTGAAAAGGCTCCGGTCATTGAGTTTCTAATTATGCTACTTCCCTTCCTTGGACTCTAAATTGGGAATGCCTTATCCAGTATAAACATTTCAGAATATGCAAATTCTTCTTACACCATATGCTATAAAAAGCCCTAAATTTAAATACCATAATCTTAAGTACTTAATTTTTTGTATGTTGCCTCATTTGTCAATTAAAACCAAACCAAGCCAAAAACAAAGCAAAACCGTCATGACTAAGAAGACCATGCTATTTTCCTTAGGTAGTTCCTATTCCATGCTAATTATACATATTTTTAAAAATGATCTGGGAATTCACTAAACTTAGGTTTGGTTCTAACTTTGTCACTAAGCGGTTGGATTACCTTTGTCAAAAACGCATGAATTCCCTGAAGCAGTTTCCTCATTTTTAGAGGAAAAGGTCAGGACTTCACAATGTCTATGGAACCTTCTAGCACTAAGTTTTCATTTCCTCTAAACAGAAGAAACTCATGAAACAGACTTCTCTAGTGTTTCTCAGACTTTTTAAATCTTTGCTTACTTTCTTGATATTAAAAACAAATTAATGGGCTTTAATATTAAGCAATCTGAATAAGCACAGTGACTATAAATATAAATGGCACAAAAGTACCCCACTCCCTAGAAACAGAGAGTCCCTTCAATAAATACACATACATCTATATGCACTCTTAGGGCTTCTCCCTCATTATATTTCAGAATCAAAACACTGTCGTTAATTCACATTGAAATGAACTTTCCCTAATTCAACTCTGCAGAAAAGTAAAACTACAGACTCAGAGTTTGCTCTGCCCTTGACATTCTTAGAGCGAAATGCTTTTATTTACTACTCTGTCTTCCATATCTTCTGAGACTGTGCACACCCAGATAAGGCAATAAGCTTGAGCATATATTTCCATTATTGTGCTATTACTGACTAACCCAAGTTCTAGTTTCTCATAACCAAGACTATAAGAGGTTTTTTAAAATGTTATTAAATGAGACTTGTTACTACCCTTTACAGTGCTGTAGACAGTACCCTTCCCACTATAAGGACTCACTGAACACTTAGCAAATGTTGATAAGGCAAACCATACAAGATACGGGAACCAATTTCCTTTTGGGGCCAAATCACACTATTATACAACACATGGAAGAAAGTTTGATAGTTTTGCTAGACTAGTTTAAGCAACCCTAAAGTAAATTCAATGATAAAGCCAGTTGATAGTAAAATCTCAAGCATGAAAAATGATAGTCTTCATTTTTTATGCATAATGTCAAGTATGGATTATAAATAAACTGGAGAATTTTCAAAACTCCTCTCATTTAATTGCTGTGAATAGACTAAACATATACAACAAAACCAAATTATCTTATAGGTTTTCCTGTCTTAAAAGCAAAGACTTGAGGGGAAGGAGAAAGGGCAGGGAGTGAAACTAGTGATAAAAATGAAGTGTCCAGCCTTGAGACTGGTGCACCGAGTCCCACGTTCCAATAAGACTCGACAAACAGCTCTGATCAGAATCTAAGTGATGGGAAACAGCCTGTAGCTTCGAGATTAGCTGCTTCACACTATTTCTGAGTTAAGCCAGCACAAGTAACATCATGAATGCATAATTATAATTATGCATCAGAGTATGCATAATGATCTTAAAATTAGTAAACAAAGAAAAAGCAACAGAATTTCTCAGCTATTTTCAGGATCCTGTTACAGAAGACAACATATGACTAAGATTTTAGGGAGGTGTGTCTACTAAAACTTTTTTTGCATGTAATTTGCCAACTTGAAGAAATAACTGATAAATCAGTATTGATTTAAAAGTCTCTTTTTAGGAAACTCCACATAAATGAGTCAAAAGAATGCAATAGCGTATTTGAAAACATATGAAGTAAACACAATATGCTCATACTTAAAATACCTAAACTTAGAAACAGAAATAAAATTAAGTAACATCTTGCACTTCTGTTATTATCTAATAAAATAATTCATATGCCTGGAATTGTTTGGAAAAAGATAATGATCTGTGATTGGCTAAAATAAAACAGGTAAAAGAACTAAGAGATGTGTTGAAGGTGATTAATGGCAAGTGCAAATTTTTGTTGTTTTTGTTGTTGTTGAAAACTATTAGATTCCAAAAATCTAACCATAAAGAGGTCTGATATTAATGTCTCCAGTTGTGATGTAAATTCGTTTCCTTTCAGCTTTCAGAAGATGGAATTCTAGTTGAATGGTAGTATCTCTTCATATCTTGAAAGACAGTTACATCATGTAATTTCTATTCATTTTTCTTTTTTAATGCAACTGCCTTTTCTTGGGGGCAAAGTGATTTGACAGTCTGGAACCCTAATCTTTTCTCACGGTACTATTTTTACTACTTTGCACTGAAACATGGCCAAGTTCTCCTCATTCTTTATAACAGAGTCTTAAACGGAACACCCTTATCTTAGTAAGTGTGTTAGTCAACCTGAATGTAAATGGGTCCTACTAGGACCTAGTCCACATACAAGGTAAGATGCTAAGGTGACATTCAGAGCATCTTTCCTTCAATGAGGCTAAAAAGATACCAAAAACTACCTGAACTACTTTTATGTTTCACTTTTCTTGCTCTTCCTTCCTGTCAAAATTCAGAGAAACCTTTCAACAATCTTCCTTTGCAAAGTTGTTGCTGTATTGATTTTTTTTTTTTACCGTGTTTATTATTTTCCTCACCTAAAATTTTTGTATCCTTGACTAAAATTCTTCAGCTTCTGACCCATATTTTGAAATTTACTCTAATAATAATTATTCATATTTTCTATAATTATCTTCTCCAGCGTTCTTTCATGTGTTTTCACTCCTCCCAGGAGTCTTCCTTTTCTATTCTTTCCTGCCCACCTCTCCACTCTCCTCTCCCTTTTCACCATGGTTTGCTTTGCAGTATCATTACAAACCTCAGTCATCATTAGGCTATGTCGACATACTGAACAACTGGTTGAAAATCTCCAATTAAATCACACAATCACCTATTTTGCCTGCCGTTGATTTTTATTACATGTATCACTTTGACTACTGAAATCACTTAAATCTATTTTACTTAAATAAACCAATTAACAGATACTTACTGATCACCTACTATGAGTGTTGTAAAGATCACAAAAGAGCAGTCATTTTGAAAATGTCTGCAAGCTTTTATAAACTTTGAATGTGAAGAGGGAAAGGTTAATCAACCAAGCAAGGGTGTACAATCTTCCTAATGCAATCAGTGGCTTGGCTGGAGAATTAAGAGAAAAGAAATAATTGCAAAAGTGACTTAGATACTGAGGAATAAATTTTGAGATGGTAATAGAAGTAAACTTTGTCAAGTAAATGACAATCCAAGTTTCCCCCATGAATTTAGAAGATAGAAAAAATGATCATTTTTTTTCTTTCCACTAACTATTTCCCCAGTAAAATGAAAATGATCGTCTTTATTTCAGCTTTGGGAACATCTGTATTTTTTATTATATGTTGGTTCACATGCTGAAATGTTACAGACACACAGACAATTAAAATATGTAGTGACCCTGTAGAAAGAAAGAGCAAGGGAGACAGAAAAGTTCACAGACTTTCTAATGCAGAGCCAAGTCCAGATATATTATTAGACATTTGAAAAATTCTTTCATACTCCAACCAAATATTTATAGCTTGTTTTTGGTCAACAATCTTGTTATTATGTTGTTAATGTTAGATGACTGTGCTAAAGACATTCTTTAACCAAACCAGGAAAAAATTTGTGTGAAATGATTAAATACAGGGAATCCTAGTTATAAATAGACTCGAAAAGTTCATTTGAAAATGTGCCATTTGGAACTGAAATTACATTTTTCACCTTTACTAGGGCTTCTCAAACCAGAAACTGCAGACGTCTCAGGGGCTACAATATTTATGGGCTTTTTTTTTCAGCTGGATTTTTTTATTTTAATCCTAATATCCTAATATAACAAACATGAAAACCAATGCACTTTTATAATGCATAACAGCAAATCAGCTCTTTTACAGTAAAAATGCACTTTTGAAATACAGTGAATAGAATATTCTAGTTTATTTAAGTTGGCATTCCTCAAATGGTAGTTCATAAGTCCCTGGGAAATTTTGAACCTATTGATTTTTTTCTCTAAAAAGAGTCTGTATCTTGCCCATTTCTTTATGAGTAAGGAACTGCATAGACCCAATATTACAAGTGGTCAAGTCTCAAGGTTGGATTTCAAGTGGGTTACTTAGCTCTTAATCTAGCCATGCATTACATATGAATTCCCATGTCTATGAATAAGGGTCATTTGTTAAAGAAAAGAAAAGGTGATTGAATGTTTCCTTTTCTGGTCACAGGAAAATTTTTAATGTGATTTGTATTCTTCAGCCTTCTCCCATCTCTGTTCTGTCTCCCTGATTTCAAAATTGTTGTCCTTGATCCTTGCAGTTTTTGAGCCTCTTCAACTCCCCTAAAACAGTCTCCTCATTTGAAGTATGTGTCCTATCTTACAAATTATCCATGCACCAAAATGGCCATTTTTTCTCCTTTCAGCATAAAGCAAACAAACACTTCTATTCCTATTCATTTAGTGGATGAGTTCTTAGTAGGAAGGCAATCTGACTGAATTGATATGAAGGAATGAATGATTGCTATGCCGCTGATTTATGTATAATTATTAAGTCATTCCTCATTTTCAAATTTTGTTATTTCTCCAAATCTAAAGAGATATGGTCTTTAACTCCTCCAAGGTTTTGTTCGTTCATTTTATTTTTAAATCTCTCCAGTGGTTCTCTTGGCTAAATATTTGATCCCTGCAGAATGGCAAGGGTGCAACTTGGGCATTTTTCAGTTAATATAATAAGCAAAAGTAAGTCAGAAACTGTCTGTAAATAATGTATAAACTCGATGGCCACAGAAGCCTGACATACTGACTTTTGAGATGTTTGGAGGAGGCTTGCTGGTTACCAAGTGACTACCATAGAAATGCAATGAACTATGCTCCTAAGAATTGTGTTCTTCTTTCTTGAGAGAGCAATTTCTGAAACTGCTGAACTCTGGTAGCTCTATGTGTATCATGGCCTCCCTACATATCACTTGTCACTAATTGGCAGCAGCTGCTCCAGACAGGCTTGGTCCTGGCAAACAGACTGAATGCTTTTCTCTGCCCTTAGGAAATCTGTCTCTCCAGGTGAGGTTTGGGGCCATGTGCAGAGCAGACTGTTGAGTTTGTTTTCCTGCTATTTGGACAATGGATGAATTTCAGACTTCAACATTTTAGTGTCATTGGTCCACGCTTTTGGACATTTCTGAAAATAAGTGTTTTTCAAACATATTGTTTTTTCAATTCCTGATTAAAGGGCCACATAGCCCCTAATATACAATACAAACAAATACATCTTTGAGAGCTTAATGCAATTTGGAATAGAAATGACATTGATATCCAATTTCTCCTCTAGCTTTGTTAGCCAGTTGTTATATGCTAGTTTCCAATTCATTCCTAAAAATGGTAAATACAGACTTATTTTCAGTAAAAGTTAAAGGCAAAGATGCTGACCTTCTTCTATTTTAACTTTTCAAAGAGGCCTGTCGGCACCAGAGTTCCAATATCAGTAATTTCCCAGAACCCTAGACCATCAGTGACATCATTTTTAATGTTTTGCCCTTCTTTACAATATTATAAAAATGAATCTTACTCTGTTTTTAATCACAAGCCTTATCCAGCAATCAAGTCAGGTATATAATAAGCTAAGCTACTCTGTAAATCTAAACATTCCCCACAAATGGAAAAGATACAGCCTGGGCTCTCTGATTGTTACTAAGGCAACTATCTAAAATGAAAATCTGATTAACCCTTTTGCTGCCTGGAACTACCCATGTACCATGTTAGCTGACTTCCCTGAACTTATCTCTCCATTTTCCCCCTCAAGAAATTCATAATTGCATTGCTCCAAAGTAGTTATGCTCTGGTTATCCTATCTGAGGCCAAGAGGCCTGTGATGGGTGGTAGTCCCATCTGGACGGCTGAGTGGGGTGGTTGCCTCATCATGAAGAAACAGACATTAAAACAGAGGGCACATGATTTCCCACTTATTTACGGCATCAGTTTGATGAAATCCTTGACAACATTAAAGGATTTCCATTCAACAAATAGTCGAGTACCACGGTATTTTCTTTTCACTCAGAAAATGATGTGACAGTAAGAGCTGTATGTTTCACAAACATATTTTCCTCAACTATTTTTGAATGACATTAGCAACTGTTACCATTTGCTAGGAAGAATAATATTTCAAAGCATTATGCAGAGTTTTAGCCAAGAACAAATAACCATCAGGCGCTGTCTTCTCTCTTTTTACAGTTAAACCAAATAGGGAATTCAAAAGCAAGGCAGGGCGGTGATATAAGAACACACATTTCCATGTAACTTTGGCAATAGGAGGCTGTGCACTAGGAATTCCTTAATAGATTTAGAGAACTAAGTTGTATAATACAATTATATTAAAATGTTTGTACCTTTTAGAGTATATAAGTACACTCAAGGTTCTTTAAAACTCTCACTCCTCACTGCCTCCACACCACTCCCCTTCAAAACCTTTCTAGAATGATGACTTGATACTTTCCACTTGTCCTCTCCACTGGAGGCAAAAGAGTCCATTTGTTATTCCCTACATAGTGCTTGATTTCTCCATTCCACTTCTGGTTCAGACCATTCCCTCCATCCTGGCTTCCCGCCATGCTCCTGGCTCCCCTCTATGCTCCTCTCTACCCGTCTGAACCCATCCCTTCCTTCTGATCTTGTTCAGCTCTCATTGCTCTGAGGAAGCATTTCCCAATTAACCTCCTTCCCCTCCTTCAGTTCACCCCTTTTATATCCCCTGGGAATATAATTGTGCTATGCCACTTTGTACTTGTTGATACATTGCTTGTAATTGCTTTTTTTTTTATTATGTCAGTCTCACTGCATTTGCTTCTATTTCATTCATCTACATTTTATTCCATGTGTCTCTTCTTTCCTTGTTCAGTCTTCTAGTTTTTGTCATTTCAGAAGCAACATTGACGTACCCTGCACTGAATAGTTCATCAATAAACACTTAATGACTAATTTAAAAAATAGTGAATGTTCATGAATCGCTTTAGCTTTTTATATTTTTATGATTCTTAGTACTGAATTTTGCAAAGTAACAGCACCACTAGCAAATGGCTCTCGAATCTACATTGTCAGCTTACAGCTAATCTCCCATATCCTTGCATTCCTTTAAGCATATTTCTTCCTGGATATTTGTATTTCTTTTTCTTACTTTAATTTCAAATCAAACATGTCTAAAATGAATTTCATCTTCTCTAAAAACCCAAATTTCCCTTCACATTTACCCACTTCTATTAGTTACTTACTGATTAAACAACAACAACAACAACAACAACAACTCTTGGTGTTATCTAGCATTTCTAAACTCTAAATAACAGATTCAACTTTTACGCATGGCATTACACAGGAAGAACCTGAAAGATGTTTGCTACATTAATGAATTACATTTTTTGATTGAGTGTTCACACAAGGCATACAGTGTGCCTTCCTTATGGGGATTAATAATTGTAGTCAATAATCAGAAATGTAAAATAATATGTAACATGCAAGAATTACCAATGAAAATTGTTTCTAAGGATTTCTTTTCTTTTCTAAGAAAACTTTTGTTTTAGATTCAAGGGTACACGTGCAGGTTTGTTACATAGGTAAACCTGTTGTACAGCTTATTTCATCACCCAGGTACTAAGCCCAGTACCCAAGAGTTATCTCTGCTCCTCTTCCTCCTCCCACAATCTACCCTCCACCCTCAAGTAGTCCCCAGTGTCTCCTGTTTCCTTCTTTGTGTTCATAAGTTCTCATTACTTAGCTCGCACTTACAAGTGAAAACATGGTATTTGGTTTTCTCTTTCTTCATTAGTTTGCTGAGGTTAACAGCCTCCAGCTCCAACCATGTTCTCAGAAGACATGATCTCGTTCTTTTTTATGGCTGCATAGCATTCCATAGTGTATATGTACCAAATTTTCTTTATCCAACCTGTCATTGATGGGCATTTAGGCTGATTCCATGTATTTGCTCTTGTGAATAGCGCTGCAATGAACACTTGTGTGCATGTGTCTTTATGGCAGAATGATTTATATTCCTCTGAGTAAGGATATTTAATTTACTACATATTAGAATATATTAAATCATTAAAAAGATGTTAAAAATTATTTACAGTGTGGGATCTAAAGTAGTAGAACTAGTTATAAATTCAGACACACACAGGAGAGTGAACATGGAGTCTGGCTTAATTGGGAAACAGCAGAATGGACTTTGAGGTTACTAATTACCTGGCAGAAGGTGTTCAGCTTGGGGAGATAGTAAGGGGAGGCCATCTGTTGCCACAAATAGGTGACTAGGGACAAATGCATTTAACTCTTTGAAGTTATACTTCTTGCCACTGTAAAAAGAATGAGCTCAAGGTTTTCAAAGGTCACTTCCTCATACAGATTTTTATGGATCTAAACATAACTCATTAATTGGGGGATGAAAGATACCAGTGTGTGAGAGTGAAAGTGAGGGGGGTGTTCATCAGAGATAGCAAGGTCCTCCTGCATTCCCTTCTTCTTTTCTCAGATCCCTCATTAATATGAGATAAAATTTATTACATCTTAATGTACTTTTTAGGTATTTACACTCCATCAGTAAACCAAGTTTCAAGTTAAAAAGATAAGACTTTCTTGGCAGAATCTGAGGCATCAACTAATGGAAGGAAGGAGGAATTTTCGTGACGATAATTAAGACATGTAAAACCGCATTATTAAGGTGTTACCTATTTGCAAGCCAATTCTATAAATCTACAGAAAACATTCTAAGGAATGGCCGAGGAGGAGAGAGGATCAAATAATTCAAGAAGATCTGAGGGGACCTATGTAGAAATCTTAAAATCAAAGGCAGGAGATCTTTGTAAGCTTTGTTAGGAAATTGATATGGTCTTATGAAGGGAGTGGCTTATTGAATCCAAGGACAGCATAACTGGGGATAATTTGGAGGTGGATAAAAGCCAAAGACAAACTTATTATTTTTCTTCTCTCCACCAAAAGCAAGCAAGCATACAAACAAACAAATTGTGGAAAGAACCATGGGCAGAATATCACAAACAGTTCTTCCTTTAATTATGTATGTGATCAGCTATGTTGTTTCTCAAAGCTTCAGTTTTCTTATTGGAAAGCAAGGGTTGGACAAAGTGTCTTCAAGCTCCCACATTCGTAATTTGGCAATATCACAGTCCAATGGGACTGTTACCAGAAGATGACATATAATTTTCCAAAAGAATATAGAAAATACAGGCAGTAATGGTTTATTAACATAATGACAATAGAGGTTAGTATTTATGGAGTGCTTGCTCTGTGCCAGTCTTTGTGTTTTGTAATTTCCATATATAACCTATTTTAAAATTCAAAATATGTGTTTATATGTTCTATTAATAGCTCCACTCACACAGACCAGCCAAGTGGAGCACAGAGAAAGGTAAAGTGGCCCACAGCCCACAAGCTCAGTAGTGACAGAATTCAGGTTTAAAACCAAGCATTTCAACTCCAGTGCCCGAGCTCTCCATCACCATACTACAGCAACTCAAATGAAAAGAAGATATGGAAATACACATATTTCTATATGTATATAGAAGAAGAAGAAATGCAACACATAAGCAAAACTAGAAAAAAAAATACCTAAAAATCCATATAAAAAATGTCCTCTTGGGGTGAGGAGAGAGAATACTTAGAAGCAAACATAGAAAACACTGATAAATATTTGCTTCATCTCTGTTTTTTGCACATATACACCCAAACACAATAAGCACTTTTGCTATGCTGTTGTTGAATTTGGTTTATTTGAAATATAAATTAAAAATATGTGAGAAGAAAAAAAAGAAGCAATCCTCAATGAGAGAATGGAAAATAAAATAGTACTTAGAAAAACTGTTAGTGATTAAAAACAAATGGTCAGTCACTTCCACACCAAGTATTAAGAGAAAATGACATACTTTGCTGCAGACCTCAGCACTCACGATTCAGAGCAACATCAGATGCAAGAGGATAAATGAAGAGCTCATGGGAAGAACATAACATCCAATCTAAAACTTGCTAGGCAGCCAAGAAAAATGCCCAGAAAGTACTGAAGTGAGTTACATAGCAAATTCATTTGCATATGTTTGAAAATGGAGAGCATTGCATAACACTAGATACAGTGTTGCACTGAATAATTCTCAACATATCAATATAATTTTTTATCCCATTTTCTCATAGAAGAATGAGAAACCAATCAGGATGATATGACAAATATTACTCTCATTAGATTAAAAAACTTCATATTCAGGAAGCCTTAAAATATACTAAAATACACTTTTCCCATATCAACACAGAAATTAATTACAAGAGATTTACAAATAATGGTTGTTCATGGCACAACCTCAATGTTTAGAAATCCACAACTGTCAGTCCTCTGTCTGGAATTATCTATTAATCATTTTAATGATGTAAATAAAATAATAAATTAGTTGCTAACTTAATTTGCTATCAGCAATAACTTGGAAGGAATCACTATATTCAGATATAAGTTAGATGTAAAATTCTACTCTTTTTCAAATGTTGCATAATGTAAATGTCTATTACTTTGTTTTTTTAAAAAAAATCTCTTGAAGTAATTATTAACTGCATTTCTTTGGTAATGAAAGAATGGTTCAGAATTGAATTGACTCATCTTTGGTTAACAACTGAGAGAGTGATGAAATCAGAATTTGAAACTGGGTCACAGTTTTCTACTATCTCAGCTGTCTTTTGGTGGCATTAATATTGTAAAAAGCAAATACAGATTTTGAACATTTTTAATGTTTCTACAAAGTGACTATCCAAACTACAGCTTTACAGAGGAGTTATTTCAAAGTAATTTACTTGAGAATGAGAATGGTAATGAAAATTAACATTTATTGAACTCTTCTTTAAGTACTCTGTTAAGATCTTTTTTAAATGCCATTTTATTCAATTTATATATTCAGCAAATATTTATTGGGTGTGTTTTAGGTGTTTGTGAAATAGCAAAACATAAAAGATAATCTGTCCTTCTGGAACTCACCCTATAATTAGGGAGAAAAAAAATAATAAATGAACACTAAATAGAAGGTAATTTCAGGTAAAATAAAGATATAAAGAGACAACAACAGTTTTGTTTGCTTGATCTGTTTAAGTTTGTCCAGAGAAGGCTCTTAGCAGAAAGGACATCTGAGCATGTCCCTGAATGAAGCCAAGGAGTGAGCCATATGAAGCTGTGCAGGTGAAATGTCTGAGGGAGAGGGCACAGCAAAAGCAGAGGGATCAAGATGAAAATCCAGCATATTCTACAGCAGAAAAGAGTCTAATGTGGCCATGGTGAAGTCAGCAAGGCAGAGACTGGATAGAGTGGCGGGCTAGAAAAACTCCAGATCATGTAGGGCCTTGCAAGGAAAAGGTTTCGGATTTTAGTCCAAGTGTGACAGGAAACCATTAAATGGTCTTGGGAATATCATGCTGTAATTTACATGTTAAAACACCACTTGGTTTTCCATGTGATAACCAGTCTTTGGGGGACAAGCACATATAGAAACAAGTGAGAAGGCTGCTACTGAGGCCTGGTGAAGACGATGGTGTTCTGAACCAGGATAGCTCTGGAAGTGGTGGGAAGTGGTCAGATTTTGAAGGGGAAATTCATTGACTTGCTGGGATAGAGTCAGTGTAGAAAAGAGAGGAATCAAGGCTAAGTCCCAGATTTGGGGTCTGAAAAGATGAGGACATTTATGAAGATGAGGGAGATTCAGATAGGAGTCATCTTAGGGTATATGTTTTGGAGTTCTGATTTCTACATCTCTATTGTGGTACAGTGATGTGAAGTAGGCAATTAGAAATGTGAGTCTGGATCTCAGATGAGAGATTGGGGCTGGAATTTAAATTTATCTAAAACATGGAAGTTAAAGCCATGGGATATGAGATCATCTAAAGAAAAGAATAGACCAGAGTCCCAGTCTCAATATTTAGCAGTTACTTTCTTAGCCAAGAAAAAAGAAAGTGCATTCAGCAAGGTGGGGAAAGCAACAGGCTGTGTCCTGGGAACCAAGTGCTGACAGTGCTCCAGGAAGGAGGGAAGGATGGAGTAGATAAAAGTTAAGCCTTACCACTAATCAGGATAAGAACCCCTTGCTTTCATTTTTTAAAAAAACAGATGAAGAACCTGAAATTGAGAGATGTCAACTAACTTGCCTAAATTACACAGCTACTGAGTGCTACAGCTAGGACTCACACTGGTGGGTGATGTCTGATTTGAAATATCATAATTTCCACATTTTCAAAGTGTATGAATATTCTCTAAACATAGATAATACTACAGAACCATTCTGAATTAAAATACTGATAAGGCTAACCATTCACAACTGGGACCATCCTCATCTATTAAAGAAATAAAACATTTAACAATTAACAGTCAGATTTTTGGAGAAAAAACATAAATTCACAAAGACGCTTATCCACAACACAATTCATTTGCATTGCCAATTTTGCAGAACCATTTGTAATTGTACATTAATATCCTTGTTATAAGTTTTTATTCTGTCCTCAAACTAAATATATTAGTATATTGTGTAGATTTGCCCTATCATGTATCTTCCTAACTCAGTGACAAAACATTTGAGCATCCCTATATACTATGCTGTAAGCAAGAATCTATATAATTCTAAATTTGTACACCACTGCTGTAAAATGCTCTATGCCAATTCTTTTTATGTGAGGTAACCAAAGCCGAGGCACCTTTTGGTATATCCCTGTGCTATTCCCTAACACCATAAAATTTTTGGCAGCAAAGAGCTGCCATATGGAGAGACAATGCCTACTATTCTACTATGCAAAAATCATGAAATGAACACTATAATTCTCTGTGTATCATAGTACATTTATAAATATATGAAAGAAAATTTAGTTTTTTACATAGGCTAAAATAAAGCTTTCAAAAATAAGTTATCAATAAGCTTTTCAGAATAAATCTGGGGAGAATATGTGACTTGATTTAAAAAGTATCCAGGCTGTGAGCTTTGGGCAAGCAACAATAAGAATAAGAAAGACATGAATGCCTCAACTTCTCTAGCTGGAATGTGGCATCTACCAGTTAAATAATTTTTTATGATCATTTAGCCTAAATTCTACTACATAAAATACTCAGTGGTGATGCACACAAATGCCAAGTTCATGCCAAAATTAGCAGAAGCAAGCCAAATCTGTCACAGGCAAACAAATATATAATATGTACACACATATTTATGAATGTACAAATGTATGCATATATGTCATATGCATGAGCCATTTAATATAGTAATTCATTTTTTTAAAATATACAATATTTATAACATCATTATTAGAACATAAACTCAATGAATCTTAATTTTGGAATCTTGAAATTCACCTGGGCCAGGTTGAAGCTAATACAATCCTTTTGACTAGAGAATGTCAGATAGGGAACATAAGTGGGAACAATTATAATTGGACTTCATTTAACCAAATTTAAATATTTCTCTTAACTGGACAAGGAGATAAACTCCATATTTTTCAATGCTCCATATTTATACTGACTAAAATCTATCTTCCTGTAATTTGCATGCACATAATTAAAACCAATCTTTTTTTCTCATGAGGCCTTCTTATTCTAAAGGCAGTTTATATTGTCTTCAATTGTATTGAGCATTTATGAAGTGTCTTCCCAGATCCATACTTTTCTGAAAATCACTTCTTTACCTTCCAGCATTAGGTGTGTCCCTCTGCTGTGCTGCGACAGTAAGTCTTTTCCCTGGGGTTTTCAATACAGAATCAAGAAAGTCAAGGGCATAACTCACTGGGTGGATGCAAGTATGGGCTAACAAGTTCAAAGCTTCTGTCCATTGAAAAGGCAGCTGGACATGAGAGGAAGGAGAATGAAGCCAACTTGAAGAAATCAGAGGCCATAACAAATGTTGAAGGCATCCTGAGGGTTTCTGAATCTTTGGTACTAATCATTCTTGAGGCCCAGTAAATTCCTGCCCTTGGTATCTATAAAATACTCTGTAATTCTAATAAATAAATTTCTCCTTTTCTTTAAGCTGGTTCAACTGTGTCTCCACAGCCTGCAGCAAAGGCTTCTTAATACATTCTCATTTACTTCAACCAATGTCCCCATGAAATAAGAGTAGCCCAGGTCTCTAATCCTCGCACCATCATCAAGTGTGTGACTTTCTGCAAATCCTCAGAATTCTGTGTCATTTGGTCCTATTAGTCCCAACATCTTATTTCCTATATCGCAGAAAAGTAGGGAGAACAAAAGACAGAAGGGAATAAGGTTACCTCCAAATCTGGGTAATACTGTTATCTCTACTTTTAGAAGAATTTACCTATAATTTAGAATTGAAGAGTAAGGAGGGGAGGGGTTACAAGAGTACAGAAAAGAGCAAACTAAGAACAACAGAGCAGAGGGGGTAAAAAAAAAAATTAAGCAATTTTGTCATCATTTTAGCTAAGTTTGACCATGAATAGACATGTCCAATTCCAGTTAATTAGGGAACAAGACCAGGGAACAGGTGATGAATTCTCTGGAGTCCCCTTACAGACTTTCCCAGGCAATAATGGCACTAGTAGCTGCCATCTGCAGGCCCTACCATGTGCCAGCTACCGGGCTTGGTGTTTTCATATGTTATCTTGTTAATTCCTTGGCTTAGACATCTTTTGGTTATGTTTAGAGGAATAAAAAGACTGCTGGCTAGTATCCGAAGCCTTGCAGTATGGTGCGGGGCTTCAGGTGGTGATGGAGGAAAATGATTCTTTGTCAGCTGCCAAGTATAAGTTCAGGAGCATAACTTGGGGTAAGAGAGAGGAGGAAGATGGCTCAGCCATGGAACCCAAGGCAGTCTGTCATTGAACTCTGTTGGACTGTTAGAAGATTAAAGCTGAATACTAAATGATGATCCAGCACTTAGTGCACAACAAAATCTAAGACTATGTCTACAAGTATTCTCATTTAAAAAATATTCACAGTGAATATGTAAAGGCATTATTCTCTAGGAAAATATGAATGAAACACTGTAACAGTCATGCTAAAGTCTTAAGAATCAACTCACTAATAAGCATTCCTGAGTCTATCCTTGAGTTCTTACTTGCAAACAAGTTTCTCTGCTTGAGTTAGGAATATTGCTATAAACTTTAGAGACATATATATTAAGTAAACAATAATATAGCCATTATACTATAGTTATCCACAACAATAACAAATAAGGTAAAAAGGGTTTAAACAATTTTAAAAAATGAAAAATGAGCAGTTATTCCCTAATGCTTTTTAACCTGTATTAACTATAACATTTATTAAATTTAATTTTAAAAGAAAGAATGAAAATTTAAAAGTTAGCAAATTCAAGAAATGAAAACATTAAAAATACAACAGAGGGGAAACTTTTGATTAATATTTGTCAGATGCAAAGACATAATAATTAGCTGGAAAAAAGAAATCCTTCTTTTCTTAGAAGTACTTCAATGTTTAAATGATGTATTTTATACATATGCAGTTTTTCCTTCCTCAAAAAAAAAATCTTTCTCTTTGCTTATAAACTTGATAGAAGCAAAAAAGAAATAAATCTTACAAAAATTTCAGAGTATATTTTATTCCCAAATCCATCATTAATATTCAAAATAGAGTCTCAAAATACTGAACTCATTATTGTAAACAGGGAACTTCTAGGTGTATTTTTTACCAAGTACAACTTTGTGTTTTAGGAACATCTGTCTTCACACTATAGACTAAAATCAACAGGAATACTATCTTAAATACTTGAGCAAAACTCAGTAAAAGATACAGTAGGCAAACATTGTGGTCGGCTCAGCAGTGATTACCAACTCATGCTCCAAATTCACTATAAAATGAAAATCAATATTTCCACAAGTTCCTGCAACATAAAAGATAACCTTCATTGATTTTTCTAGACTTAGGCCTCTCTGATAAAATCTAATATAAATTTTCAACCATGAGGATTTGGATCAGAGCAGGGGTGATAAGTCCTGCACATCTCTTAAGAGGTGGAGAATTTTTTTTTTTAAAGTGCACGTTCATACTATTTATAATTTGCCCTGTGCAAGTGAAAGCCTTTTCCACCAGTGCTATCAGGAATCTCTTCTAATTTTTATTACTGTGAGGCTAAAGCCTGTTCCAGATAATTTGGAAATTTCAGGGGAGTTGTGATAGGGCTGATGGTGCAGCCCTGGCTGACTTGAGAAAGGAGCTAACCGGTAATAGCCTCCATGGCTGTGCTGATTAAATGTTGCCATAGATGAAAGGCCTGCCATTGCTGCAATAAATTAACCAATCACACAAATCCCAAGTCAGTGCTAATCCTTCCTTGATACTCTGATCCTCTGATCAGCTCAAGGAGGTAAAGAAACTGGCTTGTGACGCTTGGTGCTCTAACCCCTGGATTTCATGTACACAACGAGCTAATGATATCTTGCTGACCAGTTCAATGGGATGAACTTCTCTCACAACCCTTAGGGAACACCACGGCCTTCTTTAAAAAAAAAAAAAAAAAGACGAAAAGAAAAAGAAAAAAGAAAAACTGACAAGCAGATGGGAGGTTTTGTGTTTTACTAGGAAACTGCAGGCAAACTATCCAGCACTTGTTAACTAAAATAATCATAAAGACAGGGCCACAGCATGACATTTTTTATATCGTTTAAGTGTGGAGGATGAATCACAAAAGGACAAGGATCAAACAGAAGTGGGAATACTAAAGAAAGACAACTGGGGAGAGTGGCATTTCAAGAGAGCAAGGTGGTCTTTTATTTTATTTTATTTTTATTTTTTAGGTTCAGTTCTGAAGCAGGTACCCCAATGAGTAATTTAGATTTTTTGCAGGTCCACATTTTGGGTTTCTGGAAATTCTGTTATACATGCTGTGTTCCATAGCCACGCTAGCAAGTGTGATTTAGAATCTGATTTAGGAATAGACTCATTTAATCAATTAGCAGAAGGTCTGACCACATGCAGTGCCTCGCTGTTAATTATGTGAGGGGTGCCTCCGCAACAGAGTTCGTGAAATTGGGTCTGTGCAGGATGCATTAGTGGACTTCATAATTGGGGAAAGTTTTTTTTGTACGTAGTAATTGGTTGCTAGAAGTAAGAAGGCTCTAGGGTTTTCCTCCAGGGTTTCACACATAAAGAGTTTTTGAAAGCACTTCATTATCTTTCTTGGTCAGTCCCAAGGAATTAAAACTAATTTTTTTATGAGGGAAATATAGGAACAAGGAGGAAAATGTAGAAAGTCAGCATTTTGGAAATGAAACTAGCTTATTCAATATGAGAAACCGTGAAGTGAGGTAGCATAGTTTTGTGAACATCTATGACACTATTCTACTTTTTAAAGAGAGAGGAAGAAAAAAATTTCTCCAGAAGTTAATTTTAAAACTCATCTACCTGGTTGGTAAAATTTGATCACACTGCAACAATTTGATGAAGCAAAGCTAAGATATGGTGATTTTAATTTGGCGTGCAGATATTCTAAGTTTAAAATGCATTCACGGTGATAGAGAAAAAAAGAAGCCCTTTATCAAAATAAAAGTAATCAGTCCTATCAGTTCTCTCTCTCAAAAAACTTCCCTGGATTCTAACCCTCTTATCCTTCACCTTCTTCTTTATTTACATGATGAACATGCATGTGTAGGACAGCTTTCTCAAGTGACCTTCCCAAAGGCAGTCCTTCCCACTGCTGGATTCGGCGAGAGCAAGCCCCGTTGTAAGGAGCAGGTCTCATGGGAATTAATTAGTCAGAACACCAGAAGAACACAGCTCACTCCCTGCAAGGCATTCTGGGCCAATGCTGCAGAATAACACAGCTATTTCTGACCAAAAAGAAGGAAAAAAAAAAAAACCCACAAAAAACCTTTTTTTTTTTCCCCAAGAACAACAGATGTTATAACAGTTCAGAGAGGTACTAAAGTAAGTTTTATGCAGCAGAACAACAGGATTGGAAAGAACTGAAATAATGATCCCCAGCAGAATTTTATCCTTTTGAGTTCTCATCTGATGTCTCACACCTGCAATATCTATTCAAATTTCATATTTATCCTAATTAATAGTCCTATATAATGTAGTTATAGCGCGGCGGTACTATTAGGAATTTGATTCACTATCATTCCCAAATGAAAGACATTATTCATGGGAAAAAATTAAATAGGAGACCATTTAAAACATGCTGCACCATATATTTTCTTAGTAACTGAGAAGGAAGACTCAAATATATTGTTATGCTATCCTTTTTATTACTAAATTAAGATGGGTTGATAGCAGCCTATCATTATTATTATAATATTTATCTGCATTAAATATGGTGAAAAAACAAGGAAAAGAAAAAATTGAAAAATGGCTTAAACATAAAAAGAGAAAACAAAGTTATTCTCTGTACTTTTTAATGACTACTTTCATTTAACAAGAAACTACCGTGCTTTTATCTAGTGTTAATGAAAGGTACATGGTATGTTCATGAAGAAATTGCACTGGGGAGAGGTTCAGGTCTGCTCTCTTTTTCTCATTAACATGCACACACACAACTTCATAAATGTCAAATATTTGAAGCATATCATCTCCATACCCTTAGTTTTAAATAAGTAGAAATATTCTAGCATTTGACACCACTTTCACCCAAATTTTGTTTAACTCCAGGATGATTAGAAATAATACACATAGAAAATAAAATAGCATTTTAAAAACTGACCATGTCAACTCCTGCCAATTCGAAGATTTATTTCTGATTTTTCTGTGACTTTAAACAGAATCCAGGCATAACAGGACCCTGACATTCAACTGCAACCCCAAATTCAACATCTATTAAGAATGTACTTTTTTTCACAGATACCAAGGTACCGATATCAAATATACTGGTTAATAGTAAGAATGCAGCTGTTACATTAATGAATGTGCCAGGAAATTGAAGCACAATTATATGAGCCTGAAAAATAAAAATATTTAAATGTAGAATTTCAATTCTACTTTGCAAAAACCACCACCATTAACTAAACTTATAGAGTAGAGAAACAAGACGAAAGAAGGGACTATGTCTATTTCTTTCCTGGGTGCCACATACTGAAAATCACCACAGATAGATGCTGCCTTGCTTAATTGAGGTTGTAGAGATAGCGTTCCAGGCCCTATCTACTTTATCTGCTCAGGAATCTCATAATCACTCATTAAAAAAAAAAAAAAAAGAGAAAAGGCAGTCTCACCCAGAGACCCCCTTCTCTATCATGAGTTGCTTTATATGATGACTAGAAATTCGTTAAATTCTTATAAGAATAAAATATTTAACTATTATGATCTCTGTTCTCACCCTCGATATGCAAAAGAAGCTTTGGATCCCAAACTGACTAAGAAACTTGCAAGAGCATTAGGATTGGTGCTAAACTTGCAAAGGTTTTCACAGGACAGGTAGAATACTTTCTTTCCCTAGGTATAGCATACCAGAACACCCAGGGAGTTCCAATGTATTTGCAACTAGGGTGAAAACTGGGATGATGGTGGAGAAATATGTAACTTTCATTATAAATGTTCTCCTCCTCTCTGTTTCCTTCTCTCTTTCTGAAAATGCAGGGATGAATGAAAAAGAAAATGAAAGAAAACACTTTCACTTTTCTGCTGATTTTTTACTTTTGTTTTCCTCCTTTTCTTGCTTTTTCTTCATTTTTATTCCTTTTAATCTACTATGCCAGACATGAAGTGATCAGAGAGCCAAACATATTTTCACTCACACAACTTACTTGCTCTTCCATTTTGATATGGATACTACCATTTGCCATAAATGTTAACGATGTACACAGAAGTAATGTCTACTAAATACCAAAGCACTTCATTTTGGTAACTTTGTTACATAACTAGTTATTTCTTTTTCTGTTGTTTCTTTTTTCACATAAAAGGAGAATTTCAGATAATTTTGCTTTACTCTCAGTTTATATGGTTTTAAAATACACATAAATTTTAGATGATATTGGAAGTCAATTATAAGATGTTAGCAGTATATGATTCTATTTTGAGATTTAATGAGGAGTAGATAGATTTAAAAGCTCTAAGAAGTATGTGCCTATTCATATGGCTAAAACCAGTAAAAGAGATTATTTTAGCCATGGAGATAAAAAAATGTCCACAAAGAATTTCACAATATTTAATGTTCTCTATTCCATTACCACTGAATAAAAGATAAAATCCAGATTTCTTGGCAAAGCATGGAAAGTTTCCTGTTACCGTCTTTAATCCTTATTATTAGCCCTGTTTCACCCAATATTGTGTGTTTCCCCCAAACACTTCTTTGTTTCATGTTTTCATGACTTTACATTTACTGTTACTTCTGCCTGGAATTTGCAGTCCCAATTTATTTTCTGAGTCAATTCATCTTTCAAAACTCTTCTGAAAATCGTCTTCTGGAAGCCTTTCCACGGGCACCTGAGACAGAAAAATGTTTTATCTTCACACTTACCATGGTTGGATAATTGCTGTTTATGGATAGCCAGCATCTAGTCCAGCTCCTTTAGTTAATAACTCTCCCTCTGTCTTTTTGGGTAATTCCTCCACTGAACACTAATCTAGGGACCCTTCTCTCCCTTGTCTAGCGACAGAGATGTGACCTGAGATAGACTAATAAGGCACTCCCTCCCTGGACCTAAGTCCTGAACAAAGAAATAAAAAGACCAAAACGTGTTGGAGTTCATTCTTGCCAATGAAAGTGCCTGATAAGACTGTACAATGGTTTCTACTATTCGATTTTCTTTACTCTCAAATTGCCTTCATTCTTGTCCTTTCCTAAACCTGGTTCCCTAACATCCCACAGATTCTGTAAACGCCCCCATATCCTTTCCATAATTGTTTTTGCCTAAGTTAGTCAGAAGTTGTTTCTATTGAGCATTTATAAAAAGAAACAACTTTTATAGAATCCCCCATCAGAAATCATCTTATGATACTATAGTTATATGTTTATGCATCTGATTCTTTCATTAGACTGAGCTCCTTGAGGGCAGAGACTAAATATAGTTTGTATAACCTGAGACCTTTGCATAGTGCCTGGCTCATGGCAAGAATTAAGAAGTGTTTGCTGAATCCATGAGTGAGTCATGATTAACATGAGTGCTGAAAAGGGCCATTGTTAAAATGCAACTGTAGGGAAGTAGTATAAAATCAAAGCAGTGTGAGTTCTGAAGTCATATCTGAGTTCAAATCCATAATTTGTACATTAATTAGCCTTGAGCTTTTTGAGGAGTGTCTGAAACCTCAGTTTCCTCATCTGTTAAACTGGAGAACTATCAGCTTCAGAGAGTTATGGAAATATGAAGCAACAAAACACTAAGCTCAGTCCATTGAACCAAAAATATTAACTATTAATATTTAGGCTATGAATAGAACTATTTACTATACATTAGATCTGTGACTCTTTAGAGCTGAGTTAAAGTAATAAATATTTAAAAATCCTTAAAAATTTTAAAAACATTTTAACAACGCTACCATACTAAAAGAAAAAAGTACATTCTTTGTTTTAAAATGTATAATAAAATTAAGATTTACTGCCAGACCCTCTTAGCATAAGGAATCTTCTAGAAATTAATTTTTGGAGCTACTTGGACAATATAGTTCTCAAACACATGAGACAACAACGAAGAGTTACTGCCTTGAAATTAGGCAAGTTAGCTGGAAGTCAAGAGGAGAAGAGATGGGCTGATTTAAAAGGAATAACTCAGGCATTTAGGTTTAAAGACGTCTTTAAAGATCTTACCACATTCTTTGTCAACAAACAAGGTAATCAAAATTTAAAGTTTTGACTACAATAACCCTGGAACCCCTGGAGAATACTCAGTGAAATATGAGAGCAGTTTTAATACCTAGAAGCCCTGCTGCATTGTGGTAAGGTCAGCTGAGGAACACTGTTAAGACTCCAGGCCATAATGACTCCATATGGAGCCAGAGAGCAGCTAAAGTAATAAACTCTTCCACGATGATTTCTTTGCTCTTTGCAGTGCTAATGTAGACTGACAGCCACTCATCTTTCTTTCAGGAATTTTTTTACTTGAAAAATCACAATATTTTTTTTTGCAACTATGAAAAAAAAATTTGCAATTTCAAGAAAAGCACTGACCAAACCAACAAAGTTGTGTGTGTGTTTAATATTTTAATATTTTTTAAATTTTTAAAAATATTTTAATGAAACTGATAGAAAGTCTTCGGCCCTTGACTATGCACAAAGATAATTTCCTTTTTTTTTTCTTGGAACGGAATACTCACTGAAGAGAAACTGGCATTAGCTTACATGGTAATAAGATGACTCTAAATGAGGCATCTGAGGACAGAAACATTAGAAATTGGGGACAGCTGCGGACAGCAGATTTGGGACACTGGTATCATGTATGTAACAAATCTTTATTAATAAGTACATTAAATCCCATATTTTTCATTTATAACTGCTGCATAATTTCCTGTTAACACTTCATGTAAATTCCAGATAAGGTAATAATTTTTTTTTCAGAATTCTATTTCTGTTTCATTATATGTTCTATACTCTGCCCCACAGGTCAGTTGCATGATTGAAGTATTATGCCTCATTAAAATTCCAGTAGTTAAAACATGGAGACAGAATTTTGGTAATTCTTTTCTCCATTACTAGAATTAACCATTCCAATACATTCCTGGGCTCCCTGAACCTCATAATTTATGTGTATATATACACTCACGTCGATACCATTAACAAGTTCTTAGACATACACACATATAAGAAGCATATGTAACACGGATATATGCTGGTCAAGGGGTCTCGATGTCCTAAACAGAAAGCTCTTATCTTTCTTTAGCTCCAGTGGCTGAAAATCCTTGCCCCACCACCTCCCAGTTCAGTATTTCTAGCTAGCAGCTGCTATCAGAAACCTAAATAACAAAAATATGCAAACTTGCACACTAATTCCCTTTGGAGATAGATCTTGGCTGCAGCCCTGTCATAAATCAGAGAATTTCGATATGAAATGAGGCAAGCAGCTCTAATCATTTCTGCATTTCAAATTGGATCACTGGCTCAATCACTGGGCTTTTTTAAACTGCTTGCCTAAGAGCAAATGTGAGGCGGGAGATAATTCTGAAGACATCTCTCCTTTTGTGGCCTTAGAACTCTTTTAACTGTTTCAAGACTGAAGGCCACATTTCAGTGATAATAGCACAAATCTGGTGGGAGAGATATGGATCCTTCAAGACATCTTCCTCCTCTTTCAACTCACAGAATTCCATCAATATCTGCATATATTATATATATTAATATATGTGTGTGCATATGGGTTTTATGTGTCTAAAAAAGAAAATGAGAAAAAAAATAAGAGAAACATCTGACA
This sequence comes from Aotus nancymaae, assembly GCF_030222135.1. Taxonomy (NCBI): domain Eukaryota; kingdom Metazoa; phylum Chordata; class Mammalia; order Primates; family Aotidae; genus Aotus; species Aotus nancymaae. The sequence continues at coordinate 54,409,402 of NW_026988450.1, read as the reverse complement.
TATATCCACAGTCTATTTCTCCTTAGAATTTCCTGTTTTTGACACAAGACAGGTTTCAATTGCACTGGGAGATAGTTAACATTTTTAAACTGGAAAAATGTATTTCAAATCAAATGTAATTGCACCAAAATGTGAAAGACTTTGGAGTTTCATGGATGGCCTGCCAATTTGGCCACCATTCAATGGCCAAATGAGAAACAAGACAGTCCTTTAACCTTTCCAGATGATTTTTCAATTCTTATTATGATTGCATTTTTATATTTTTACATTTCAGACAAACCTTTAAAAAACAATGTATCAAGGAGAGGGGGAAAGAAGGAAAGAAAGCCTCCTAGGCAATTACCAAGAGTAAAGAATCCTCCTGACCTTTTGATAGTTTTGCTTTGAGTCTCCCTCCTTTCTTATCCAAATGACACTAAAGTCTTGCTGCACGTTTCCTGTGCTCACTACAGCGCTTTGAAATGGAATTTAACTACTTCTCAGAGGGTTTTCATAAAGCCTTGTAAGCCTAATAGTGACCTGATGAAATATTAACACTAAGCTCCTTGTGTTTTGAGAATAGAATGAAAATGTTTATCAAATTTTTATTTTAAACAGTTAACAAACAAAACAACTCTGCTTTATCTGGTGTTAATTTTTCTGTTCTATTTTCACCTTTTCCTGGCTGGTATTATATTTTACTTCTGGGGACTCAGGATGCCAAATGTGCCATCTCCTTGCTATTAATTTTGAGAATTGGGAGAGTATCAATGTTGTGCTGACACAGGTGTTAGAGGACTTTAATAACTGCTTACGCTATTTTAGCAATCTAACAAATCTATCAAATGATAATATTACTGGGTATTTCATATACAGCTTTATAAATTGCATTTCTTATGAATATGACTATATTTTTGCTGTATACTTTCATTCATTAAGATAACCCAATTTCTGAAGCTTGTCAAGTAATATTAAAAAACAAAAGCCTTCAAATAAAATTTTTCTGATGTAATATTTTACAATTGATTTAATTTATTTTGGTATACAAGTTTAAAACTGAATTAAAAACTCACGGCATTAACATTTTTCCAATATCTTGATTTAACAGCTATATTTACAGTACTGTCTATGTAAGTTCCACTGTTACAAAAATGAAGAAGTGTTGTATTTTTAAGAACAATTAGACCTTATATCCAATAAACAAATTTGTGACAGAAAACTATCACAAATGAAAATTCTTAAGTAATCCAATTTATAAAGCAATATTATTTATTAACATTTAGATACCACTTGGCTTTTTATTGTTGTTGTTGCTTTTTTTTTTTTTTTCAAATAATTCTAAGAGAACTTCATAAAGTCCTAAGAAGTTCTGAAAATTTAATCTCATGATTATACAAAGTTTATTGTTTATAACCCAGTTTGTGGCCTCCAGGGGAAAAAAAGTCAGAATCAGCAAACTGATTCATAGTCTATATTTACTTTTTTCTTTATCTGTGAATATTCAGCTAAGGCTCCGAGCTTTAGAGTAGAGTTAAGTCTGAAAACTGAAGCTATTTTAAGAGAACAGGGGTAGTTGTTACCCCACTAACTTATCTACCCACAACTGATAAATACTTATAATAACCTTACATTAGCCCTTTAATCCCTCCTATTTTTATTTTCCTGGCTAGGTCCCAAGCTACTAATACTATGGCAGAACTATACTCTTTCAAGTCTGGTTTTGCTTATTCCTAAAGTGCACCATGTGTCTTGTGTAAAGTGACTGAGTGGATGCTGGTAAAGTTAGCTACACTTCCACTGACGTGTGTGTGTGTGTGTGTGGGCATGCGCATGCACGTGCCCACACACACACATGCAATTGCATACTCATGCATGTGTGTCTATCTGTATACACATACTTTTTATCATCTTGTTACACGAAATTCCTCAGTGTAATATTCCAACCTATCACATCAGCCCTCCACATCCATAATAGGGAACTGCTGGTCAGGCGAGGTGGCTCATGCCTGTAATTCCACTTTGAGAGGCTGAGATGGGTGGATTACCTAGGTCAGGAGATCGAGACCATCCTGGCTAACACAATAAAACCCTGTCTCTACTAAAAATACAAAAAAATTAGCCAGGTGTGGTGGCACATGCCTGTAGTCCCAGCTACTCGGGAGGCTGAGGCAAGGGAAATGCTTGAACTGGGAACCGGAGGTTGCAATGAGCCAAGATCATGTCACTGCACTCCAGCCTGGTGAAAGAGCAAGACTCTGTCTCAAAAAAAAAAAAAAAAAAAAAAGAAGAAGAAAAGGAAACTCTTAAAGTTTTGGACAAAACATTTCTCTTTTTCGAATTAAATAACTAACTCAAAAACACCTTTATCTATGCCTATGGCCCCCAAACGATTAATCATGGCCTGAAGTAAACCAACACAGCATCATAAGAATGAAATAAACAGAGCATTTTTAGTATGTGTGTGGCTTAACACAGATGCATTAAAAAATGGGTAATAAAGTTGTAATATGACCACAGGCTGTACACTATATGACACTGCAGTATTTTGGCCCTGAATATTATCGTGCACAGGTCTCTTATCTGCAACAGAAGGAACAACAGTAGTTTTATACGGTTGTAACACATTAGAGGGCGTTTCTTAGTCTCAGCATCTCACAGTGACATTATTGGAAGCTGAATTAAAATGTGGTTCTTTAGAAATAAAAATACCCCCTTTACTAATAGTGTAAGGGATGAAGCACACAAGCTAAAGTACCTGTTGAGGCTTCAGCCTAGTTTTCAGCCTAGAAAAGCCAGGCAGAATAATAAAGGTGAAGGAGACAGCCACCAGGCTAATTGAACAAGAATGGGGAAGATAGACTATGCATTTGTAAACAAAATGGATCAGAACATGAGTTAAATAGGCCAGGGGCAGTAGCTCACACCTGTAATCTTAGCACTCTGGGGGCAGAGGCAGGCAGATCACTTGAGGTTTAGGCGTTCAAAACCAGGGTGGCCAACATGGTAAAACTGTGTCTCTACTAAAAATACAAAAATTAGCAGAACTTGATGGCACATGCCTATAATCCCAGCTACTTGGGAGGCTGAGGCAGGAGAATTGCTTGAACCCAGGAGTTGGAGGTCACAGAGAACTGAGATTGAGCCACTGCACTCCAGCCTGGGCAACAGAGCAAGACTCTGTCTCAAAAAAAAAAAAAAAAGAATATGAGTTAAAGAGAAAGTGCCAAGAATGAAGAACATAAATGGCACAGTGGAAAGCGTAGGAGAAAAAAGAAGAAAGCAAGTAATGTGTTTTGCGGGGAAAACCTCAAAACTAGGCTAGTAATAGAAATGATAAGGTCAAATGTAGTTCATTCAAATAACAAAAAGTACTCTTTTATCTTAACCTAAATAATGCCACAAACATCCCTTGAACATTCCACTTGTACTCAATTCATTTTCTATAATATGAATCCCTAATTTCTCTTAAGGTTAGTTTCTTGAGTTTTGTTGGCAAAGTGGCTTTAATTACAAAAAGTCACTTTTGCCAAATATATATAAAGCATAGCCATATGGCTGGTAGATTTGTAAAGGTAGCTTCCTTGTTGAAGCTTGAGAAAACCATTGTTATATGCATTTAACAAAGTCTGGACAATCTATGATAAAATTTGGGATTGTCATTTTTAATACACTATTTCTGACAGTCATTCAAACCATGATGAAATGACAGTCTGTCACAACTTTAATGCCACAAAAAATTCTTACACAGATATTGCCTGTAAATTATCAAGTGGAACTGAATAATAGTAGGATTAGAGGGTGCTCCATGGAGTTTGGTTTCCAGGAACTACTAGGGTTTCTCTCACCCTTCATTGAGCTTTCACCTTTTCAGTTGACTCTCCAGGCTAACTGCTTTATAACATGTTTTGAGCTACTAAAGGTTTTAAAACATAATGGGATTAAGGATTCTTAAATCTCATTCAACTGTGTACACTATGGATCAGGCATTTCCTCTGACTTCGGTTTGTGACCATCTTCTCAACAGGTCAATGAGGAGGGAGTACCAAGCCTACCCATCATCAGCTGTCACCTAAACTTGCCCCCCGACTGGCCTGACATACATCCTTACTCTAAGAATTTAGTAAAAGACTATCTTAAATGGCATCCTGCCTGTGCAGAGACAGTGTGGTTAATCTTTGACAAAAGAGCATTCACATGTCAACAAAACAAATACCTAATGGAAGGGCCTACTGCAAAAGAATAAAGTAGGCCATTCGAGCTGCCAATAAAAAAGAAATTTAGAAAAGATTGAAAGTTTGATTCCAGCATCATCATTTCCACTGAGATTGAAGTCCGACCCCACATAGCAGTGGCTCCTCCAACAGACCTAAACTGACGCTGCACAAGGACCCAAAGGGTCAACGGGAAAAATCTTATATAATTAAGTGTTTTCAACCTGGAGGGAGAAATCAAAATGCTCTTTTATGTTGATACTAGTTTTTATATAAAATGTGGTTCCAAATTTTTTTGGAAAAAATTATTAAAAGAAGAAAAATTCTTTGTGTTATCAAGCACTCCATTTGTTCTATGTTTCGCATAGAGATTCTTTCTTTTCCAGATACCGTGAATATTTTGGGGGTAATTGTGGATTTCACCACATCAGAGACTGAGCTGGCTATCTCAAGAGAATCTACGTCTCTGCCCTATATTCATAGCCAGATTATTCCTTAGATCAAATATTATCTAATGTATTTTAATTCAATTCTTCTCTCGCTTACATATTTTGTAAGATAGGTTTATTTTTCAAATTCAAGTAATATTTTATTATAAATTCATTCATTGTCACCAAATGTAATAGCCTAATAGCCAGGAATTTTTTTTAACAGAAAGCCTAAAGATAGCTTACAAAACAAGTGTAGTACACAGACTTTAACTTTCCCTGTGGTGGGCTTGTATTTTCATAAGCCATACTCCTGGTTTCTTAAGTTATTCTATTGTAGCGGTTCTCAACTAGGGGTAATTTTGCTCCCTGAGGGACACCTGGAAATGTCTCGAAACATTTTTAATTGTCAGAACCAGGGGAATGCTACAGCATCCAGTAGGTAGAGGCCAGAGATGACACTAGACATCCTATAATGCAAAGAACAGCCCCACCCCAAAGAATTGTCTGGTCCAAAATGCCAGCAGTGCCAAGGTTGAGAAACACTCTTTATTCCATATTGCTAACCTCTATTTTCTGGTTCATAATTTATAATACTGTGGAATTGTGCCATTATTATTTGTGCTTTATAGAAATGTGAAAAATGTGCTTTGTAGAAACCTGCCAGCAATTTTGTTTTGAATTATGTTGTGCTTGCTAGTACTTTTACAATGTAAGGAGCATTAGGCATTTGAACTTCGTATTTTTCCCCTTGTTTCTAGTATTTGGTATATGTTCTTATGCAGAAAGCATTTTGACTATTCTGATGTTAAATTTAACATAGAAAAATGTCCACACTTTAAAGTAGAAATAAATGGTAGTTCCTTGCTTATATCAAAAGCAGTCCTTTATTTTAGTGCTATGAGAGACCATCTTCACCTTATTCCATATGGGCAACATTCATCTCTAAGACTGTTAAGTCCAAAGATTTTAATGCTGTATACAATGCTTACAATTTTATCTGTTCTGGTTGAGTGTTTAATTAGATGATAAACTTCCTAAAGGTAGGAATATTTTCCAAAATTTTATGTCTGCTGAAAAGCATATATATATAATATTTATATATAAATATGTGCATATTTATTAATATGCACATATTTAGATGCACAGATATTATATATATATAGTGACCTAAAGGATAAACACTTTAGACAATAAGGTCAAAAATTTTCAGATATGCTTTGATATCAGATCAATCCTAGTTAAAAAAATATGCAGCACAACTCAGTTGCATACACGTCTCTAAAAAAAATGAAAGTGATAGAAAAAAAGAAAGTTGGAGGAAGACTGGTTATTTCTAGTGCTAAGCTCTTTTGACAACATTTAGAAGAAGTGCTATGGGTGAATCAAAATGAAGTAAAACACTGCATCGAAAAAGCTTGAAGTAAACTAGGCTAAGGATTTAGTACCTCACTGAAACACTTTAAACTAAATAATTATTTCATTCTTACTGGACAACTCAACAATTCTTAAAGTTTACCATGTTCTCTTTTGCCTGTAGGCCTTTGTACATTAAATATATTCCCCATTTCCTGCCTCCTACAACATACAAGCACATGTGCATACACACACAGACACACACACACACACACACATGCTACATCCTGACCCTTCACAACTCATGCAAATACTCTCAATTTATTCTTACTCATTCCTCAGGACTCTTCTTAAATAACCCTTCTATTTTTTCATCCTAAAATGTATCTTAGGTTCTCTTTATATTTTTATTTTTATTTTTATTTTCTTTTACAGACAGGGTCTTGCTCTAGACGTCTCAAAGACTGGAGTGCAATGGCATGATCATAGCTCACTGCAACCTCAAACTCCTGGGCTCAAGCAATCCTCCCACATGTTAGGTACTATTTTCCCATACTATAGTTCTGCTATTTATAACTAATAATATTATTGCTAATTACCTACTATATAGCAATTGCACATTTCTTTGTCTGTATTTGTTACTAGAATATAATCTCCAGGATAACAACATCAATGTCTATTCCAAGTACACAGCAACATCTTACATTGTACCTGGCACTTCTTTAGCTAATAATAAATGTTTGTTAAACAACGAATAAAGGAATGAAACAAAACATAAAATTATTCTCTATGAATCTACTACTTGGAGCACATACACTGTTTGAACAGACAGGTATGCATTAAGACAAATAGGTCAAGGTTGAAGTGATTCAGGGATCTAGACCCTCAGAGAGGAAACTAGAAAGCGCTGGGAGGGAGGGTAGAAAAAACTAATAAAACAAAACCACAAACTGAAAAGGTTATATATATACTATCATTCACATTCACCACAGCTGTTTTGTGCTACCTTCTCTGAGAAGCCTCAGTACCTAGTGAGAAATCCAAAAAATAAAAGGGAACATTAAGGCCTTTTTAAAAATTATATCTTCTATATAGGTCTGATGACATGGTAATGAATATTAAATAACTGATAATTTATGAGGATTACAGGGTGAAGAATTACCTTGTCTGGATTAGGCCTCAATGTTTTCCTGTGCTAAATTATGAACACTATTATTTATTCTACCATAATTTTCCTTTTCTTCCCAAAAAGGATCATTTGCTTTAAACTGAAATTGATAAGAATGAGAAAAAGCACTTCTCTCATTACACAGTATTTAAGACATACACCCCTTATCATAATCAACATCCTACCTTTAAAGACAGAAACACAGAGTTACAAATAACAGTTCTATTATCTAAAGTGGTGTTTGTATTTAACTGATCATCTCAACTCCAGTGGTGAGATACCACTGTCAGATACCTCATATTTTTTAAGACATTGTCCAGACTAGTTTCCCTGGTGCTTTATCAGAGGGTTTTATCAGGCCTCCACATGATAAGGGTTGCCACTATTTGCCAAGTTGGAATTTTTGTAAAATTCCTTAATTTTCTGTTGTTAATCCACCAAACACAAACACGTGAAGACGTAGGTTATTCTACAAGAATAAATGATGTTGGACTGTGAAGTACTAGGAGATAGAGGGTTGGGAGCAATGGGTTGTCTTTAGTTTATCAGACTACTTCGCGTTTTTGACACTACAGGAAAGAGAAATTGATGCACAGGACTGAATCCCCTACTCGTCTTTTCTTTGGCATATTCAAATCCAGAATTATTAGGAGGAAGTAATACATTTTCTATAAATATTTTTTCCTTGTTAGAATACATAAGATATACTTTGTTGTGAATATAAAGGCCTAATTTGTAATTTTTAAAACTTTAGAAAAAAAATAAAGTAAAAGAAAGAATTAATCATCCTGTATTTTCAAAGTTAACCTTAAATACATTTAATTACTACAATTGTTATTTTTGTTCAGAGTATGTTCCCGAAAAGTATTGTAATTTAGAATGTTTAAATATTTAAAATTAATAATTTGAATCTGCACAATTATTTATTTCACCTGCCAAAAAATATTAAAATATAATTCAGGCCTTTAAAAATATACCAAATAAATAAAAATATGATAAATCATTTTATTTCATGAAGGATTTTTTAAATAAAGCAGAAAAATAGTGTTTAACCTGCCACCTTCTCACAAATATACTAGGCATAGCAAATAACCTTTTCTTACAGGTCTTATGACTACAGCAGTCTGTGAAAAGGATATGCCATGATCTCTTTACTAAAATGGATGGAGAATGAATGATGAATTGACAGGTTCAGTTCAGAGAACTGAGCCCTTAACCTGATTCCCATGGAATTTTCCTCTCATTCACTTCAGGGCCTTTTCTCCTAGCCAGCATTCCAGCCCATATGTTTATTCTTCAACTCTCTGGAAGGCCACCTTTTATCAAAAGAAATGTGTTAATCTTCCATGGTTTCACTGGCATTGGCACCTCTAGCCCCTTTCTTTGCTCCCATCTGAGTGCTCAGGAAAAAACTTTTAGGATTCTCAATAATACAAAAAGGAAAAAATTCCCTTTACTGTTATAGCAGATGAAAGAGCTTAGTCTCAAAACTCAGTTGCACAGATTTCAGTAATTATAAAATGCACAAACCAAAAAAAGATAGCCCCAAATTTATTTTTCAGAAATATGCTACTTGTTGCTCTATTTTTTTTAAGCCTTAGAAAGCTTAGAAATTTTTAAAAACTTGTGATTTCTCTTTTGTAACACCTGTTGTGCAAAAACAATCACCCAGATACTAGGAAAAATATAATACTCAAGGTTATTTCATCATACATGATATATAAACAATACATAACCAAAAATATATATAACAAAATATATAATCAAATAATAAGCAAATATCATGAAGTTGGAGAAGGTTTGAGAAGTGACAAATATAAATCTTCCATTCCATATTTCACTCATTTCAAAGAATAATAAATTCCAAACATGGATTATATAACCCAATAAGGAATAAGGAGACTGGTTTCATAAAGACCAAAGACATTTCATAGCTGATTTCTCACTTTTTTCTACCTGAAGCTTGATTCAGCAAAAATCTGAAGGAAACTATTCAGATTTCTATGGCTTTAAGGTATTTATTAATAACAAATTGACCAGGCATTGCTAACCAGAAAAACAAGCAACATAGACAGTTGCAGTGTTTGCTCTTCCTGGGCAGATAAATTGTCACATTAAAAATTGAAAACTGGAGGGGCACAGTGACTCACCCCTATAATCCCAGCACTTTGGGAGGCCAAGGCAGGTGGCTCACTTGAGCCCAGGAGTTCAAAACCAACCGGGGCAACATGGGAAAACCCTATCTCTACAAAAATTGGCCAAGTATGGTGGCAGGCACCTGTGGTCCCAGCTACTCAGGAGGCTGAGGAGGGAGGATCACTTGAGCCCGAGATGCAGAGGCTGCAGTGAGTGTAGATCACGCCACTGCACTCCAGTCTGGGCACAGAGTGAGATCCTGTTGAAACAAACAAACAAATAAACAAACACTGCTGCCAAACGCTTCCATATTTTGTTACAGTCTCAGTATATATATCAGGGTTTCTCCACGTTGGCACTATTAACCTTTGGGACTGGATTATTCTTTACTGTAGAAAGCTGTCCTGTGCACTGCAGGATGTTTAGTAGCCACTCTGGCCTCTCTCAGCTAGATACCAGTTGCACTGCTAATTCCCTTTCCCTCCCGCCCACTCTCCCAAAGGTTGTGACAACCAAAATGTCTTCAGACATCCCTAAGTGTCCCTCAGGACATAAAACTGGCCATAAAACATAATTAATTCAGTGGTTAAGAGCCACTAAATTAATTATGCTTTTACTAACAAACAGTTTTGAAGACAGTCTTTCATTCTTTCCCACTCATTATTCTGACTTCAACCAGTTTAAAAAATATGAGTTCCCTTCGGTGTAGGTCACCTACCTAAAAGCTAATATATCTGGGTGGATTGGTCAGTAAAAGCACAGTTTCCCAGAGACCTCATTCTGTGCTTTTGAGCGTAAAACAGTAGAAAGAACCCTAGACAAGATAAAGTTGTACAATCTCATCCAACAAATGATCTCACTTTAACCCTCACGCTAACTTTACTATGAAACAAAAACAGGTGCATTTTCAAATATTGATTCGAACTAATGTCTGATCCTAACAGGCATGATCTTATCAAGGCCCCACTATAATAGAAGGAGTGTCAGAGTTAAACAGAATAGGTTGGGATAAGATCACAATCTTCCCCACAATGATGTGATGGTATCACAGAATGGGGGTAGTATTCTAAGTAATTATCATTAATAGAGCCAGGTACAAGAAAGAGCAGGGCTGATGAGGGTCTAAACAAATGTGAGTGAGATAAAACAATGTTGGTGAGAATTGTAGTTTAAGGCATTAGTGTGGTTGAAGTTATTTTTCAAAGTTTTAAATTATAGATTTTAAGTGAAGAGGCAAGTTTGAATTATTTTAGTACAATGAATATGAGAGGGGAAAATCTATTTTATTATCAATGTGGGTACATTTCAGTTGTCTTTTTGCCCATTATATTCATTTTGGTTATTTCTATGCTCTAATCCAATTAAAGTATTTATAAACAGGTTAGTTCTAGCTATGAAAGAGGTTAAATGCATTTGCTATTTGCAGTCTACCAGACATCAATCTGATAAATTAATCTCTATCTTAAGAAATAGAGACCTGGTGCAGAGGCTCATGCCTGCAGTCCCAGCACTTTGGGAGGCCAATGTGGGCAGATCACAAGGCCAGGAGTTCAAAACCAGCTTGGCCAACATGGTGAAACCCCATCTCTACTAAAAATACAAGAAATTAGCCAGCATGGTGGCTGGCACCTGTAATCCCAGCTACTTGGGAGGCTGAAGCAGGAAAACGGCTTGAACCCAAGAGGCAGAGGTTGCAGTGAGCCAAGACCACGCCACTGTACTCCAGCCTGGATGACAGAGTGAGACTTCATCTCAAAAAAGAAAAAAAATAGAAAAGATTTGTTTATATTCTTTAAGTTTTGGGCCAAAGTTAATATATTCTCATGATACATCTTAATGCAGGATTGGTTCCAAAGTAGCTACTTCGATTTTCAAATTTAGGATCTTTGTATTGCATTGATTCATTCATTCTTTGGCCCCTATGCAATAGTACACAAAAGCCCACAATTAACACTTCATTATTTATTTCTCAATGACTAGGGAAGTATCTATAAAAAAGTCAAGATGCCTTTAGGATGCCTTTTTTTTTAAAACCCATTAACAACAATTACATAGATATAATGGCATCTAGCAGAATATTACATCTTCTGGAAATCTAGCATAGAAAATCCATTTCTATTTACTGAGATTTAGTATGCTGGTTACATTGATAAAATAAGTATTTCCATGAAGAAGGTATTAGTGATCATTAGTTCAAATGATTAAAAAAGCAAATAAGTTTAGCTTTGAGTTGGTCACTACTCACTCTTCTTTTATAAAATAGAGATAACAATGTAATTTTCATTGTAATTTTCACTATGACACAACATTTAAAGTTAAGCAAACAATATAAGAGAATTCATTAGTAAATGTGATCAAAAGAATTTTTCTCTCAGTGATTTACATATACATATATGTATACACACACACACACACACACACACACACACACAGAATGATCCTGATCATTACTGGCACTGTTACTATTCTTATTCACACTATGTCAGGACTTTTCTAGGGAGAAAAAGGCCAAACTATATCTTAGTTTGTGTTTCTTTCCCTCAAATGAGTGATTAATTATAGGTGTTGAAATTTTTTGGATAATCACTGCGAATGAAAAATTAGTAGTGCAGAGAGAAACTTAAATACTACTAGTTGTTCACACAGTAAAGCAAAACAGAATATTTTATGCTTTGTATCTTGTCTAAAAATAATGTAGTCATTTACCTTAAACCTTATCAAACTGGTTTCGTTATCAAAGTCAAATGCAATAAATAAATTTAGTTGGACATAAACATATCCTAAGTATTTATGATGCAACTACATTTGTACCTTGCATTTTTCCTAGAAAAAGTACTGGCAAATAAATATTAATATTTTTGGTAGAAAACTTTAATTTTTAAATAGGTTAATAAAATTTGGCAAAGATAGGTATATATTCACTATTTAGAAGTCTTTTCAGAGCTTCCATTTCTGTCTTAACACAACAATATACAATACACATGGAAAAATCCCAAATATAAACCTAAGAAGACTAACAATAGTAGCTGTTATCAGCATATATCCTTATGGTGCCAGTTCTTCTTTCGATTGACCAAAGAAAAGACATAAGAAAAGCAATTCGGAAAATTCTTATACACTAATCTTTCAGGAAGGATATCCTTGATGAGTAATAGGTACTGAAGCCCTTCTGGGTCTAGAGAACTATTTTACATCTGTGTAACACCAGATGAGGAGACAGGAGGAGCACAGGTGTGTGGTGCTGAACACTTTACAAGGGTTAGCCACTGGCTTGGTTCACAGAATGGCAGGAATGGTAAACAGGCACAGCTATACTTGAATTTTTTAGAAAGCACTATGATTCATCCTGCTAATTTTCATTCCAGCTTTCATTGCAGAAGATTAAACAAATAAACTACCATGCTGAAAAAAATTTATCAGTTTGTGGAAAGAAACATGGAAACACTGATTTTTGTTCCTTCACGCGCTAAGGGGATTTATGCAAAGAGAAAGCAAATGCCACATAGTGCAACGAGGGGCTGACTCTGCTGCCAACAGACTCATCAGTATTTTTCATCTTTGTAACACACACCCACGATATGCTCTTTTTCTTCAGCCTGTTAATCAGGACAGTGGTACCTGATAGTGGATGATTGACTAAAGAAATCAAGATTGAACTTACTCCCTGAGGCACACTGTACCTCAGATCAAAGAGCACACATGTGGTATCCTGAAAATGCAATCCCCTGCTTCCACCTCTCAACTCCCTGACACAAGAACCAAAGACAATAATAATCCTTATGAATCAGTGATACTGTCTCTAAAAAGGGAGTGAAGACAGGGGAAGAAATTTGGGAATCTGAACAGACTCAATTAAGTAGGTTCTTTTTAAAAATCTTACGACTAGTTTTTACTTTATAACTTGATTTTCTATATTCAATCTCAATGACAAATTCCGAAAAGACATGTGAAATGCTAAATGCTTAAAACCAAAATGTCCTCTTTGAAGAAGAAAAGATAAAATCAGATCCAGAAATTTTACTGTAACAGAAAGGCAATGCAGTTTACTACAAGAATTTGACAAAAATATAGTTGTAAAACTTTTTTTCTTAAATTCTATCACCTTTAATTACATTGTCATGAAAGAAACAATTTCTTTTTCTTTAACTATTTCACATGTCATTATATACCACAAAGTGTATGGTTAATAAAAATATTCAACAGAAGGTTTACTTACGATTTCATAAATAAGAACCCACAGAAAAATAACGAACTTTTCATCCTGACTTAGGATCAGATTGTTAATGGCATAATGAGCATTGTAAATATCAATGGAAACTATAAAAATGTAATTAATGCCTGTGGAGTTATGGAGGTATCTCTCTTTTATCAGTTTGCTAGTATATTCAACTGCATTCAATATACAGCATTATTCTAAAAGCATTATAAAAAACTCAAGCTCCAACTTAAGCCACTCTAGTAAAAAGTCACTTCACAGTGGAATCTGCTTTATTCCCACATAGTCCAGTGATTAAAGCACTGCTCTTACCAACATAGTATTAATATTAATATCTGGATGAAATGGCCATGGAATCTAATACTTTTATAATATAAGGTTCACTGGTTAAATTCTTTAAAATAATCTATCATTTTACAATTGGTCAACATGAATTATGTAGACTTTCAGATGAATCACATCTGCTGAATGGAAGCAAATTACTGAGAAACTTTTAAATGCTATATACATTAAGAATACTCTGAATTGTTTGATGATTAAAAACTATTCAGTTCACATTACAATGCATTTCAGGAGAAACTGGAGTAAAACAATGTAAAATAAGGTAAGAGAATATCAGAGTGTAGTAACTGATTAGCTAAAATAGTCTACTTTTGATTTCTTTCCTTTCAACTTGAAGATAACTGTGTGTGCACTAGTAAAAGATACTTGGATAACTATCAAGAAGATGCAAAATGAAAATGGTAGGCTGCCCATTCCTTTGGATGCTGTCAAAGCAACTGAAAGAAGATGACATGCTTCTCTTTTCAAAGCTCTCGGTAGCTAAGGAGATACAAAAATAGCAAAAGATTGAGTATGCTTTTATCCTCTATCACTTGAGTAGTATGTAGGATTTGTGGCAAACAGTAGCAATACTTCATAATGATAACATTACTATTGAAGCACTCTATTTCTTAAGTCTAGAGATAAATACTGAAATCTAAAAATAAGATTCAGTATCCCTGATTCAATTAAATTGTTTGAATCTTGCATAATTGCAAAATATTTATTATACCATCTTAGTTAAAGTTACAGACAGTTCTCAATAATTTAGGCTCACAAAGAATGCACAATAGTGAAATAAAAACTCACAAAAAATTAAATAATATGAAGGCACTTTTCATTGCATGCATTTTTTTCATTTTCCACTTTTTTTTCTTTCCTCACCCTATTTGCCATTTTAATTAAATTGGGTCTTTTTATAAAGCTCTATGTGGCCAGTAATTGTAAGCAACTTTTTCATCCTACGGTTGAAATGCTCTACACTTGCTCTATGTTACCTATTAGAGTACTTAAAGTATCTTTATGATACTTTTGCAATCCAAGTTTTTCTACGACCTAAAATGGTGAAATTATAAAAAAAATTTAGAAACACTCAATATTTATAATATCTAATCTATGACAGGAAAAATATTGACTAAGTCTGTGTAAATCTTTCAATAATAGAGGTGTGCTTTACTTCATAAGATTATTTTATTTGGGTAAGTTAAGGGTATAAACAGTAAGAATAAAATATAAATTTATTCATTTTTATCTTATTTGTTGTCTTAAAAATCAACCATTTATTCTGCATAAGTGTGCAAGTACAGGCATGTAAGTGTTCCTGCACACATGTGCATATCACTTTTTGTTGTTATGTTTGCTTAAAAATATACATAATAGAATTCAGTTCTATTTAAGTACTCATAAGAAGCAATTTTGTGTGGAAAGCATTCAAATTTTTGTATCCCACATTTTAGAAGAGTTCCTAACTTACATAAATAAGAGTTCCTATGCTACATAAATACTGAGTCAAGTTTTCTCAAGACTTCTATGGCTGTATGTACAAAACATTAAAGAAAGGAATACATTTTAGTAGTCATTTAATTGCTACTAGATGCAATAAAGGAAAACTTTTAAAATAGTTATGAAATAAGAGAAATGATTATTCTACTCTTTCATTTGACTGTAAAGATGATAAAATTAATATACCACTATAAAGAAAAATAATAAAAGACAGCTGAAGCTCCAGCAAAATAGAACCATTACAGAAAGACACACAATATGGTGGGAGATTTACTTAGGGTGACACATCCAAAAGGGACCATCTCTACTCTTTCATGCAGACAATAGCCAACTGTTTGCTTGTGATCATTCTAACACGTTTTCTTAATGATCAACTTCAAGTGAAAATAAATGACCATATAAAAATACATAAACAGCCATATAAAAATCTGAGAGCTATTTACAGATACAAAGTAGGGGTATTAATATACAAATACAAACAAATAGACCTATCCTACCAAAGCTCTTTTAGAAAAAAAAAGTTCTATTCCAAAATGACAGGTATTTTCACACAGATATAATTTTAACCAGAAGTTAAGAGTCTGAGTTAAACTCACCAAAACAAGGACATTAAATTTGAAGGTGGAGTTGCTCTCTACCAACCAGGTCTCAGCAGTGGGGAGCATACATCACCTCCGGGCAGCTAAGTTTTCCTAGATAAGCTTTGGACTATCCGTGGTATGTGAGGTATTTCCCTATCATTCACCCATCTGACAACCACTTTGTTTGTAATTCTTTGTGCCTATATGTTTATTCATAAGACACCAGGACAGCAGTAGAATGAACATTCCAAAAAAAAAGAAAAAATCTCAGCATCGTCTATAAGCTTAAAGCTGCTTAAAGTTAACAGTGATTTAACTTGATGCCTGCTTTTCTTGCCCCTGTTTACTAATTGCTTTCCATGTATATGATTACCCTGTGCTATATGACAATGGTTCTATTTTGCTGGAGCTTCAGCTGTCTTTTTATTTTTTCCCTCATGGGTAGGAATGATTTTATTTTAGCTGTCCTAGGAATAGCAGATCTGTTTCTAAAGCTCACTATAATTTTCTTAGCTGTATGAATTATTTTTGAAACATTTAATGTGTATTTTTTTAAAATGCAGAGTAAAAATAGTACATTTATTCCTCTTTCAAAAATCTCAATAAATAACAAAGGTACATCAGGCTCCAAAACAGCTTAACTGAACCATATGTGAATCCAAAGGCCTGCCAAAATGGAATCAGCATTATGAAAGAGCTTTATATTTCATCTAGCCATAAAATAGGAACCTACGGTATATAAAATATACAGGCTACTTGTACAGAGCTCACGATGACAGTGAATTGAACACTCATTGTCAACAGAATAAAAGTGACCTAATACATACTCTGGGAGGTTTCTTGAGTTTGGATTTTCTTTTTCTGTCTTTTTGACCTGAATTG
Source organism: Aotus nancymaae (assembly GCF_030222135.1). Taxonomy (NCBI): domain Eukaryota; kingdom Metazoa; phylum Chordata; class Mammalia; order Primates; family Aotidae; genus Aotus; species Aotus nancymaae. The sequence continues at coordinate 54,392,621 of NW_026988450.1, read as the reverse complement.
ACTAATCACAGATTATGGAGCAAATAACATAAAACAGCATCTTGAACTTCGGCCCCTCTGACAGTCACAGAATTTTACCATTAAAATATTTCATTAGAAAATCTTCAAGAAGCGGCAGAACGTTTGGCACTGAAGCCTTAGGATCCCATTAAGGGCCCCTGCCATATTCCCTAGCTCGTCTAGTCCAAAACAGCACACTCTACTCCCACAGAGTCTCTCCAAAGCTATTCTGAATCCTCTTTTCCCTTATCAGGCTGATACAGACCTGCATCATCCTCGGAGCCTTCTGACAGGGGCTACAACAATTGGGGAAAGGGGGGAGGTGATACGACGGCTCATTGTTTCCTTTCACAAAACCCTGCCACAGGGCGCAGATTAACACCAAAAAATAGATGGCTGCAACCAAAGAGAAACATTTTTCAGAATGCCTCCACTTGATTAATGAAGTAATGGAGCCGACCAGGGTTTGACTTTCATCACGCACTCTTCCTCCCTCGCCCCTTCTCCTGGAATATCAGCAGAGACGGGGACACGTGTGTATATGTCTGCCTCCTTTGAGAAGTTGTCATTTTCACAAAGTTTTGAAGGAATGCAACAGGAATAAGACTGCCTAAGTTTCTTGCTGAAAATGCTCAGATAAAGAACAAATTTTGTTTCCAGCACTTCCGTGGTGTGCCTTTCTTTAATAAAGGCAAGTGCTATTTTTTTTTTTCCTATAGGAGCTGAATTTAACAGGTACTTGGGTCCTGATGCTTATCTCAGAGGCACACATGGATGTAATTGGGTACCTTCAAATGCACTAATATGCTGTGTGTGCGTGCCTGGGCAGCAGTAGCTTTCAGAGGAGAGGTGGTAAGGCCACATCCGAGATTAGGATCAGAACCTGAGGGACTCTTGCCGCTCCTGTCTTCGGGATAATGCTCACACTATTACACACAGGGTAATGAGGTATAAATGGTATTTGTTTGACTTCTTAATAAAAGCTAAAACTTAAGGCACATGAAATGCCTCTGCTTTTCCAAACTCTGTCCCCATTTCTTCATATTTCACAGTACATCACTGTCTGCATTATGACTTCCTTATTCACTCCATTCTGTACGGAGCTCTAAAATGCCATAAATAATGAAAGAATCGAGTTAACATTTTAAAATGCAAACCTAACTCAAAAGTGAATCAGACTGGGTAAATTACTTTTCCAATTGTCTGAAATCCCCAATCACATACTTGAGAAATGCTTTCTGAAGAACAATTCCTTACAAAAAGAAAACTCAAAGAAGCCAAGATCATTCAAAAAGCAATCTGACCGCTTAACCTTCCGTTCTCTTCTTAAAAATATGTGTTTTTTCTTTGCCTCTACGGTGACTGTCTACTTAGATGACAAATGCACTAAGTTCATACCTTTTACTTATCTAGGCTAGAGTTCTCAGACTATTCATGCCAGCTACTCAGTAAGCATGTGTTTGTATGGATACATACATGTGAGCACATGTGTATGAAGATATATTCGTATGACAACCAAAACTGCTTTTGAAAGTATGTTCAGGGAGAGAACAGAGGAGAAAAGACTAGATGCACTGCTTGGGGAATTAAAGGAATGAATAATCTACTTTCTATTCATAGGCATAATAAAAAGTAATCCAGGTTTGTTTAACCATCTGTATGTTTTTCAAAGTGACTAAATGCATATAATTTTATATAATTTTATGACAACTCTATGATGTAGGGCTGGTATAATAACCCCTATTTTATAAATGAGGAAACTGAAAGCATGTATGATTACCCAAGATAGCACATCCACTTTGGGTAATAACAGTCAGGACTAGAATCTGGCTGCTCTGACCCCATCAGGGGCTCTTTCCTGTACTTTCTCTCTTACTTTTGATCTTTACAGTATGTGAGTGTGTGTTTTTTAAAATTACCAAAGGAGAAGAAACACTCAGCAAACTACTTCTGATCCCCAGTTCCCATCAGATTTTTGAACAAATCATGTTTGGTATATTTTAATTTGTCTTTCTCTATTGCAAAATTAATAACTAAATTAATCAGGAAGTCACTGATCACCTATATGGGAAACCATATATATTTTCAGGAATAATAATAAAATATGCCTCATTTTCACAAACGTCTTTCACTTATTGAATTTTGATTTTGGTTATGATGCTGTATAGCATACAGGTTTGTTTTATCTATTCAAATTCACTGAATTTTCTTTTGTGATTCCTCCTATGGCTCTTAGTATTTGAAAGGCCTTCCCTATCCATAGGTCAGGTTAACCACTTATGCAAATTACCTTCTGTGGCAGACAGCCTCTGAGATGGCCCCCAGTCATCTCAGCCTTCTGGTTTCAAGCCCTGCACAATTCCCTTTCCTAGAATTCAGCAAAAGTGATGGCATGCCACTCCCATGATTAACTTACCAAAGCACTGTGACTTTTGTCTTGGGCTCCCTGTCCTGTGCTCTCATCTGCTTGTTCAAAGGATGTCAGCTGCCATATTGTGAGTTAACTTATGCAATCAATAGTCATTTGAGTGAGCATGTAGGTAAATACTCCACTAGATGAGCCTTTAGATGACACCACAGACCTGTCTGTCCCCTTGATTGAAGCCTTGTGGGAGACACTATGCCTAAGACAAGTTGTACTCATATTTTTAATGCTCAGAAATGGAGCTAAAAAGTATGAGAAGAAAACCACAGACCAACCTACATAACCCTATGCTTGGCTCTGGTTTTCTGCCATTAAAAAATATAAAGTGGCCGGGCACAGTGGCTCATGCCTGTAATCTCAGCACTTTGGGAGGCCGAAGCTGGTGGATCATGAGGTCAGGAGATTGAGACCATCCTGGCTAATACAGTGAAACCCTGTCTTTACTAAAAATACAAAAATTAGCCAGGCATGGTAGCACACGCCTGTAATTCTAGCTGCTTGGGAGGCTGAGGCAGGAGAATCTCTTGAACCCCAGAGGTGGAAGTTGCAGTGAGCCAAGATCATGTTACTGCACCGCAGCCTGGGTGACAAAGTGAGACTCCATCTCAGAAAAATGAAAAAAAGAAAGTCATACAAAATGGCATAGAAGACATTGAAATTATTAGAATCAAGAAGCCAGTTTTGTTAAGCTGAGACAAGAGGTTTTATGAGAAAAGTGACATAAGAGTCAATGAATAATAAAGAACAACTTTAAATTCAATATTTATATTAACAGGCAAAAAGATGTTTATCTCCAAGAGAGTTTCTCAAATAATTTCTCAAATTTCTAAAAGTATGTAATAAATATTACTTCATTATTCTCTTATTAGAAATTGATGCAAGAATGTTTGCCCCTGGACCACCACACAGCATCAACACAGAGGTTTGTAACAGTGGCTTGGAAAGATTCACAAACTCGTCTATACCAGGAAAATCTTATATAATCATAAAAGTTGTCAATTTCACCTGAGAGCTACAGTTAAAATTACGAAACTTGGTGAATCCCATCCTGGGAATATTTATGGAAAATTAGATTAAAACCAGAGTCCAACATGTTATCAGAGTTTGACAAAGCATTTTCCCTAAGTAATTTTTATTTTTAAGACCAAACTGAAGGGGTATAAACTGGTACTTATGTCCATTCTCTCCATTATCATCTCCAAGTTACTGAATGTATTAATTGTCACATCAGGTTGTGATTGCTGCTAAATCCTCATAACACTGGAATAATATTTGTTACAATCATGTAAGCATATAATGCCAAACTAATTGTTTTGAAATCAGTATAGAATGACAATTCCTCAAAAACATCAAATAGAAAGAACTTAAAAGGCATGCCAGACTGATCAGCAGATAGCGAGGGGAATTCGGTCAACTCTATGAACAGCTCTTCCTCACAGTGCTTTCTTACTTGTACCTTCGCCTCCCACACACACACACACAGACACACACAAAAAGTACATTTCAAGACTGTTATTTTATCAAGATGATGATAGATTTTCCTAGAGGGGCAGGGACTCTATATATCCACTGACTTTCACCTTAGGCCTTCATGCTTCTGTTTTTGGGAACTACAAAGAAATGACAGTAGCAGTGAAATCTGCATTAAGAAAATTCATGTAAGGACCCCTATGTGATCGTATGGGAACAATCACAACTCCCATAAAGAGTATCTGGAGCTATAAACCAATAGCCATTCTTCATCCTTCACACGGATCCTCTGTGGGAAAAGGTAATGTGACTCATCTTATGATGACATAAACAATTCCTCCTTTCAGACATTAATTAAATTAATAGCACTAATTGTCCTTTTAATAACTCTAAAAAGATCATCTTCAACAAAAGTTCTCCTCAGGGTTCTGGAAAAAGGGAACAATGAATAATCTTTTTAAAAATATATATATATTTTTTTAATTCAAACTTGGCCTAACTAAGGATAAATAGGTTTAACCCTATAAACTAAAGGCCAGATGTATTTAAATTTCAGGCAGAGGACAGTAAGTTAGGTCCACAAATAAAGATGTCTGTATAGCAAGGAATTGTGTTCCCACCTTTCAAATGCAAGTCCAAATGTAAAGAACCTGGAAAGACTTCACCATCAAAAGAGAAAGTAAGTCAGGATAAGATTGAGGTTAACAGACAGACTAGCTATACACAAAAGGTATATTTTGGAGGCAAGTAAAAATTATCAAGAAGGGCACAAATTCATGTTTTCATTTCAATATCATGACATATGATGATGTATTTTCATCCACTGCCAATATCATAACTATATCTGCATTATAACAAAGACAATCCCTTCAGATCGACATGAAATTGACCTCTCTGGCTTGCTTCTACATATTTGAATTGTGAAATCATTGTTTAGTGTTTGGTTTCTTCCTTTCTGACTCACATTCAGTAGGAGGCCTTTGATTACTGAGGCCTCCACACAAACTTCTCTCTATCTCCTCTCTTCCTGAGTAATGCCTCTCCACCAAAAAAAATAAAAAATAAATAAGAATAAAACAACAACAACAAAAAAAACCCTACTCTAATTCTAGAAACCAAGCCAACGCATCACTTCCTAAGGCTCTGCTGCATTAAACATCTTGCCTTCAAGTCTTCTTTGAGCAGCTTTTCTGTCCACTCAGTTTCCATTAATTCTCCACATAGCTGATAGAGTATAAGAGAAGCCAAGATCTTGCCCTCCCTAAGGGACAAATCTACAACCTCCATCAATAATGAATTTCACCAACGTTTCCCAAGAGGAACAGAGTACAATTAAAAAGGTTATAAGTCCTTGCACTACTAGAACCTAAGGGCGTCTGTGAATGAAACGGGCTTAAGCCCAATTAGAGGAATCAGTACATTTGTCTTCTTTTGGAACAACCCTGCTCTAACGGTTCCCATCAATTCAGTATAAATCTGACTGATCTTATCCAAGAAGTTAATAGAAAATTGCTCACAGTGGGCGACTGCCACCTCAGTTTCCAAGCAGAGACAGATGGAATTTCCCAGATGGTTTGTCACTGGAACGTGTGAGGCTAGATGAGACTTCACAGAAAGCATGGTAGAGCAGAACACCTTCTTGGCCTTCACCCATGTCATAGTGAGGGATCTAAAACTGATTCTGTTGTAAACAAATCATAATTGCCTCACTAGGCTCAACACCTCATCCTCCCTAGCGGTATCCAAGGGTTGCAAATCTTACACTGAAATTAGTCAATATTTCTCAAGAAACCATCATGGGCATATCTCCTTATGAGATAAAAACTAAAGAAACAGACAGAGTTATCTTGTCCTACTGAACTTTCCTCTCAAATGAGATTAAAATAAAAGTGCAAGTCTGTAAACAAATAAAACAGGTACAAGATAGCATTTCCTGTGGTAATTGCTCTGCTGAGTTGGGCAGATGAAGCAAGACCACAAACGAAACAGACATGGATGTAAAGGCTCAGGAGGGATGCAGGGTCTTGAATAAGGAGGAGGGTGCAGTATTTCCTGATATGGAGAAAAGTGAAAGGAAGAAATTACTGTGTTCATGCATTGAAATGTTATTCATTGAGCTCTTAATACAAGCTAGAAATTGTTCTAAGTAGGAAGGATACAAAGATAAAAAATAGATAATAAGCATATGGTCTGCAGGGGAGATAGACAAGCAAATAGGACCTCACAGTTATGTGATCAGTGCTCTTATCCTAGTAAACCTAGAGCATCAGGGAAATTCTTCAAGAGTGGCTATCTATTCCAGACCAGAGACTTCAGGTAAGGTCTACTTTGGAAGTGATTTTGAGCAGAGTTGTTAAGTAAGAATTAGGAGTTGGTGAGATGAAGAGAGATAGGTGGGTAAGGGAAGATGGGGTTTCCAGGATGATAAAACAATATGACCAAATGTACAGATGTGGAAGAAAAATGTACATCCAGGCTAGATCACACCTGTAATCCTAGCACTTTCAGAGACTGAGGCAGGCGGATCATGAGGTCAGGAAATCGAGACCATCCTGGCTAACATGGTGAAATCCGTCTCTACTAAAAATACAAAATTAGCTGGGCGTGGTGGTGTGCGTCTGTAGTCCCAGCTACTCAGGAGGCTGAGGCAGGAGAATCGCTTCAACCTGGGAGGTGGAGGTTGCAGTGCGCCAAGATCGTGCCACTGCACTTCAGCCTGGCAATGAAAGGAGACTCCATCTCAAAAAGAAAGGAAGGAAGGAAGGAAGGAAGGAAGGAAAGAAGGAAGGAAGGAAGGAAGGAAGGAAGGAAGGAAGGAAGGAAGGAAGGAAGGAATGTATATTCAGGGCACCACGGTTAGTTCAGAATGACTAAAGTCTATTAACAAGTGGAAAAGGGGTCAGAGCTGGGGAGGTGAGTATCACAAAGGCCTCTTAAAGGCTTTTTTAAAGCCTAAAAAATGGGGGTATTCTCATGCCCTCTAGAATGATTTTAAGCACGCGAGTTAAGTGACAACTGTAGTTGTAGTTTTGCTTTCAGGACAGGTATGGGTATGTGTAACTGTGTGTGAACACCATTTGAGATTTGAGTAGGAGAGGTAGAAATGCAGAAAAGACATGGGGTAACTAAGAGAATGGACTCCCTGTGGAGGCAGGAAAGGAGAGCCAGAAGGCTAGGATTAAAGGTGACTGGAAGCTGGAAGTCAGGGAGAAGAGAGGCTGTCTGTGGAGACAGGAATAAACCCTCTTTGTGAATGTTTAGTTGGAGGAATTAAATGGAAAAGGCTTGCAAAACAGCTGAAATGTGCTATTAGAGAAAGGGTAAAAAGCCAAGGTTAGAGATTTTTTTTATTTAAATGTCATTTGTAAATTAGTAGCTGAAGCTTTGCAAGTGGATAAGCTCCCTGAGGCATTGGGAACAGAGGGAGAAGAGAAGAAAGGCCAGAAGTGTTTTGGGAAACACTCACAGTTAAATTAAAAAGAGCCAAGACCCAGAAAGATATGAGAAATAGGAAAGTATGGTAGTCCTGAGCCCAGATTAAAATGAATATTAAGAAGGAAGATATCATTCACAATGTCAACATCAATGAAATCTGAAGCTCAACAAAAAGTCATGTCTCAGCAAAATTATAAATTATGCCATTGAGATGGGAAAGATGGAGAATATGGGTGGAGTCAGTGAGAATGTCCCCGATAAGTGAATTCAACTTGATTAGTTTTTTATTTTAAAGAGCATTTATTGAATATCTATTATGTGCCAGTAGTAGAGGTCCAAAATTGAATAATAAAGATTAAATAATTCTATGTCCTCTAGAATCTGAATAATTTGGATATTGCTTTCAAATTTATTTCATTATTACATCTTAGAGGCTGTCTTAGTATGGATTCCCCAGAAGCTTACCCAAGTACAAGTAGTTTCCTGGGAAGTTGATCCCAGAAAATTCCAGTAAGGTTGTGGGAAGTAAGCAGGAAAGGGAAAAGGTCCAAAAAATATTCACTATCAAGGCAATCAGAGCTCAATTCTACTACCAAACTCTAATAGACAATATAGAACACATCTTACATCCCAACTAAGAAGAAGGGAAGTGGAGGTGTCATTCCACCAACTTTCGGTCCATTGTTGTTTGAAGATAACCATTGGGAATAGGAAATCTCCAGCACTGTCAGCTTTCCCAGCTTGCAGGAAGTTTGATCTTGAGGCTGGAAAAAAGTGCTCAGGCAAAAGTCACAGATGTGCTCACTGAGCAGCCTTTGACGATGGAGGTGAATGCTGGAGACATGGACAGAGATATATTTGCTACAGGATATGTACAGTATGAAGCTTGAAGACTCTAGCAATGATTAAGATCAAAGATGAATAGATGAATACTGGAAGGGATAAATATGCAAAGCGAGAAATAAAAGCAATTAATAATTCTAAGCATGTAGATCAGGAACTTCTCATTCTCCTCAACCACATTTCTATAAAGATGACTATCTTAAAACTTCTACGATGCAATTTGATACATGCATCATTTCATTTTTAGGTCAACAAGATATCTATAGTGCCCTTTATATGTATATTTCATTTAAAAAATTCAATCTCACAAATATCCTGTGGGAAAATAATACAAGGTTGTGTTCTGATTGAACAGAATAAAATGGGATTTATGTATCAAATTTCATTTGTTGAATTTAACAGATTGTGATGTTTATTATTATGTTGTAAGTAATATTGGGCTTTCTATTTAATTAACTATGTATGTTGTATGATTCCAGCCGTTGGCTGAGTCCAATCAGAATAGTTAGCTGTCAATAGTTGATATATTTAAAAGCAAGAGAGGGCAAATGCCATTTAAATTTCAGACACCCAACCTTCCAAGTAATCACTGTTGCTTGATATTTACTAAGCACTACCACATACTAGCACAGCTGAGATTCAGTTTATTGCAAGGATCTTCGTCCTTGGGAGAATACGGGGAAAAACTTCCAAGGTGCAACATATAAACATAACATATCCAAACCAGATATTGATTCTAAGACTCGTCCAAACCAGAGATTGATTCTAAGATACATCCAAACCAGATATTGATCAGAACTTAAGGTGATTTTTAAAATTTCTTCCTTGTCAGTAGTCCTTTTTTTTTCAATGAATAAAATTGCAAAACTTTCAAAAACAGCAAGTTTGTGCTACCATGATAGTATAAAATATAAGTTATTTCTGAGATATGAGTTGAAATGCTGGAAGGAACACTGGGGTCACGCACTGATAACAATTTTTTGAGGGGTACAGGGTCATACCTCAAAAAAAAAAACTTGCTAGGTAGTGCAGACCTTTGGAACCTGTGACAGTTCATTTTATGTGCCAACTCACAGGGCATTTCTGAATGAAATTAATATTTAAATCAGTGAACTCTGGGTAAAACAGACTGCCCTCCAAAATGTGAATGGGCCTCACCCAATTAACTGAAGGCCTGAGTAGAGCAAAAAGGCTGGCCTCCCTACGCAAGAGAAAATATCCCAAAGACTGCTATCAAACTTCATATGCACTACTGGCTCTCCCGGGTCTCTCACCTGACTGCATACTACAGATTCTCTACTTCCCAACCATCATTACTGGCAAGCCAATTCCTTATCAGTAATCTCTAAGTCCAGGTGCAACAGCTCACTCCTGTAATCACTGCACTTTGGGAGGCTGGGGTGGGCAGATAACCTGAGGTCACGAGTTTGAGACCAGCCTGGCCAACATGGTGAAACCCAGTCTCCACTAAAAATAAAAAATTAGCTGGGTGTGGTGGCACGTGCCTAGAGTCCCAGGTACTTGGGAGGCTGAGGCAGGATAATCACTTGAACCCAAGGAGTGGAGGTTGTAGTGAGCTGAGATCGCGCCACTGCATTCCAGCCTGGGCAACAGAGAGACTCTGTCTCAAAAAAAAAAAAAGAAAAAGAGAAAGAAAAAGAAATCTCTGGCTATACACTTACACATCCTGTTTTTCTGTTTCTCTGGAGAATCCTAAGACAGAGCCCTTGGCAAACAGTCAAATTTAGGCATGTAAAATCCCTAAATGCCAAGGTCTATAGTGTTATTTGTTTAATTTAAAGAGTGTTTTTTGCTTTAAACTTAAAAGATTTCAATGGGTTCACTTCCACAGATTAATGACTAGTAATAGTAGTTGAAATTTGTGGATAACTCACATATGCTATCTCATTTAGTCCAAAATTTCTGTAAGCTGGGCAGTATTATTATTACCATGTCACAGAAAACATTTCTAAGACTGGAGCATGGGTTGTGGAATGGAGTTGACCTTAGGCTAGTTATTTAACTTCCCAAAGTAGCAGTTTACTCCTCTGTAACAAAGGAGATAAATATTATCTTCTCTTGCACTTGTGTAAGAAGTAAATATGATATAAAACATGTAAAGCACTTTGACCAGTATCTGGCCCAGCGAAAGTATTTACTATGCTGCTGTCGCTATTATAAAACTTTTAAAGCGTGAAGTATCTACCCAGATAATAAGGTGTGGACAAAAGAGACTCTATTTCTATGTTCAGTGTGTTATATAATTCCAAGAACAACTTTTTGTCAAACCAATTTGTTTGGTGTTTCTTAAAATGTTCTATATACATCTAAATGCCTGGCCTGCAAAGGCTTCCTGCAGAAAGTGGCATATTGCTAATGTACTTCAAGATGGGGACTTGAAAGATATAAAAAGGATTTGACATCTGGCATGGCGACTCAATTAATTACTGTGTTGGATTAATTAGTGAGCTGAATCTCCTGAGCCAACACCATGAGTTTGAGCAGAGTAACATTACATCAGTTCACGAATAAGCAATTTAAGAGAGTATGCTAATCCAAATTTGATTCAAGGTTGGGTAGGGAAGGGTTAGTAGACTATATATTTTATTATAAGGAATATTTATGATATCAAATACATATTATAGTACTGTCCAAATTATAAAGGTGTAACAAAATTGCAGAAGCCTTTGAATTAATTTTTAACTGCTCAAGAAGTCTAACTACATAACAAATATTTTGCCCAACAGGGAAAAAAGGTGTATTTGTAATTTTTGCATACTTCCTCTCAGAGATTTTCATAAATTTAGGATTCATGTTAAGAAATCACCAACAATTTTTTCATGCTCAAATCATGTTACAGATGTTATACTGAGAAGGTAGTGTGGCACACTCTTTAAAAAAGCAGATTCTGGAATCAGAAGTGCGAGTTTTTATTTTCTTATCCATAAAATATGATTTAAGATAGAACCAAATTCACAGGTTTCTTTGGAGATTAAGTGAGCTAATTTATTTCCATTTTCCAGCCATATATGTTAGTCAATTTGATGTACAGTAGTAATAGTAGTAGGAATACTACTACTAGTAGTATTTAATGATATAAGCTCAGAAGTAAATTCTGGAAGAGGATGTTATTTCAAAAGAAAGACATCTGAAAATATATTTTAGTGAGATAGCTAAATTTTAATAAAGAAAACTGCTATATTTTAACTAAATAAAATAATTTGATATTTAAATCCCAAGACAAAAGAAGAAAACTGAAGTATTAAATTGTTTTTGATAAATAATTATCACCCATTACGCAATTGTTGATAACCTAAAGAGTATTGATATGTTTTAAATAGTATCAAAAATTCTGAAAATTTTCTATAAAATAAATCCTTTTAAAAATATTAAATATGGCTTAAAATAGCTTTAAAGCTATATGGAACTATTAAAACAGCAAAATGACATCACCTGTCTAAAAATAAGCAATTATTTCAATAAAAAATCAAACTTTCTTAGACAGGTTTATTTTCCATCCATCACGATTTAGCATACGGTAAAAATGTCAGAAAACTACCATTCTGTATACATGCAGATAGTAATACCAAGATTAATCAAAAATAGCATTTTAGTAAATGTACTCTTTTAATATAGTAAACTGAAAAATGTTCATCTTGTACATCAACTATAGCTGATATAGTGTCAGTACACTTTTGAAGGAATATCAGACAAATGACTAAAGGTTGTGTTGGTATCTGAAACACTGTGATAAATAAGATAAATATGATATAGCTTAAAATGTTTAGTAAGCAATGCTACAAGACAAATAGAAACTCCCAGATAAAATCAGAATAACACTTAATTCAACCTTTGATGTTTAGACAATCCTTTCCCTGCCTTTCTTAACATTCATTAGCTTGAGAAATGGGCATAGTTAATATTGCTCTCCGAAAGGAATCAATAGAATCTGTTAATACAACTCAACCAACTGAGGCCTGCAGTTTGTGGCCATATTACAAAGCTCTTCTGAATTGCTGCACTGGTCCACCTAGAACAAATGGCTCAGATTATTAATTAGTTAGCCTGGACTACAGTCAACTTGTTTGGTATTTAAATACATGAGAAAACCCCTACTTCATCCTTTTATGGATAAATACATGAATTTGTGAAGAAATACACCCCTGAGATCTTTCGCATTCTTTAAAAGTTTGGTAACACAAATATTTTCTATTTATTCTAATCATTATTTTTAGTTGAACCAACAACCTCTGTCACATCCACATGGCACTGAATAAACAGAGATCCATACATATCAATGTTTCCTTGTAATAACTTAAAGAAGGAATTTCCTTCATGTAATAAATTGAAAATGGAATGTAATGGTGCTGAACTCAGTACATCTGTCAAAACCGCTCTGGGATTTTTTATGTCCCCTTAGCATAGATAGAGTCATTTAAAAGTCACAAGACTCTTCCTACATAAATAGCACTTAGAGAGAAGGACTTTCATTAGAATGAATACTTATAAAATGTCTGGCTCCTCTAAGGAATATGAAACATTTTTCTTCCCAAATTTCATCACCTGTATTATCACTTACTATAAGAGAGGTTTTCAGCTATTGCTTTTCTTTTATCCCATGTGGTAGGCAGAATAGCTCCTTGCAAAGATGTTTACATCTTAATCTCTAGAACTTGTGAACATTTCTTTGCATTGGCAAAGAGAAATTAAGGAAGCAAATGGAATTGAAAGTGTTAATCAGCTGACCTTAAAATAGAGAAATTAGCTTAGATAACCCAGGTGGACACAGTGTAATCATAAGTGTCCTTAAATGTGTAAAAGTGAAGTAGAAGAGTCAGAGAAGGAATGTGGATGTGAGAAAGACTCCCATCAGCCCCTGGCGGTTTTGAAGATGGAACTGGGCTATAAGGGTAGGGCCATGGGCAGCCTTGAGAAATTGAAAAAAGAAGAAAACAGATTCTCCCATAAAGCATCCAAAAAGTAGCTCAGCCCTGCAGACACCTTCCTTTTAGCCCAGCGACACCCAGTTTGGATTTCTGACTTCAATAACTACAAGATAATAAGTTTATGTTGTTTTAAGGCACAAAGTTTGTGGTGAGTTGCTGAGGCAGGAATAGCAAACTAATATATCCAATTAAGAAATAAAGTTTAAATGTAACCAAACGACCTACCTTTCCATTACTTTTACATTTTATTATTTTTATTTATTTATTTATTTTGAGACGGAGTCTCGCTCTGTCACTCAGGATGAAATGCAGTGGCATGATCTCGGTTCACTGCAGACTCCGCCTCCTGAGTTCAAGGGATTCTCTTGCCTCAGCGTCTCAAGTAGCTGGGACTACAGCCACCAGCCACCACGTCTGGCTAATTTTTTCTTGTATTTTTAGTAAAGATGGGGTTTTGCCAGGTTTGGCCAGACTGGCTTGAACTCCTGATCTCAAGTGATCCACTCACCTCGGCCTCCCAAAGTGCTAGGATTACAGGCGTGAGCCACCACATCTGGCCTCCATTACTTTTACAATATTTATTTAATCAATAATCCATATAATCATACCAAGAGATAGATTTTCTGTTCTCAGAACTTTTATAAAAAACAACAAAAAGATAATGCTGATCATTCATCCCTGCTTTTAAAAGTACCAACAGTTTACCAAGGAATAACAAAGTTGTTTATTTCTTGTCCTTCATGTAAACCTGTAATGTATGACAACTTGTGTCATCTGAAAAATAAAGGCAATTGTATATATTTCTAAATGTGAGCAGTCTTAGTTTGGCTAGGCAGATAAAGCAATACTTTATATATTACCTCACTAGCCATTATTTAGTATGAGTAACCTGTTTCCTTCTAAATTCTGTATATATTACTGTTAAGACACAAACCACTTGAAAAATATTCAAGTTTTGTGATCCATGAAAAAGCAAAAACAAATGGTTATTTTTTAGGGATTTCATTGGAAAACAAGCAGGGATAATTTCTGAGCTATGACAAAATATTAATAGTCGATGAGAAAATATTAACCATCTTGGAACATCCACATACCAAAGAATTGTTATTCAAGTCCATCTTCCCAGCAAACGGTCCCCAGGTTGTTCCCACCGGAAGTTGCTGCCGACTCTGAATTTTTCGTTCCCCATCTTTCTGAAACACTTCCAGCTCTCCTGCAGACAATGAAACAGAAGTGTTTAGAGTACTTCCACTCGTGCCTTAATAGCAGCTACCTTTTTTTACGTGTTTGCTTAACACACGTAATATTCTCAGGATTCATATAAAGAGAATTAATTATGCTTGTCTGAAAAACAACTCATCCTGAGAGGAAAAAAAAACTTGTCCTTATAACTGTATTCAGATTTAGTCCAAATTTCTTCCTTGCACCTTTTCAAACGCATCATCTACTGAATTCAATTCTTTTTAGTTAAGTCTTTAAGAACCAGAAACAGTAACACTCCCTTAAAAAGCACTGATCCAATGCCAAAACAGATAGACGAGAAACATTAGGACAATCATTTTGCGTTAAAATTCTTGTATTTATTTGAGACTCTTGGACAACAATTTGTGGAGAGATTTTGAAGTACTTGGTAATTTTCTGAAATTACTACCAGTTTCAATAGGTAAACTGGCTACATGTACAATATATATCAAGGCATGTTTTTCAAATAAAAAAATGTGTAGATGAAGTTTTGACTTGTTTTTCTGTATTTGGTATATTGGATAGAATTCTATGTTGCCAAAGGAGTATGGACAAAAGCACTTTGGAAATAACCAGTTTTGGAAGGTCTTCCTCCTCTTATTTACTACAGAGTAATATTTTGGAATCATTAAAGGAAAACAGGAAGTAAAGACAGTATACATACTTGCATAAGTAGGAATTCATTAAATGCTTGCTTAAGAAGTAAATGAATGGAGTGATAAACAAATAAATAAAAGAGGGCCTCAAATGTCAAAAAAAAAAAAAATGGCCAAAAGCCTAAATGTTGTTTGAGATAAGCAGAAAAAGAAAAATCACAATCAGGACTTGTAGCCTCTCTTTAAAATAATTAAATCTAGGATATTTATTTCCCAAAGGGTATTACCATGCCATATCACAATACTAAAATATTTATATATAATATATATACACACAGATATATATGTGTGTATATGTGTGTGTGTGTGTGTGTGTGTATATTATTATTATTATTTTTAGATAGAGTCTTGCTGTGTCACCCAGGCTAGAGTGCAATGGCGTGATCTTGGTTCACTGCAACCTTTGCCTGGGTTCAAGTGATTCTCCTGCTTCAGCCTCCAGAGTAGCTAGAATTACAGGTACCTGCCACCACGCCTCACTAATTTTCGTATTTTTAGTACAGACTGTGTTTCGCCATATTGGCCAGGCTGGTCTCGAACTCCTGACCTTGTAATCCGTCCACCTCAGCCTCCCAAAGTTCTGGGATTATAGGCGTGAGCCACCACACCAGCCTAAAATGTTTATATTTAAAATTTTTATCTCAATAATATAATTTGTTGTTTTTAAATGTTATTTCTTTTTCAGCCTGATCAACAGCAGACATGAGAATGGGAAGTAATGAAATAGAAAAAAATATTAGGTTGGTCAAAAATAATGGCAAAAACCGCAATTACTTTTGTACCAATTTAAATGTAAATGAAAATCCATATAGACTAGAAAGCTGAGGAAAATAGAATATATTCAGTAATTATATTTTCTAAATACATCTCATGACAGGTAACATAAAATTGTTGCCTTAATCTGGCCTTAGCTTCTTTTCAAGTCAGTAGCTATCTTTAAATACATAGATTCAATCTCATGTTTTTTTTTAAAAGAAATACTATCAACCTGAGTTCAATTATATCTCTTCTTTCTCTATTTAGTGCCACCTCCTTTTAATAATTTAAATGCCAGACATCATTTTTCATGTTTTCATTAGGGCTTATTCTGAAAACCAAAACTAAAGTATATAAAATATCATCAGTTAAAATATTTTGGCAATGGCTAAATTGTATCCATTGTAAAATTTAAATTTATCTATATCTGAGCAAAAAAGATGCAATGTTAATAGCAATTCCATGTTCCGAGTCAAAAATTTAAATTCAGGGACGACACTTCCATTCTCCCTTCTTCTCATGCTCTTTCTTTCCCACTTGAAAAATACACTAAAAATGGAAGAACACATAAAATGAAGACATATACACATTCTCCAACTTTTTTTATTCTGGCGTACCAATAGCAAATGATGATCAGCAGCGAGGAAAATGAGCCCAGAACAATTCAGTAAGTCCAAACATCTAAAAGATATCTTTATAAATAGGATATGTATAGTAAATAACGTATTAATGCCTCAGCACTAGATTCTGATGCCTATTCAGCGTCCAGAAACTATGGAAAGAATAATTTCTTTCCTGTATATAGAATAACAAATCCATTTATGAGATTTTCCTCTGAAAATGTTTCTCGTCTTTGTGCAATCTTTTTGATTAATGCATTGGAATCAGAGACCTTTTATAGAAACACCCTCAGAGACAGAGCACAAAAATAACAATCTACTCTGATGTCAGGAACCAGTGGGAAAACATGACTCAATATATGCATATTCACATTCTTTATTGAAATATTTAGGATAATTTTCTTATTTGAAAATAAACTGTTTAATTTCTATCGGATAGGAGTTCTCGGTATTTTTTCAACCATTGTTTTATTTATATTTAAAACAATTTATTTACAATTTACCATGTAAAATAAAATACATTTGAATCTCTCAGATAAATACAAGTTAAAAAATCTTATTTTCTAAATAAAAAGATACCAAAATAATTTGCTTATTTTTACACACTAAATGACCAGTCATGTTACATTTAAGAGATGCCAGAGGAATCATTAGAATCTTTGAAAACCCTTTAAAAAAGTAATTCATCCTCTCTTTCTGCCACTGACATATTTCATTTGAAAAGCGTTCATACTCAGTCATGACTCCCTATCTATACCTGTGGATTTACAAGCAGCTGTCTCTTAATGGGTTAAGAACTACAAACTTGGGCCAGATCATAAAGTGATATCCAAATATCTCCAAAGTTTCTGAAGTGTCTTTGACTATCCATTAAAATTTTAAGCAAACCAAAAATACTTTTACAAGCTCTTAAAGATGGCCACAACAGAAAGTCCAGTAACTGTTCAAGATATCAAGTCAATCTTTTCAACTTTACTAGACAAGCAAGTCTCCTTTCTTACTTGCCAGTCTCTTTTCTTGCCCCAGTCTCCTTTTCTTGCTTGCCAACAAGTTATTTCGGGGTTTAGGGAAATCCTTTCTGATGCTGAAATAGTTAAATAAAAATATTCATCTATTTATAATAGCATTTATAAAAACTGCAAGCATAGTACAAATAATCAGCATGTATATTCTACCAAAGTTACATAGGTTAATGATAGCAACAGAAATAAAACACTGTATAAATGGAAGTTACATTTAACTTACATACTGCTTAAGAGTATGATATTTTATTTTTTCTAAAAATTAATATAGGTGTCATAAATAGAAGAAATATTACTGCACTAAGAGTAAACAGATTTTTAACCAATTCTGTTCAACAACTAGCTGAACATCCTCAAATAAGTTATATATTTTCTGAGTCCTTGGTTTGTCATTGTTAGAGTGGTTTGCACTCACTCTCAACTTAGTAAGGTGTTTTTCAACACTGACAGCCCATGATAGCATGATTTCCCTACCCGAGATACAGAAGTAGAAGGGCACTGGGCTGGTGGGTCAGAGACTTAGGTCTTCGAACCACTTTATCAAAGGATAGACATTTGACTTGAAAAGATTATATATTCTGAAATAAGATAGAAAAGCTCCAATTCTTATTTGATTTATTCCTTTGTGCCTCATTCATTAGTTTATTCATTCATTTATTCTATAAATATTTATTGGGGATCTGCTAAGTACCAGACAGTGTGTTAGGCCAAAGTATAAAGCAAGAAAACAAGCCTGGACCTGGATGAATTCCATGAAATAAAATCCATATGGCTTCGGAAGTAAAAGTCACAGAACTTAGTGACTGTTTAGATTTTAGGACTTAGGGCAGAGAGAGTCCAAGAATGTTATGTGGGTATCTCACTTTGTCACATGAGCCAATGGCCACATACCTGTTGAGATAAGAGAATGCAGAAAGAAAAACAAGAATTAAGAGTAAAATAAGGAGTTATAGTTTGGTAACATTGATATCAAAGTGGCAAAAAAGAAGGCAATAGGTAATATAAAGAAGGTAATAGGTAATTTTAGGTAGGCAAGTATAGACCTGGGGCCCAGAAGCACGGTCCTAACTAGAATTAAGGTCTTGGCATTTATTCAGTAATTAAAACCACCTTGTATATATGGTAATAAAAGCCAGAGGATTAAAGAGTATATCATGATAAAATAAAAAGACCTAGGACAGAGCTCTAAAGACCTTCAAAGGCATAGTGATGGAGGAATAGGCATAGAAACTTTAGGAAAATTGGCAAGAGATGTACAAAAGAAATTGGTTTTAGTACTATAGACACCAAAGGGTTGATTGAGAACTTGAAGGACAGGGAAATCAATCAAGAAATCTGAAAATTTGTGGAAGTAGGAAAAGAAGAGGAGGCCAGGAATGGTGTCTTGTGCCTGTAATACCAGCACTTTGGGAGGCCGAGGTGAGCCGATCACCTGAGGTCAGGAGTTTGAGACAAATCTGGTCAACAAGGTGAAACCCCATCTGTACTAAAAATGCAAATAACAGCTGGGTGTGGTTGTGCATGTCTGTAATCCCAGCTACTCGGAGGCTGAGGCAGGAGAATGGCTTGGATAAGAGTGGCAAAGGTTGCAGTGAGCCAAGATTGCACCACTGCACTCCAGCCTGGGTGACAGAGCAAGACTCTGTTGAAAGAAAAGAAGAAAAGAAGAAAAGAAGGGACGGGAGGGGAGGGGAGGGAAGGGAAAAAAAGAAGGGAGGAAAGGGGGGAGGGAAAGAACTGGAAAGATTTCTTCGGATGAGATGGCGATGACAGGTATTTGGAGTGAAAGGAGTTTTGTGAAATGGTAGACCAGGATACACACTGGAATGGGTTCACAACTGAATGAGAGAAGGGTAACTACAATAAGCCTTAGCAAGTTACCTAACCCTTTGAACTTCAGTTTCTGTATGCAAAAGAGGAATTGCAATAGCTTTCTGAAAAGGTTGCTATGAGGATTAACAATATGGAAATACTGGATAGTTACTACTTTACCAAAAAGAAATTGAAGAATTCTAACAGCATGTCCATATGACTTCTATCATCACATCCAACCATTCATTGATGTCACATTGCCTCTTTGTCACCTTTATCCAGATCACTCCTCACATGCTGACTTATTTTCTTTTTCATTATCTGTTGGTTTCACCCTTTTGATCAGCA
This sequence comes from Aotus nancymaae, assembly GCF_030222135.1. Classification (NCBI taxonomy): domain Eukaryota; kingdom Metazoa; phylum Chordata; class Mammalia; order Primates; family Aotidae; genus Aotus; species Aotus nancymaae. The sequence continues at coordinate 54,373,046 of NW_026988450.1, read as the reverse complement.
TTTTTAAAGTTACCATCAACTCAGATGTAGATGACCCACCAGCCTCCATTCATTCTGCAGCTCCAATTCAGGTTCCAAATCTCCACCAGAATAAACTGATTAAAACTCCACTTTCATCTTGTTACCCATTTAAGCAATTTCCTTCACTAGCTCCTTCTTAGCCATCCCAAATGGAACATCTCTGCCTGAATTTTAATACCACGATATTGCTCCACAGTACTTGCTTGACTCCTTCATTCTACTGCTCTCCCAAATGTGTTCTTCCGTCCCGTCAAAAAGTCTTCTTCCCCATCTGGCAGACATACCCTATTCCTGCCTGCCTTAATAGACCCTTTTAAAGTTGCAAGGTCAAGCCCAAAGTCATTCTCCTTCATGAAGCTTCTCTGAATTCTAGAGAAAACTGAATTTGTCTTCCCTAATACTCCCATTGCATTTATAGTCCAATATCACACAGTTTTGCATTTAATTATTCCCTAGTAGGTTTCTCCTTGATAACTTATTTTATCTCAACAGATATATAAACATTTTAATCTGCAAATTTCTTTAAAAATTCTGTTTATTCCCTGATAATTAATAGAGTTTGTGACACATGATATTTGAAAAATACAAACAGAACACAATTGATGGGATGAAAATGTTGATAATACCATGTATCTCAATTTTAGGACAATTGAAGTTGATTTTTGGAGACAAAAGAGAGTTGTCTTAGTAAGTGTCTGCTCTTTGTATTACAGCAAGCATCCATTTCATTTGTTCAACCCTCTATGTAATGCATTCACATACATTACCTCATCTGTAGAATATGAAGCGAGATGAAAAAATAAAAAATTTTCTTCTCTGCCCAGTTCATATTTTTGCAGCTATTCTTCAAAAAGAAGCCCGATTTTTTAACATGCTGGGTAGGTTCACAGAAAATATTTGAGACACATAGGACGGACTAATCAATTTTGGTAAAAGATAATATTGTTAGTGCTCAGGGCTGTTTCTCTTATCTTCTTGATAATGCATACTTTTAAAAGTCTGTGATTACTCAAAGACTTCTGATAGCTTCATTAAAAAAAAAAAAAAAAAAAGCCCTAGGTCAGAAATCACTACCAAACATCCCACAGCTTTTTAAAATATCAAGCCACTTTTTGGCCTAAATAAAAGAAATTCACTGGTGGAAAGAAATACTTAAAATCACCAGAGATGACTTCAAATATTTTTTTTTTTGAAAGTGCTATGAAGACATTGCATTTTTTTAATATGGTCTTTTTGATGCCTCTTTAGAAAGCAAAGGATATGAACACAACAGCACACCAAAGGAAACAGACAGGTGTGAGTCTTTTAGAACAGTTACCAGCAATCATACTTCACCTGAATTCAGCATTAAGTTGATGACATAAACATATTAGGTATTTACAGAACATCCTTTAACTCGAGGCTCAGATTTCATAGGACATAGCTGCAAGTAAATGAGATGACAGAAGATCATATTTCATTTGCTGAAAATAAACTTTGGATTGGTTTGAACTTGGTTTTAAACATATAACCAAATTTTAAAGCGGACCACATGAATTAGCTCATAATATTTATCGGGCCATGCTACAGCAGAAGGTTATAGCGTCAGAACCCATATTTATATTTTCTTCATGGTTGGAAGACATTATACATCATGGTATCAAACATGGACAGCCCTGAAGTCATGCTGAGTTCAAAAAGCACTCAAAGATTCTAAAAATCTCAAAACATTTTCAAAGTCAGCCAAGGTGGCTGAAGTATGGCAGAGCTCTTGCTATTTTATGGTTTAACCATTTGACAGCTGCCTGCCAGATACAGAAGAGGGTTAGATCATTTCACTGCTGATTATCTTCACAGCCAAACTGCAGTCCTGCCACTATGTGTGTTTCCTCAAGTATTAATAACCACGTTTCATCTGCATTTTGAGACAAATAGCACCATTTATATTATGCTATATTGATCCATCTCTAAGCATGGTTTGGCTCAGGGAATGATAGTTCTTGGTTGGCGGCTACAAATTGCCTTATAGGGATACTTTTTCTAATTTTCCTTCTCAATGTTTGAGTCATACAGTCACAACACATACTAAACTACAGTTTTCAACATAAAACTTGAAATACGACGTTCCCTATTCAAGTACTCCGGTCAAACCCTGATAAATCAGGCTGGCCATGCAGCGATCTTATCCCTTCTGACTCTTTAATAAATCGAACCTTGTAAGTTCCTACTGTTGGAAGTTGTCACTAAATGAAATTGTGACCTTATCCGGTGCATGAACTTATCCTGCTGACAACTACATTTATTGTGTGGATAAGAAAGGAAAAAAAGACAAAGGGAATAAAGAAAAAATGAGATATTTGATAATTCTGATCTTAGCCATATGTAACTCTAACAGATGGGATCTTTTTGATGTTCCATTAATGATTTGCCAAAGATGAGTCTCTACTTACAGAAAAATGCTCACCCGAGTAAGTGCTGGGGGCACTGCAGATGGTATTAAAAGAGCATGAGGAGGTACTGGGTGACAGCAGCGAATCAGAAGCTATTAGTTCAACACAAAGAGCCCTGAATTAGCTTGTAATTGCACTGGAAAAGATAACATAATGGTGGTGGCAAAATAGAAACATTTCCTTTTCATGCAATGAATTTAGTACCTAAAAACTCTAACACAACACACTGGAATGGTCTAAAACATACAGTAAAATCACTGTATTTCTCAAGAATGCAAAATGCTCTCTGTGGCTATAGTTTCTAAAAAGTCATAGAAATCAATGTGTACAGCATCATATAAGAAGCAAATTTACATTCATATGCTACCAAATATTGACATATATTACAAACTCAGGAACCTTTTACCTTATTATTCTGGCTGGTCTTAAGGATTAATTCTGAGACAGGTTATTCTTTCTTTCTTAAGGCCCATTGAAACATTTCAATTGTCATTTTCCTTATAGAGAAATAGAGATGAAATATGTGGGTAGGTAGTATTATTATTGGTAATGAAACAGAAAATTCTAAGTGTTTTTAAAAACAGCACCGTGGGCTGGGTATGATGCATCATGTCTATAATCCCAGAAATTTGGGAGGCCGAGGAGGGCGGATTACTTGAGCTTAGGAGTTCAAGACCAGCCTGGGCAACATGGTGAAACCTTGTCTCTACAAAAAAATTGCAAAGATTAGCTAGGCATGGTGGCATGGGCCTGTAGTCCCAGCTACTCAGGAGGCTAAGGTAGGAGGAGTGCTTGAGCCTGGGGGGGTCAGGGACTACAGGTGTGCCACTGCAGTCTAGCCTGGGTGATAGAGCCAGTACCTGTCTCAAAAAAATTAAAATAAAAAAATAAAAAAACCCACCATGAAATAACTAGAAAACCTTCACTTACATAGTTGCATACAAAATAAGCTTTATATTCAGAGGCTATGTTCAAGGTTGGGAGAAAGAAATTGCCATATTTTGCCCTTTGCTCTATGGCCTATTTATACGAACAAAGAAACAGGAAGAAACAGTTCATCTCAGATGTCTGAAAATATTCACCTGGAGCGTGACTTCCTCTTGCAAATGTTCAGAAAAGTCTTTAGAAGGTGGAGCTGTGGTTGTTGGAGTCTTTTGAGCTGCTGGAAGTTGGGTGGGAGGGAGTAGGTCACTATTGTTTCACTCAAGAAACCTGACACAGTGTGCTTCTTTGCTGCCAGAAATCCTCCCTGACCTTCTAGACAACATTCGTGTCACAGCTGACCTGATACCACTTCCTGATCCAAATGTGAAGAAACAGAGGGAGGTTGTGTTTTGGGAGCTCTGGTTAGGGGGGAATCATCTTGGAAGTAAGAGGACTTGGCTAGCAGGCACAGGAAACAGCAGTGGGATGTGCAGCAGCTAAAAGTCAGTCTACTAGCAGGCGGGCCACAGAAAGGTCAGGCCTTGAAGAGTACGGGTCAGAGAAGATGTGTTTCTCTCCAGTAGGAAAAACTCCGAAGGAGAAACAGGATAAAAATCAACTACTGATCCTGTCCGATGACAAGATAGGAAGAAGTAATTTTTAAAGAACACAGTATAGAACACCAATAGAACTCATTGATATTTATGGCTCTAACTTCAGTCAATCAACATCATTCATTTATTTAGTTAACATGTAGTCTGTTAAAATTGCCTGTTTCTCATAGGCTGTAGTCGTTAATGTAGAAGAAGATAATTCACTTATAATAGAACTTATCACAGGTCATTGCTGATATTTAATAATCACATATACTTGTTTGTTTGTAGATGTGCTAGGTACTGTGTTAGCTTGACATCTATAACAAACCAAGATATGGTCATGCATTGTAACATGATGGGATGGTATAGCTGGAGATGGAAGGAAATGTAACGATACGCTTTGACAGATAAATATTGTTACACTTCAGTTGTGATTACGGTGAGTTTTGCCTGGAAGTAAAAGTCCTCGGGAGGCTCCAGTTGGGAGTGGAGAGGTGAGTTTTTTAGGTCACAATATTATAAAACCAAAGGATGGCAGAATGATTTGACAGATGAATAAATGTCAAGGGAAAAATAAAAGCATTACTTTGAAAGCTTTTAGTATAAACCAGGAAGCTAATAGTACACTGTGAGGTACTCTCATTCACTAATAGAAATGTTCAGAAGACTGATCTGAAGTGGAATTCCATTACAGATTTTTAAATTTTTATTCAGAGAACAAGTATAACAAGTATCACGTGTCTTTAAAGAGTTTGTGAAAAAAAAAAATAGAAGGGAAAACAGAACCATAAATAAAATTGTAACGTATCACCAATGAATATAAACCCTAGGATACTTGAGTTCATGCCTAATACTATGCCAGCGCACCTTGCATAATATCTAAATGTTTTATGAAACCGTGATGCAGATCCCAGAATTTAAGAGAATAAGTCCTATGCAGTATTAAAGTGTTAACTGTGTCACACACCACATCTTCAATAAACATAATATGTATTTATTTAGTTTGAAAATGCGCCTTAGTCGATAGGAGGATCTAACTTACAAGCTATAATTTGGCACAAGTTGCTTATTTCTACAGTTGAAACTTATATTGTTGAAAATATTATTCATTTCAGAAAATACTTCCAAGAGTGTAATTCCTAAAGCTGAAGAACTCTCCAGTCATTTCCTGGTCATTCTGGAGTCTCTGATTAACAACTGCATATCTTCACAGTTGCATATATTTGTAAGTTACATACACATAACTGATGAGAAGTATTTTGCCAAAAGCAGACTCCTTGACACTCTGTGTTTTGAGTGCAGTACATTCTCAGTCTTGCTGTGTTTTGAACGCTTCAGCTGCGTGGTATATTTCTTGAAGTATCCATCATTAGTGTTTTGTCTAAACCCTAGCTATCCCTTGAAGTCTATCTGCCATTCTCTGGTGAACATTTTCCTGATTCATACAGCCTCTCCTTGTCAGAAGTTCAGAGGTAACTGCTCCAGTTGAATTCTCAAAGTATGTGATTTTTACCACTAACACATTTCATCATTTTCTTCCTTGTAAGTGTAATTTGTACGTATTTTCTATCTTCCTATATGTAACTTTTCAGATATCTCCAAAATGCTTTGTACCTGGTAGGGTTATAGGAATTAAACAGAGTAGGTATAATTTTTATCATTGTATTGATTGGGCTGGGGCTCAAAGCTAAAATGACTGATTTAAGTTACAAAATTAGTAGTGCTACTAGGACTCCAATCCTGGTTTTCTGACCCTTTCATATTTTATCAGACTGCTTCTTTCAAAAAAATGTAACAACTTAACTAGGTGGCAGGATTGACCTCAAACCCAGTATCATATCAGCAGCCATTAGAGTGGATTCATTTATAAGATTAGCTGCCAGTCAATTTGGAAAGCAGAATGTGAATGCCTGAAGGACAGGGCCACAGGGCGAGTTTTGAAGGAGGTAAGGTGGCAGGAAAGATTAAACAAACAAAACGCTGTGAAAGCATCACAGGGCTAAGGGTGGCAAGCTTACGATGTGAGTGTCAGAGTTCACAAAATGTTTTACATTTCTGTCCCAAAAATTTCAGAAAGAAAGCTAATAAGATTCATTGGTTTAAGACAATGGAGTTCCCTCTCTCCATCTGATAATCATACTTTCAATTTTGTACTTTAGTATATTTAATAACTAAATATTTTCTCTGAAGAATAAGCACTAAATGACATTATATTATGTCATTACTAGCATAAGAAATGAAATGATACATTTAGGCTGGGTGCAATGGCTCATGTCTGTAATCTCAGCACTTTGGGAGGCCAGGGCAGGAGGATTGTGGAAGCCCAGAAGTTTGAGACCAGCACGGTCACATAGCAAGACCATATCTCTACAAAAAATACAAAGACTTAGCCAGGCATGGTGGCTTGTGACTGTGGTCCCTACCACTTGGGAGGCCCTGACTGGAGGATCTCTTGAGCTGCGGAGTTAGAGGCCACAGTGAGTGGTGATTGTGCCACTGTCCTCCAGTCTGGAAAAGAGTGAGTCCCTGTCTCATTTTAAAAAGAGAGAGAGAGAGAGAGAAATAGAGGAAGGAAGGAAGGAGGGGAGGGAGAGATGGAGAGAGGGAGGGAGTTAGGAAAGAAAGAACAGAGGGAAGGAAGGAGGGAAGGAGGGAGGGAGGGAGGGAGGGAAGGAAGGACGGAGGGAAGCAAGGAGTTGCGAGCTTTTGTTCCCAAGAATACCAAGTGTAAAAGACACCAAAATGACTCCCTGTCTTTTCATTTGTATTGATAGTATTTTCTCCAGAAATGACCCAATGCAAAAATTTATGTACCTATTATAAACTAGAAAATCTCATGTCCTTGCCTTATCCAACTTGTAAAATATGTCTATATCACACATTCAGCACACTCAGTAAGTTAACCATAAATGTGTTCTCTATATATATTTAGAATACATTTATGTTATTCTTCTTCTCTGTCTTCTCCTCTCCTTTTTCTCACTTTCCTTGGATCTTTCCCTTTCTAATATGAATACGGAATATAAAGAGGGCAGATATTGAAGAAGGAGGGAAGGAAGGCTGATATTATTACTCATGAGCATCATTTCTTTCTGTGCAGTGGTCTCTAACAGAGAATCCTTACATATGCTTATTTGGGGTGTGACCAATAGGCCTACAATAGCCCAGCAAGTATCAAACTTCTGAAGGCAGTATTATTTCCAGGACTATTTTGTTCATAAAATCATATCCAGCTGAACTTCACTTAAAAACATAATTACTCATTCAGAGTTATTTGTTAAACACTTATAATGCCAGTCACAATGCTGAATACTAAAGTTGTAAAATGAATCTAATGTGGACTTTTTCCTTATGTGAGTTACTCTAATGATGGTGAGATAATTATGACCCAACATAACAAGTGTTTGCTGAAGGTATAAGACAAAATTTTACCAGTAAGTTAAAAAATCTCCTAAGGCAACCTGGGGAAATCAGAAACGTCATCTCAGAGGGAGGACTGGCAAAGGACTAAAGCAATATACACCGTAAGAATCTCTTTAAAAAATGAACAAACAGAATGTTAACTTGACAATTTAACATATTTGTTGTGTCACAAGTAAAATTGTTTGTAAGGCAGAGATTTAATGAATGAGAGAATATTGCCTTGAGATAAAATCACTGCCAAATTGGATGAAACAAATGGCTGGAATTTGTTGTAAAAAAACAGTTTAAGACCATGAAATCATCACTGATGGTAGGAGTTTCTGTTGTTCAATATTGTAAATACGTTAATTTTAAACAAAATCCTCTAAAAATTACTGGAAAATGTCTTTGAAATTGCTTTCAACTTAAATTATACTACTCATAAAATGTTCTTATTATTAGAAAAATGTACTTTGCTCTTTTTTAATAATTTCACATGAACTCCTGAAATTAATATAAGGATCCTGAAAGTTATCACCTCCAGCACTGAGGGTCAGAGAGGTGAGCGTATTTATCATGTCCTCTCAAAGTATGGTGCCTAAAAATCAAAGAGTTTCTTTTCATCACTTATTCCTATGACCTATTTGGTGAAGTTCTGAACAAGCACATTCAGAACTAATGGTGTGATGCCTGAAAGCAGAATCAGACACCCAGAAATGACCACGATTATATAAATTACCCATATGATGCAAGAAGTCAATTGTTTTTCTTTAAAAAAAAAAAAAACTTCAAATTGTTAAAATCATTTTTATTGTTTGATGACTATATATCAGAATACTTACATAGCCAAAAAGGTATTACATTTAAGGTATATTGTAAAACTCTACCATGTAAATGGGTAGATGTGGCTTAGAAACAACAAAAGTGGTCATAAGTAATATTAGAAGATAGAAATTAGTTTTGTGACTTAACCAAAATACGTTAACAAATAACTTACATCTGACTTCCTCTGTACATTCACTGATTTAAGTAAAACCATGAATGTAAAACATAGCATTCTTTAAACCCACTCTAATTTCTTTTTTTTCTTTTTGTGAGACAGAGTTTTTCAGACTGTTGCCTAGATTGAAGTGCAATGCTGTGATCTCGACTCACTGCAACCTCCACCTCCCATGTTCAAGTGATTCTCCTGCCTCAGTCTCCCAAGTAGCTAGGATTACAGGTGCCTGCCACCAGACCTGGCTAATTTTCATATTTTTAGTAGAGACGGGGTTTCACCACACTGGCCAGGCTGGTCTCAAACTTTTGACATCAGGTGATCCACCTGCCTCAGCCTCCCAAAGTGCTGGGATTACAGGCGTGAGCCACCGAGCCCGGTCTCTGATTTCTTTATATTATTTATCTTAAATATAAGTTATTCAGAAGAGTTAAAGTAGAATACGTATAGCAAGAGTAGAGTTAAAGTCGAATAGGCGTAGCAATATGGAAATCATTATGCACAATTCTTAGCCAGAGTCAAAATAATGATTTGCCATTGCAAAGAACATAGGCTTCCGCACCTTACTGTCAATTCATTATAATAATCCATAATATTTTTTCCTCCATCAAACACATGAATATCCCAATTTTGTATTTTCTGATATGATGAATCTAACATCCCCTGACAAAAAAATAAGGGAAATTGTGAAACTTTTATTATGGGAAATTATTGCATATATAGATAATAAGGAGAAAACATATGGACATTATCGAAGTAAGTTTTATAGATTCTTACATTGGTTTCATAAATCAATAATTCATATCATATTAGAGAAAACTCTGTAAACCATCTCGAGCACTATTAGCTTATATTCACTGTAGATCCTTCAACTGGTTGCCACTTGCCACGGTATCAACTTAATTTCCAAACTGATTCTCCTAAGTTCATCATGAAAATGAGACAATATAGATAAAGGACTCGGTATAATGTTGCACACATAGTAAGAACTCAAGACATATTATAAATTTTATCTTAGTGTTTTATAATTGAGAATAAATGAAGGAGGACATAAAACATATGGATAAAGACCAGTTGCATTCAATATGTAGATTTGCTTGATAATCACAATTAGCCAATCTAGTACTAGCCTTCACCTAGAACCACTTTCATTCCAGGTGAACAAAAAAGGAGGCATAAAAGATCATACCGAATCCAAAAGTAACAGGAACAGAATCCCAGAGCTGATTCTACCCCCACAGGTAGTGAAGACATTCAGCCCACACTGGTACTTCCTACTTCATAGCTAAGCCAGGCAGAGGTATGTGGCTGTGAAGGTCAACATCAAAGGTGGGTCACCCATTCCATTTCTAGATAACCAGGATTAACTGCTCCACTGACATTATCCTGACATTATAGAGTTCCAGAAAGGAGAAAATAAGGAATGCACTTATGCATTAGTGGAAAAAAATACTCACACAACCATATTGAAAACAATGGAAAATGTTTATTCATCTTACTGACTGTCAATAGATTTTTTTCCATTTCCTTCCTCAATTCTTCTCAATTATAAAATAATGAAGATAAAACTTATAACATTTACTAAGTACTTATAATATGGCCGATATTATATTGAGTTCTTTATGTGGTCTCACTTTCACAACAGACTTAGGAGGAGCAATTAAGAAATCAACTAATGCCTATGGTAAGTCAACAAAATTGAAGCAAAACCATCTTTATTAATTAGCTCAATCTTAATTTTTCGAGAATATAGTTCTTATTTTCTCTAAGTTATTTAGTGTAGATTTATATATTACCTCCCTTTTCTTTTTAATTCATTAGAACACTTGGAATCAAATTAATGCAATTAGATGAGTGGCAATGTGGGAGAGAGAGTTGATCAAGATTAAGGTATAGCAACATGAGAGATGGCCACTAGGAAAACACAGAAGTTCTGAACAAACACTGCTAGACCAAATAACAATGATTAAATGTATAAGGAATAATTACATTAAAAAGCTAGGGACAATCTTAATTTCTTGATGGGAAAATTGGTAGTGTTTCAAATATAAACAGGCAATTCCTCCACTATTTTTTCAAAAATATTAATTACTATAGCTCCTCACACTTACAAACATCTCTATCAAAATCAAAGGTTATTCCATAGTCAGAATCCTGTGGAAATGCAGATATTATCATCGTCATGATGATTTTTGTCATTCTAACAATTTGAGCTTCTAAATCAAGGAGGTTAAACCTAAAAAAAAAGCATATCCTAAGGAAAAAAATAACATTTTTAAAGTATATTATTAATCTGCCCTTTTGAGTTCTCAAAGCCAACAAAGTAAAAGCAAATCAACTACACAATCAATGTATTTACCATTCCTTATTACTAACTCATGATATGTAAAAAAGATGGTTCTGTGAACAAGCTGTGTATGAACATGTGGAATTTAGTTCTCACCACTCCATTTATTTATTCATTTGCTGAACAAACATGTAATGAACACCACTTTCGCTTCTGGCCTTGTAATCATCTTGCATTTGAGGATCACTTTCCTTAAGTAATTTTGCTCAGCTGAAGATTATTAAATCAATACTGCAAACCTCACTTGTGTCCATGAAGAAGTCAACACTTCCACCTTTATATTTAATCATAGCTACATGAACCATTAGAACTCCTTTTCTCCAGAACATTAAATTACACTAAAACCTTTGCATTTTCAGCTTCGTTATATGAAATTATTATCAAGGTGGTAGGGCCAGAGATGAAGTTTGAAACACGAGGTAGAAGCAAGAGAATAATGTAAACAAGATCTGAAATGAGACTACTTAATAGAATAGATTCTAAAGCACTTAAGAGAAATTAATTTACATACACACAATCAATTACAAGGGAAGAAAAAGCCGACATCATTAGGGCAGGGTAAAGAAGATTCCAGTTACAAATCATAGCAATGCCCACTCGACCTCATGTAGAGTATTGTTAGTCGTAAATGTATTCTACTGAAATGAAGCTGACAAATCTTCATTCATTTTACAAATATTCTAACACCCATACTAGAACTGACCATTCTCCAAACTGTTCATTCTGCTAAGGCTTTTGTGATCCTATTACTAAGAAATTTATTTTGTAACATTTTATTTTATTTCAGCATCTTACTAATTTGAGAATACTAAAGGCTCCTAGTTTTAGAACACACGATATGGAAATAGTTTGTATAGTATCAACAAAATGACACCAAGAGGAAGGCCTCCAAAATGCCTTTTGATAACCAGCCACCTTCAGTTAGAATTGTTCATGTCTTCCATTTACCTTCCCACTAACGTCCATCAGAATATCTACCACACTGTAGCATGTGTGTGCATGGATGTGTGTGTGTGCCTGACTAATGTCAATGTTAATGGCTGTCCAACTATACCCAAGTTATGTGGTTCATGAAAGAAAACATCATGTCTAATAATAAGTTGTTCCTAAGATATAATATATTACCAGGAATAAAGTGAAGGATTTAATAAATACTACTTGAATAAACAAAAGAAGGAAGCGATGGAGGGACAGAAGGAGGAAAGATAGTATTTGCAAAAATATATAGGATGATTTAAATTATACATGAGAAGGTGACATGAAAGTAACAAATGATAAAAGATATGTCACTTAAAAATCAGAAAACTAAAGATCCTTTTTAATACTCTTCTAATTGGTTTAATTTCTCACAAATATATAAGAAAATGATTTTTAAAAGGAGTGAGATTGAGTGTATGTAATCCATATTGACTCAGGAAGAGCCCATATTATTAAGTTCCCCTGGGCTATTAAATTTATGATTCTATGTTACGATGGGCTCACTGCCACCTCTGCCCTCTGCACTCAAGTGATCCTCCTGCATCAGCCTCCTGAGTAGCTGAGTAGCTGGGACCACAAGCGTGGACCACCAAGTCAGGCTAATTTTTTGTAACTTCTGTAGAGACGGAGTTTCATTGCATTGCCCAGGCTGGCCTCAAACTCCTGGACTCAAGCCATTCAACCACGTTGGTCTCCCAAAATGCTGGGATTATAGGAGTGAGCCACTATGCCCAGCCTTATATTTCCCGTCTCTTAAAAGGAAATAGAAGTAAATTCTTCAGAGAGCTTTAATCCAGGAGATTTTAATTTAACTTCTCATCATGGAAATGCAAATCGAACTAAACAGTCTCTTAATATCACTAAGATCTGGTATTGCCTTTAATTATACATTTCAATGTTCACTTTAAACAGCAAGTAAACATCTTTTTGGATACTAGTAACAACTTAATGACCCCCCGTGACTTCCTGAGGAAAGTTATTTTTAAAAATTACAGATTCAATACACACATATATTCACACACACTCATAGACAAACAAGTATAAGCAAAGATGAAAAAATTAGAATAAGTATGTGGTATCAATGTCACTATTTTGGTTGTGATATTATACCACAGTTTTACAAGTTGATAACCATCACAGGTAACCTGGCAAAGTGTACAAGGCATCTCTTTGGACTATTTCTTACAATTGCATGTGAATTTATAATTATCTCAATAATTATCCCTCTGTGTCCATGGGGGAATACATTCCAGGACCTCTTGCAGAATACCAAAATCCACACACACTCAAGTCCCACAGTCGGCCCTGAAGAACCTGTGGATACAAAAAGGCAGCCAGCCCAATGCTGTATTTTCAGTCCGCATTTGGTTGTGAAGAAGGAACTCACTGATAGGGAGGAGCCAACTGTATTTATTGAAAAAAATTCTGGAACCCATGTAGTTCAAACTTGTATTATTCAAGGGTCAAATGTAAATATTTCAGTTAAGAATATGGATTCAGCTGGGCGCAGTGGCTCACACCTGTAATCCCAGCACTTTGGGAGGCCGAGGCGGGTGGTTCATGAGGTCAACAGATTGAGACCATCTTGGCCAACATGGTGAAACCCCGTCTCTACTAAAAATACAAAAATTAGCCAGGCGTTTGGCATGCGCCTGTATTCCCAGCTACTCGGGAGGCTGAGGTGGAAGAATAACTTGAACCCAGGAGGTGGAGGTTTCAGTGAGCTGAGACTGTGCCACTGCACTCCAGCCTGGCAACAGAGCAAGACTCCATCTCAAAAAAAAAAAAAAAAAAAAAAAAAAAAGAATATGGATTCAGAAACTTGAGAGCCCTTAAACTAGTAATTTATAATTATCAAAACAAAGCCAACCAAAAGGATTTAATACATCTCACTACAGATAAAAGTAATCAACAACTGAAGCAAATATAAAATCTATCACCTCAGGTTTTATAGAATTGAAAGGAGACAAATAATCCTGAATATCTAATTATCCAATTCACCAAAGAAATAAAAATTAACAAGAGTGAATTTCTCTTTTAAATATATATTATGTATTATGTATTTGTAGAACATTAACTATAATATTTGTACTATCAATCAATAAATTAATTACAAAGCTAGCAAATAATATAACTATTTTATATATAAAAATTATTAATTGCATAAATAACAAAGTATTCCCTCTTTGGAGTCTAGTTTTATTTCTGGTGAGCCCGAAAAAGTAATTTGTAACAGTATCTTTTATTTTACTCATTTTCTCATATATACCAAGACTTATGAATAATACTCATTATTAATCTTCAAATATTGGTTTATTTCTGGAAAAATAACTTCCTACATTTAAAAAAATTAGCAATTCCCTCAAAATGAAGGTGATTTAAATGGCATTTGGTGTGCATTTTCTCATCTGTTCCTTTTTATAAGATTCAGATGTTATACTGAGGCAGATAAAGTCATTACAATACTGCAATAAAATAGTAATGTGAGATACACAGTGCTGAAATGACTGCTATACTGTTTTAAATGGAAATATATTGTAAGATTATACATTTCCTAAAATGGCAACACAGATATTACTGCTCCCTGGTGAAAGATACTAAAATCTCCATTTATTTAGCTGGTGTAGGTATGGCCTTAGGTGTACACCTACAAGTGAATTAAATCTAATTGCTTATTTTCAGTTTCCTCAGAAAGTACTGCCTTTAAGCAAGATGTAAATGCATTTAAATGGGTATGTTCATCTGAAACTCTGTTCAATAAGTCAAGTGTTTCTTCCAATATAGAGATTCTTCTTTGATTCAGGATATTCATGATATTTCACTTAAAAGTACAGGCACAGCATGGTGGAATTGAAAGAGAATATGTTTTGAAGTCAGATGGACATGGGTTTGAATTCCAGCTTTGCTACTTAACAACTGCGTGATAGTAGGATAGTCACTTAAACTGAAACTCAGGTCCTCATTTATAAAAATGAGAGAAATAATACCTATCACACAGGATTCTTGTAATAATTAAATAGTAAATATGCATGGCGAGACCTAACCTAAAGCATGGACTTAAAAATATTTCATCAGGGATGACAGTAAAACTTTGCATAGGTTTGGTAGAAAATAACAGAGGAGGCCCTCCCTTCCTTGGTTTACAAACAAGCACCAGCTGCCTAATTTTGAGGCATGGGATTGTGTTTATACTATGGAGAGGAAAAATTTGAATCTTACAGGTCAGTCTGCAATAATAAAACTACCAAAACTGCCAGCTACATAAAACTTTCAAAGTCAAGTAGTGGCATCGAGATGAAAATTATGCATAATTTAAAAAACAAATTCAAATTCATAAACATTTTCTCGAGTTAAATAACTTGATGAAATGGAAGCAAAGGAAAAATACTTCCAGCTGCAATCTTCTGAATGTGGGACCTTGTTGCCGATTTCTTACTTTCAGCCATATGTTCATATTTCATCTTTGTGATATTCGGAAGAGTCATAGGAAAGAACTACAAAAGGGAGACAATGCAGTCTGCTGAAAATAATTCCTTGATGTAGAGTCGCCACTTTTAAAATACACGTTACATAGTTTCTGTTAAGTGGACCGAGCATTTTTAAAACACAGTCTCCAAACTAAGTTTTATGGAGAGGATTGAATCCAATAAACTTACATTTGTTAAGAGAAAATAGGTTTCATTTAAATAGTTTTTCGAATTTTAACACGTCATTTATTGATGATAAAACATGTTAATGTTATTATCCATTTATAACATATCATAGCTAACGCTTTGTAGTGCCTACTATGAGCCATCTACTAAGGTACCTGCCTTTCTTGCATGATCTCATTTGACTGTTATAAAAACCATATGAAGCAGGTTATTTTTATTTAGCAGGTGGGAAGGCTAAGGTTTGATGACATTCAGTCATTAGTTCACAAAACCTTGCTCAAGTAGCAGAGCCTGCATGGAGATAAAGATCAAGTCCACTTGCTTAACATCCTCCAACAAAATCCTTCTGAATATATTTCAGCTCTCCTAAAAGCTCTCATTTAAAATGTATTACTGAATTGTTTTTATATAAGAATATTCTAAAAAATATGCTTTCACCTTAAAATAGGTGGGGTATGGAACACACAGAGAGACAGAAACAACAGGGAGAGAGATAAAGGTTGAGAAAGCAAGACGAAGAAAGAAAAACACAAAGAATCTGGATATAATAATCCGAAGTAGAATTTAAAGGAAAATGCTGAGGAAAGCTGAATTTAATAAATAACACTTCTGAAAATATTACTATAATAAGCTCTGCATATATTCTGCTTTTTAAAGTTACATAAAGCCCAAATTATTTGAACAGGTGAAAGAAACATGAATGAATAATAAAACAAATAACTGAATAACTAAGAAAGGCCAAAGATTTAAATTTGCTTCCAGGTATACTTACAGGATTTAACGTCAGTGAAATGACAGAAGTCTTCCATGATCTGACTGTACTGATATTGAATAACTTTCTGTTTGGAGCCCTGTGACTATCTCCTACACCAATATAATTATAACTTTGCAATAAAAAGAGGTATATAATAAATCCAAGGTTCTTCCCTCCAGCCTCACAAAGGTGCATGTAAATTGCTGGAGGTCAGTTTTATTGGTTTGTTTACTATCTATCATAGTCATGACTCTACATAAAAATTGTCCCGTAGACAATAAATACGTCTCAGGCAAAGCGTTACTTTTTTCCAAGATGTGTAGTCACTGCAATGAAACTGTGGCTCCAAATGTGTAGTGTATTAAAATGCCTGTAGTAGAAAATATTCAGAAAGACACCCCTATGATGTTTACTATAAACAAATAACCATTGATTAGATGGTCCTGATAGGTCTATACTCAGCAATTTCATGCATCACCTTCCCATTTTCAGGATCAAATTAAAGCTTTTCATAAAGTCAATTGAACTATGTAAAGCATATGTATTACCATTTATGGTGTCTCAACAAAATATCATTCATCTATCACTATAGTACAGAATACAGATATTTTGTGAGCAATAAATGTTGATGGTGAGCTCATATTATTACTGAGCTATTCAGCTATCCAAAGCTATCTCTTTGAGGTCGGAGAGTATTCCTAGAAAGGACTTCTGAAACAAAAAGGGCAAGAGGCCGAAGAAAACATGAAACATCTCATTGTTTTGTTTTGTTGTTGTCTGGTGTTTTGTTTGTTTGTTTTGTGAGACTGAGTCTTGCTCTGTTGCCTGGGCTGAAGTACAGTGACATGATCTCAGCTCACTGCAGCCTCAACCTCCCAGGCTCCAATGATTGATTCTCCAGCCTCAGCCTCCCAAGTAGCTGGGACTCTGGGTGCACACTAGCACACCCAGCTAATTCATTTTTA
This sequence comes from Aotus nancymaae, assembly GCF_030222135.1. Classification (NCBI taxonomy): domain Eukaryota; kingdom Metazoa; phylum Chordata; class Mammalia; order Primates; family Aotidae; genus Aotus; species Aotus nancymaae. Next base: position 54,355,980 of record NW_026988450.1, on the reverse strand, counting down.
ATGTTTTGTAGAGACAGGGTTTCACTATGCTGCCCAGGCTGGTCTCAAACTCCTGGGCCCAGGCAATCTTCCCACCTCAGCCTCCCAAAATGTGGGGATTACAGGCATGAGCCACCACACCCAGTCTCCATCTCATTGTTTTAATTCAAAATGAAGCTTTTTAAAGCATATCTTTTAAATGATATCTTTTTAAACAGATCAAAAAAATAACAATGACCTTGAAAGGCTAAAATAAAAGCCCATAATAATGTGGAATAAAGTCATAGATAATGTTTTGTACTTTATGTCAGTGACAGCCTCCAATATATCCTGGCCTTTATGGGACAGAGAACACATTAATTTAAATATAATATTAAACTGTTGAAAAGTAAAAAGGTGTTTCTCCTAAATGACAGGAGATACTTTCAAAGAGGTAGTAACAGCATTTCAACAGTGTCCTAAGCATAACATCTACCAGCCAAGGTAAATAAAATCTACCACTTTGGAATAGAAATATTTCTCCTTCCATTGAAGTGAAGAAGCAGGAAGAGGTGAAGCCTGGGTATGATTTATCAAGGGCTTATTAGGTATCTTAGGGGTATAGTTCCTTTCTTCCTCAAAATAATTATATAAAGTGAAAAACATCATATCCATTTTATATATTATGAAGCAAAGGCTTGGCTGCGTGTGGTGGCTCACACCTGTAATCCCAGCACCTTGGGAGGCCAAGGTGGGTGGATCACAAGGTAAGGAGATTGATATGGCGAAACCCTGTCTCTACTAAAAGAACAAAAATTAGCCAGGCATGGTGGCACATACATGTAGTCCCAGCAACTCGAAAGGCAGAGGCAGGATAATTGCTTGAGCCTGGGAGGTAGAGGTTGCAGTGAGCCGAGATGGCACCACTGTATTCCAGCCTGGGCGACAGAGTGAGACTCTGTCTCATAAATAAATAAATACATAAATAACTTGCCCTGGGTACAGCTGGGACTTACAATCAATACCTGCAAACTGTTCCAAACCACACTCTTCCTTATTGAGGGATATGAATTCAATATCATTCTCAAAACTATTAAGAATATAACATATCTCTACCATTTAAATTGGCAAGGATTGATACATCTATTAGCAAGGATTTATTGTCAACATAGACCCTATAAAAAGATACTATAATATTTCTTTCTTTTTCTTTTATTTGTTTAGAGTCAGGGTCTCGCTCTGTTGCCCAGGCTGAAATGCAGTGATGTGATGATAGCTCAGTGCAGCCTCAAACTCCTGGGCCCAGGCAATTCCCTACCTCAGCCTCCTGAGTAGCTGAGACTACAGGCACATGCCACTATGCCTAAGTTATTTATTATTATTATTTTACAGATGGGATCTTGCTGTGTTGCCCAGGATAGCCTTGAACTCCTGGCCTCAAGCCATCCTTTCACCTCAGCTCTCAAGTGGCTGAGATTACTGGCATAAGCCACCAGGCCTGGCTAAAAGATACAATGAAGCAGTTTTAACTTTTATTTTCTACAAGAAAAATCAATAATCCATTCCTCATTTGGGAGCTGAAGTTACTAAAAGGTCACGTCTTGGTAGTCTGGTTTAGTATTAATAGTCTAGGCCCAAAAAAAGGAAGAATTGGTAAGCACTACCTCAACTGAAAACAAACAAACAAAAAGTCTGAATAACCACTGGCATGACTGGGTCAACTGTAGTAAGACTTTAACTACAATGCTTTATAGTCTTAAAAAAGTTAGACTACGGTAGGCTTTCATCTTTAAAGCTTTATGAATGCAATAAAACAATTGCTGGGCCATGATTATGGGATCCAATTTAGCAGAGAGACTAGCAACTAGAAGAACTTTAAAGATCATTACTACTCCTATGATTTTAGGAATTTATGGCAGTGATGACCTACTGTTTTATCCTAGGAAATATGATAATCACAAGGTAGCAAGAGAAAAATCCACAACTCATACATTGTGGCTCAGGGGAAGATGCTTTCACTGGAGCACACTTTTGATTTGACCACTGTGAAATGCCCATTTTACTGGATGCATTCCAGAACTCTCCTACGGGTTCCAGAAGGGAGCCTTGGTCATATCATTCCTGTTTTCTGACACTCAATCTCCCTGACTGCCCCCATGCTTTGATACAAGTCTCCCTAGCACTCATCATGCTAATGGTATGTGATCTTCTGGCTATCTTATTCAACATTCACAACTTGAAAACAACACTTAAAGCCAACAATGTGTCCTGTGTTCATAAATGTGTCTTTTAAACATCTCAAGGAATTCTCATTGTTTGTAACATGGACAGAGACCCCATTATCTTGGTGCAAATAAAAGTAGTTCTTAACAGAAATCTGTTTTCTTTTTGAGCATTATGAAAGGGCCTCTGACCTTCAACTTGAGGAGTACAGCATTAAAAAAAGATAAGATTCCACAGTAAACCATAAAAAATAGAAAGGAGACAAGAGGGAGAAAAGAAACTTAGCAAAGAACATAAAAAATTTACTTAAAAACGAGTCTCTTCTCCTTAATATGTTAGCAATTGCCTACCAATAATAATACCTTGAGATGAAAGAAAATTGATGATATGGACAAAAAAACATAAATATTAAAACAGACCACATTCATTATTAAGTAGTAAAATTAAAATAGCAATATTCCCAATATGACCTGGTATCTTTAGAAGTCAGGCTACATTATATTCTTTTAGAACGTAGGGGTAAATAATATATAATTTATTCAAGGTCTATTACTACATAGAATTTTTGTTTAAACTATAATATGATTTCAAACTGCATCTTTGTTTAAACCAGGGCTCATTAAAACTTTGAAATATTCCATAACTCTCTGGAACTCAAAGGTCTCTGTCAAGGACTATTGCCTATGAAGACAAGTTCCCATCTCTAATTAAAATATTCATAAAACTGTGTACACAGCCTGGCAGTATAAAAATCAAAAATAATGATTATATGAAAAGTAAGATCAAATTCTTAATTTTGAAAACAGTCACAAAGGGTTAAAAATAATGTCATAGAGTGGTCACTTGGCAATACTGAAGTCCATGAACATAAATCTCCAGCATCCCATGTAACATGCTTACGAATGACTCTAATCAGAAAGCAGACAGAGTTAAACTCTCCCTCCAGGGCTGAGCATCTGAAGCAAGCTGGGAGGCTATAATAATCAGATGAATTTAGACACTATAATTTTCCAAGAACCTCACAGTCCTTCTAGGCCTGTGACTGACTTTACAATTTCTTTGAAATGCTGAATAGAAGCCCAGAAAAATCAAAGCAAAGGATTATTATCCAGAGAATCAAAACTGTAGACCATAACACAGAGGTCATTTTGTTTCCAAAGCAAACAAAATACTCAACTTATATGATTGACTACATGTTGAAATCCTGTTTATTATATGCAACATAGGAGTGAATTTTTGAAACATTTCCACAACAGTCTTCTCTGCTGATATTTGGGTTTAACTGTGGCTTTCACTCTACTCATTTAGGTTTAGAACTATTTTGAAACATTGGCTCCTAAGAGATGGGCATCAAATAGGACTGCTTCTAGTAGCTTGCCTTAATAAAAATAAAAACCCAACTGTGGTTCTGTATGTACGCTACATACAAACACAAAGGTTACTTGGGAAACGGTCTGTCTTTCCTTCATGAATTATGAAGCTTCTATGGAAATCTGGATCATAACGTAAAGTAGTTATTTATTTAACGGGAAAGAGGCCAATGGCAAAGACATTTGGAATTTCCAGTCTATTTATTCCCCAATGATACGCCTTCATATGTTTGATTCAAGACCTTATTTGAACATTGTGGGGGAAATTAAAACAGCCAAATGCTGTGTCTTAGGAGATACACCATGTATTACGAGAATGCCATCTTATGGTCTCAATGTAAGTAGTGTCTGAAAACTTGCTGTTACTGTAGACACATTTTTCTTTGGTCATTTGGATGAAAGCACAGGACTGACTCCCTCCAATCTGTTCTCCACACCACAGCCAAAGCAATCATTTTCAAATTGCAAATATCATCATCTCCTCCAATACTCACGGCTCAAAATAATTTAGTGTCTTCTCATGCCGCTTAAGTCAAAGGCAAAATTCTTTAATAATTCTTAAATGTCTGGTTGTCTCCTTGTTCTCTTGTTCTCCTGGTTGCAGCCACATGTATTTTCACTGAGCTGCTGTATGTACCAGGGACAAGGCAAAGCTGTTCCTCTGTCTATATATTCTTCTCTTTAATTAATTCCTATTCATCTTTAAGCTTAAAGCTTTCAAAAAAATTATCTTCCTTTTATAGAACTTACTTTTCGGTTGGGAAGACAGACAAAAACAGAGGAAGAGGAACAGAAAGGAAGAAGGGAGGGAGGGAGGGAGGGAGGGAGGAAGGAAGTGAGGAAGGAAAGAAGGAAAAGGGCCTAAGGAGTAATACTTGGAAATGTTCTATAGAGTTAGTATATAGAGTTCTCTGTTCTGTTACCCTTAGAAGACAAATTGAGATGTTAAGTTTCAAAATTCTTCAGGAATACCTTATAGGTTTTATATATACAGGACTCTTCCAGCTACTTAAGAAACATTTTCATTATTTTCTGAAGATTGCCCAAGAAGTCACACATTTCTCATCAATCAACAACTGTGAAAGAAATTTGGTGTCTTATCTTCTTGACTACTCCTTACACATTTTGAAATGCAGCTTGACCACCCAGAGTGACTCCTATCTATACTGTCACAGCTTTCATCAAAATCTATAAACATCTTCTCTTCTAAAACTGTCCTTTTGTGGCCAGTCCAATTGAACTATGTTTATGATAATTATATGATAGGCAAGAGAAATATTATGTTTGTGGTCTTCTTTACTCCAGTGGGACTTAGGAAAAGCAGTTTCAGGTTACCTGTATTTTCATCTAAGGGTCTTTTTCATGGTTTTGTTTGTGTTATAAAATATTGAGAGATATGTTCAAAGTTCATTTATTACTGTTACACATGAATCCGATTTGTTAATTCTACACATTCTAATTTCTGGAGTATTATAAGAATTAGTGATATAAAAAGTATCATTCTGAATACTGATGCAGTGATACAGACATTCCCTGCTACCCCAGGTGCACTCACAAATCTTCTAATGTTGGGATTTTCAGCTACAGCCTATGATGCCTCTTTCTGTCACAAAAACGTAATGCCACTGGTGATCTCTCTTACTTTCTAGTTTCTTCCACAGCTCTTGTAAACCTGCATAATGAGTATAAATTATGCCCAGCAGAGCAGGTACTTTTACCCCCAATTACATCATTCACTGGGCAGAATTATGTAACGAGATGTAAAATGCACAATCACTACATGTAGAACAAAAGGAATTTGCCAATATCATTGCATCTTTTTTATTCCAAAGGAAAGTTAAAACAAATAATTATGTATGAGGCAAACATTCTATTCATTAACATGGGGGAATACAGTATCACTTTGAAAGTAAAATCTTAATATTTGATTAGCTTTTTAAAATCTGTAACTGTGATTTACTTTACAAGAATTAAGAACTATGCTTTATGGCCCCAGAGCAATACAATTCAAAAATTAAGAGCAATTGAATTATTCACTTTGTTCACATCTGACCTCCTATATGGCAGATGCAAATAATTTCCAAAAGTTATTCAATCTCGAACTTGCAACAGTATATCTAAAGATATTTGACAATCTGACTCTTAAAAATTAATATGTTGTGGACTTACAAGAATATGTAAAATAAGGTACTACTTTTGTAAATAATTGTTCTTCATAATTGCATTGCATAAAACATAAATGTAATGTTGAAATTATCAATAGGGGCCAGGCATGGTAGCTTATGCCTGTAATTCCAACAATTTGGGAGCCTGAGGCAGGTGGATTGCTTGAGCCTTGGAGTTCAAGATCAGCCTGGGAAACATGGTGAAACCCTGTCTCTACAAAAATACAAAAATTAGCCAGGTGTGGTGATGTGCACCTGTAGTCCCAGCTACTCTGGGACTATGGGGTCAAAGGTTGCAGTAAGCTGAGATCACGCCACTACACTCCAGCCTGGGCAACAGAGCGAGACCTTGTCTCCAAGAAAGAAAATAAAAGAAATATCAACAGGAACAAATTGATTTGGATTTTTAAATGACCTATTACAGTAGCAAAAAAGTTCTTTGAATTTCATTTTTAGTTTAACCATTAATACTTTGGTACTTAAGTATTTTTATCTAGACATTTTTAGTAAGAGTTTGGAAAATATGTAGTTATATCCTGCATATTTCTGTCAAAACAAAAAATATTCCCATCTTCAAAAATGATTCTGAAAGTATTTTCTCTTTCAGAAGTATTATAGGTTGAATTGTACCACCACTGCCAAGAGATAAGTTGAAATCCTAACTCTCCATACCTCAGAATGTAACACTGTTTGGAAACAGGGTTGCAGATGTAATTAGTTAAGCTAAAATGAGGTCATCTTGGAGTAGGGAGGACCCCAATCCAATATGACTAATGTCCTTATAAGAGGGTGGTCGTGAGAAAACAAAGACACACAGAGAATGCTATGTGATAATGAAGGCAAAAATTGGAATGATGCATTTACAGGCTAAGGAATCCCAAGGATTACCTGTATATGACTTGGATCGAGGAAGAAGCAAGGAAGGACTTCCCTAAAGAGTTCAAAGGGACCATCGCCTTGTCAAAACTTTGATTTCACACTTCTAGCTTGCAGTACTATAATAGAATCAATTTCTGTTGTGTTTTTAGCCATCCATTTTGTGGTACATTGTTACAACAGCCCTTGGAAACTAATACAAGAGGGCAATTAAGCACATATAAAGTGTGATGTAGGTCAATTAACATCCTTCACCAACCTTCTTGTTGCCATCTTGTAACCCATATTATTGGAACACAGAAGTAGCTTTTGTAGACATGTTCTCCATAATCCAGATCTCTACCACTACCACTGTAAGAGCTGGATTCTTCGAGACAGTTATTTCTTAGAAAAATGAGTTTGAGCCAAATATCAACACTTCATTAAATATATTGAGAAATAACCCATAGGATTTTACATAAAATTACATATAAAATTATGGACATTATTATATTTAAACATCAGTCTAACACATTAGGCTTGCCTGCTTCCTGGATACCTTACATTGTAGAGCTCAGTACCTAGTCCAGCATCTTGCATTTACTAATGTCTTAACAAATGGTTACTGGTTGCTATGGACTGAATTGCATATCCTCCAAAATTCATATGTTGAAGCACTAACCCCTAATGAGACTTTATCTGGAGTAAGGGTCTTTAGGAGGTAAATAAGGTTAAATGAGGTCATAATGGTAGACCCTAATCCAATAATATTTGTATCCTAATAGGAAAAGGAAGGGACTTCAGAAAGCATATGCTCACTCTCTCATGCACTCTCACTCTCATGGATGCACAGAAGAAAGGCCACATGCAGACACAGCAAGAAGACGGCCATTTGCAAGTCAGGAAGAAAGTCCTCACCAGAGCTTGACCATGCCATCACCCTGATCTTTGAAAAAATAAATTTCTGTTGTTGAAGCCACCTAGTCTTTTGTTACAGCCACCAGAACAGACTGATACTCCAGTGAACTGACCACTATCTATGTTAAGGCAGGAGAGCCAGAACAAAAGTATGCGACAGAGCATCAGACTGTTGCCAGGCTAATATACCAAGGATGCTGAGATTTTCATAAAGATTATACAAGTTTGGTCTTGCTGGTTCTATAGGATAACAATGGCTTTTACAAGGCTACAGAAAGTCTCCCACTGAGGGCAGCTATCCGTACACCTCCCTTATAGCAGTGGCCAAAGACTGCATTTGCCTTGTGAATTGTACTACATTTGTTAGTAAGCCAGCCCAATTTTTAATCACATTTAAGAATGTAACAGGCATACTTCAGCCATGAATCTCATCTTTTTTGACTTTTTAAATCAAGTATATTCATAGGTGTATGAATTAAAAATTCTAAGTGGGAGGCTGAGGCAGGTGGATCACTTGAGGTCAGGAGTTCGAGACCAGCCTGGCCAACCTGGTGAAACTCCATCTCTGTGAAAATTATAAAAATTAGCCAGGTGTGGTGGCACACACCTGTAATCCCAGATACTCAGGAGGCTGAGGCAGGAGAATTGCTTGATCCCGGGAGGCAGAGGTTGCAGGTTGCAGTTAGCCGAGATCATATCACTGCACTCCAGCCTGAGTGACAGAGTAAGACTCCATCTCATTAAAAAAAAAAATCGAAGTGGCATATTTTCTACATAAACTTAGCTCTTCTTCACATAATTCCCATTTTATTTGGTGAATGATTTCTTCCTAAGCACTGTGAGCTAACTTGGCCCTAACTGAGAGGTGACTTTAAGAAATCCCAGAAAAAAAAAAAAAGCTGAGAGTTGGGTTGTTAGAAGAGCACATGAAAGCCAACCATGAATCTATGTCTGGGTTGCATTCATTTAGAACAACGTTCATTGTCACTCAGTGTACTGTGACAGTCACTAGACTTCAGTTCTGGAATATATAGTAATTATAATAACATACATATATAGTATTTTATAGTAATATTTGATGGCGAATTTCTGTTCAAAATTCCTCTGGTATTATGAGCTAACCTGTGCCCTCCCTAAAAAATGTATATGAAATCCTAACCCCCAGTGCTTCAGAATGTGACTGTATGTATAGGTAGGGCATTTAAGGCAATCAAGGCAAAATGAGGTCATATGGGTGAGCCCTAATCTAATAAGGCCAGTGTCTTCGTAAGAAAAGGAGTTGAGGACACAGAGACACACAGAAGAAAGGCCATATGAAGACACCAGAAGAACATGGCCATCTACAAGCCAGAGAGAGAGAGTTCAGGATAAATCAACCCTGTCTACACCTTGAGCTCAGACTTTTAGCCTTCAGAATTGTGAAAACATAAATTTCTGTTGTTTAAGCCAGCCAGTCTGTGGGACTTGTTATAGAAGCTCTAGAAAACTAATACATCTTGGCTTTTTATCTTGTTTTCAAAAGCCCTACAGTAGAATGAAAAAATAGGTTCGAAACTTCCTTCTCTTCAGACACTAAAGAGTCTTTTAAGAATTTGGGGCTGGCTTAGAGTTCTGAAATGAGAAGAGATATGGCTGAATTTCATGGTATGTATTGTGCCCATACATAAAATATGGTGACATGTGAGAGTTTGAATCTCCATTTCCTCCTATATCTCCACAATGCCATGATGGAAATTTTTGGTGCCATAAAATATAGTATAATAGCCTCAAATTCATTTTCCTTTCATGCTTTTAGAATTCCATTTACCCAATGTATGTTACATGAATACTTACTTTCATGACCTAATCATAGTTTGTACAAGATCTCTCCAAATAATCCAGCCCATACTTACCAATCTCCTATTACCTGGTGTCAGGAAAACTAAAACTCTCAACTCTTCATTCTTTTATTCTATCATAATGGAAGCAAAACAGGCTGGAATGGCAAATATGTATAGCAACATTCATGTCTGTGTATAAAATGCTGAAATGCTTTCTCCCTTTCTCCTTTTTCCCTTTTTTCCCTGACCTAGTCAACTCGTAATGACCCTTCAGAGTTTAGTTCAAATTCAGCTTCCTTACAGCAGTCTCCCACGACTTCCCAAAGAGGTCAATCCCCCTTATTGGGCTCTGGTAACATTATGATATCCTGTAAGTTTCCTTCATAGCCTTTTGAGGTTCTATAAATGCAGAATCTTAGAGCTCACCCCAGATCAACTTTAACACCCACTCACCCTTCAGGATCCAAGCTCAATATAAACCCTTCCCCATCAAGCCTTCCTTGATTCTCCCATCTGGGCTCAGGGCTTCTCCTGCAGCTCTCTGCATCCATTTCTAGAAGTGCAGTCTGCACACTATGATTTATTTACCTACTAGTTTACATCTACTTCCCTTCTACAGAAACCTCCAGAGCAAGTACCATACCCTATTCTATCTTTGTCAACACAACACAGAGTTTAAAAACATGGTACACCACATGTACTGAAGAACTATCTTCTAATGCCATGAAACTGGAAGTAAAGAAGGAGGATTAGCTGATTTTTAAGATCCTTTACAGTTCTAACATTGTATAAAGACATAATTCTAATGCTTCCATGAGATGCCACACTTTCCTAATGATTGAATCCAGGTTATATCTTTTAAAAACACAGAATGTGTCCAAGTCAGTCTGGGGATCCTGAGGCACCAGGTTTCCAATTAGCTCCCCTGTGGTGCAAACACTGGAACACTCTGAATAGCAAGCTCTTAAAGTCCAGCATACATCTAAGAACCAGCTCTGGCTCCCTAAAATCCCAGTTTTACAAGCCTGTAACACCTTAAATGTAATAAAGTCTACAAAAAGGGCATTCTGCCAGCACCCGGCCTAGGTTGGGGCCCCTTTATTAAGACTCAATTATTGGTTCAGCTCTGCTTTATGAGTTTCAATGTATAACTTAAAACAAAACTCTGCCCTTTCCAAATCTGCTCTTTTTTCTGTATCTGTACAGACATGTTTCTAAGTCCATACAGTTATCCGCTTTTTGTGTGAAAAAACGAGAACTTTGTTCTTTTGCTCCCCATGTGTTTTTCAAATTCATACTTTTGTCCTAGACTAAAGGATGACATCCCCCTTTCCCCAACAAATTGCCAGGTCGTCCTTGCCAAAGTGAAGGCTCTTTTAGAGTTTTAAGGAAAACACTTGAGAGTTCACAGATTGAACATGGAGAATATGCTTTCAAAACAATGGCATGGCTGCATATGCTGCATCATACCTCGTCCCTAGGAACATCCGTAGTAAGATTTCTGAGGTCTGAACTAGGATCAGAGAGAGTAATGCTATTTTTGTTTATTTAACAAAAACTTTCATACCACTTTCTATGTCTTAGGGCACTGTTCTATGCAATTGCAATCAGTCATTCCTCATTTCCTCTTAACCCTATGAAATACACGCTGCTATCATTATTGTGAAGGTGAAGACACTGAGGCACAGAGAGATTAAATAACTTGTGCAAGGTCTCACAGATGGTAACTGGAGGCAACCTAACATGTAAAGGACAGGATGAGGTCGATGTTATAAGAAGAGAGAAAGAGAAAGGGAAAACACATGCCCAGCTATGAACTCACAAACATTTTATTTCCCTGTACCTCAATGTGGATGGTCTTAATCATAATTTTATGAAATGAGGAATGTATGCATTACTATATTTGTTCTTATAATTATTTGTTATCCCCAAATACAGATTTTGTTTTCCATTAGCAAACTGGAGTTTTAAGCAACCATGTTGCTTCTTGGGTACTAATTTTCTTTCTTTTTTTTTTTTTGAGACGGAGTCTCACTCTATTGCCCAGGCTGGAGTGCAGTGGCACAATCTCGGCTCACTACAACCTCCACCTCCTGGGTTCAAATGATTCTCCTACCCCGGCCTCCTGAGTGGCTGAGACTACAGGTGTGTGCCACCACACCCTGTTAATTTTTGTATGTTTTAGTAGAAAAGGGGTTTCACTATATTGAACAGGCTGGTCTCGAACTCCTGACCTAGTGATCCGCCTGCCTCAGCCTCCCAAAGTACTGTGATTATAAGCGTTAGCCACCAAGCCCAGCCTGATTTTCTCCATTTTAATTTATCTAACTTGAGATCACCATTCCCATTGTTTTTAAGAATACTCAGTATTGCAACCTCAAATACAAAATATAAAATTAAAAAATAGAAGAGTCTTGTCAGGTAGTTTCTGTATTTGGTAGGAAAAAAATTATTTCAAACATATAAAAACAACCACATACAGGAGTTTAGTATCTTCTCTTCACATTAGATTTGATCACTTACCTGTGTCTAACATTTTTCTTGCATTTTCTTTAAAGTAGACAGTAACATACAGTAGTGTGAATAAACCCAAGTTTTCCTTTTACGTCCTCATACTTCTTGGATTTTATGGTTTTTAACATGTGCAGAAAGTTTCGATTAGCATTAGTTACAAGGTTCTGGATGGATTAATTTTGTATATTAATTTGGAATATTTTGAAGAGCAGAGGCCAGGAGGACATGAAAGAGAAGATTTTCAAGAGAAAGGGGAAAAAATTATCCCTAAAAAAGCTATATTGTCAATTCAGTTAACTGTGGTTAAAAAAAAAAAAAAGTCCTAAAGTTGAAAACAAAAGCATTGGTATCTCAATTTTCTATAAAAATATAACACATTAATTTATCAGGAAATATTTGAGAGCTATAAAGAACAGAGTTTACATATGAGTGAACTTTACACCTGTGTAGGGATCATTCATTTCACGTTTATTGAGCACAAAAGCTCATAAAAATATATCCATATATTATTTAAATACTATTGTAAATTGATCATCATTCAAAATGTAGGCCTTGACAATTTTAAGTGTTTTATTTCAATTGCTGTGGTTACAGACTCAAATTATTATTAAGGTAGCTATCTTAAAAGTTCTTTATCTGGGTACATTGGTTTGTCCTTTAGACAACTGGGACATATGTTTTATACAACATGTCTAAAGCAACTGAGGAATATTAAATTCTACATGCTATGCCTATTTTCATTAAAATTACAAAATCAATTTAATCTCGTGGAGGACATGGAAATCATATCACCTAACTTCCTAGTACACTATATTTGAAAACTGACTTGCACAATCCTTATTCCTATTGATCTGACATTGACCAAGTCACCGGTCTGGTTTTTACAGATGGAACGTGCAGCTTGGAGAGCAAAAATCTCTTCAGTCAAATAACTGTTTAATCTTAAATGAGCCTATTATTTTCATAAAACAAAATAATCATGACATATTCATCAGATGACTGGCATAGAATGGCCCCTTCACCTTTATCATCTTTTAAAATATTTTTCAAAATACATTTGTTTTAGAAGAAACTTGGTAAGCCTCATTTTCTTCAAAGCTTATAGACTTAATAAAGCTGAGAAGTTAAAAATAACTGTGCTGATGACAACATAAAATACTATTGATGGCAAGAGCCAAACAAAGACTATTTGCATCATAAGCAGTAGATGTGCTCCCAAAGAAACGCAATACAAAATTAAAACCAAATTTTAGTGAGGGTCTGTGTGTATGTTTCAGTTTGAGTGAGGTGCATAAAAGAATAAGGCTCACAAACAGGTTTTAATTACACTGTAGAATTTTACAATTGGGTAAATTTGGTGTCAGTGCTGCAGAAGGTTGTGATTGAAAATTTTCCTGTGGAAGAAGAAATGTCACAGTATTTTGATAAGCGAGAGATGAACTTTTTTTTTCCCTTGTGCCATCAGCAAGACGAAAAGAACAAAATGCATCATTTATAACCCACAGCTCGACCATTATCTCCTGGTGAGACACTTGTTTTAAACACACAAGAATCTTTTTTTCTCCCTCTACAAAGTCTAGAGCTCTCTGTGAGGCTCCTTCTCCCTTAGAGCCATAAAAGAAAGTTGACACTTGTGCAGCCAAAGTTTCTAGGCAACCACATAAGGGCACTCGTACACCCTCCAGGTCACAGCCAGTTCTGAAGTACAGAGGAAGCATACGAACAGCATATGTCTCTTTGATCACAGATATCATCTAAAACTGATGTGGAGAGAAAATCCTGTTCTGCACCAAAGGCTTTACAGACTCTTTTTCTGACTTCGCCCACAGAGTAAAGAAAGGGTACCTTGCTCAAATTATTGGCCTGAACATTTTTCAATGCTAAAATTGAATAGTCTACATGTGTATGTGAGTGAGACACACACACACACATGAATGTTTTTATAATTTCCAGGGCCATGATGAATTAGATAAAGCAAAACAGAAAGGAGTGATAAGTATAGTTTAGGCATCTTTCACTTATTTACTCATTCACTCTGTAAATGTTGATTGAGAAAAAAATGTTAGTACTAAGGATACCATTGAAAATCAAAGTCCTTCTTCTGATCTTACAGAATGTATGGTCATAAAAACCAACAATTATGATGACCTTAACCTATCAAGAAAAGGTAATATTTTGTATAGCATTTAGTAGACTTTCCAGCACTAACATAGTTACAGCTCCCCAAAGCCCCTCAATTAGGTAGTATAAGCACTTTCCTATATATACTGATTCTCAACAGAGTTGATACTTAACATATAAGTGTTTAGAGGCTATGGATATCTTCATATGTTATTTGACACAATAACTCTAGGTAGGTAGAACTTTGAATTGATGCAGTGAACAAAACAGATTTTAGAGACTTGCTCAGGGAACAATCTGGGGAGAAGTCAGGACTTGCACATGGGCAGCTACAAATAATTCATGCACTTTCATTGTGATTCTGTCACTATGTTCACCTTGTTCTCCTGGTGGCTTTTGACCATAGGGGGCCTGAATATCATTACTCTCAGTTGATGCTGAGGCTACACACATACAACGTACCACAAAAAATAAATTCCTAATATGTCAAACAATTTGTTGATCATCTCTTCTAAGTAATAAAGCAACTAAATTCTTGTGTTATTTTAGCGTCACAGCTCCTCAAAGGTCAGTATCTGCAGAGAATTTCACCAACATAGTAACAACCACCAATGGCAGGGAGGTAGTGGGGTGCAGTAATTGTCAGATGCAACAGAGCAGAGAAGAAATCATTCTTTCTGAGGATTTACTTCAAAGCTCAGGATGCTGTGATTCTTGATGTCTAAAAAGGCACAACCTTAGTATATTCCTGGTTGGGCACTCACTGCATGCTGAAGATCCCACCATTGGTTGGGGAGGGGTTGGGGGTAACACAAGAGCAGGGAGAGCAATGTGGGTGCAGAATTGCTACCACAGTGTGGAAGACAAGCTAGTGGTTTGGAAATCACTTGTCACTTTGTACTCTGGATCTACTTTTCTGCATTTCCTAATAGACACCAAGTGATATCAAGCTTATATTCTCTGGGGTACCGGTGTAAGTCTCATACAATATGGATGTAAAAGTTTTATTAGCTCTTTGTGGTCAATGTTTGAAAAACCTTACTGAATGCCCTTCTTCCAGAAATAGTACCTAACATTTGTTGACCATTTATTATGAACAAAGTACTGTACTAAATATTTTCATTTTATCATTGCAAAAAAATCTGTAAGACAGGTAATTTTAAGCCCATTTCACAGATGAAAAAAATGAATTAAAATTAATTTTCTCAAAGTCAGAGCTAGGGCTAGAGTAAGACACTAGATCTAGCATTTAATTCTATCAGACCATTAGGCTATATTTCCACTCATCATATTTGCTGAGTGTCTAATGTATGATAGCCACTGTGCTACAGAGAAAGGCAGTATCAGGGTTAAGAGGACAGGCTTTGCAATGAAACGCAGTCAGTTTCACACAAAAGCTTTCAACTTCCAAATGTGCACAGCTAAACAGAGCATATGAAAGTTACAACATCAGATTGAAATAACAATATCTGAACTCTACACAAAAATATATTTCCAATACTCATCTTAACAGAATATACAAACTCTGCTGATTTATAAATCACGTTTTAATGCTAATTTTCAAAAATGTATCGTATGTTCCCAGTAGAAAACAGTATTTAGTTCAATTAAATATGGAAAGTTAAAAGATGCTGTTCTCCCAAACGCCATTCCTCACTTTTCCTTTTAAATTTTTATATAATACCTTTTTATAGTCTTATAAAAATAATCCAAAACATATATTTTTGAAAAGGGTAACTTTCCTTTTAAGCTTTCTTTATTTCACTTCTCTCACCAGAAGCCACAGCTACTAATAATTTTAGGTCTCATATCATTTTATTTATTTCCAAATAGCAAGACAACTGACTAAATGACATTTGTTAAATAGTTCATTCTAATTTATTACTTCCATATGCATTTATTACACACCAAATACTTACATATGCATGAAACAATATCTGGATGAATTCTATACTACTCTTTAATTTGTTTTTCATACTATTATATAATCTAGTGACCTAATTATTGTACTTATATAATAGGTGTTTATATCCACAGAAGGCAAGTTCTTCCTCATTTTTTTCCTCTACTTTTTCAAAGTTTTGGCTAGGTGTGGTGGTTCATGCCTGTAATCCCAGCACTTTGGGAGGCTGAAGCAGGCATATCATCTGAGGTCAGGAGTTCAAAACCAGCCTGACCAACATGGCAACACCTCGTCTCTACTAAAAATACAAAATTAGCTGGGCATGGTGGCACAGGCCTATAATCCCAGCTGCTGGGGAAGCTGAAGCAGGAGAATTGCTTGAACCTAGGAGATGGAGGTTGCAGTAAGCTGAGATTGCGCCACTGCACTCCAACCTGGGCAACAAGAGTGAAACTCCATGTCAAAAAAAAAAAGAGGAAGTTTCACATTGCATTATTATTCTTCCAATCCTTACCCTTAAACTTTTAAGTTCTATATTTTTTTCTAAAATTCTCTATCAATTGTATCACTTAAATGCAATTACTTTTATATTTACATAATTTAAGCTATTAATTATATACTGTGATGATTGACCCATCCCTCCCCGCTCAATATATTCCTCTAAGCTAAGAGTTTTACTGAAATATTCGTATCCTTCAAAGCAGTTTTTTTTTTTTTTCTTGAAAATATCTGGAGCTGTATTATTGGTTTTCTACTTTTAGGAGTACTTTCTATCTTCTAGAAATTACTCACAGTTTCTAGATTTACTGATGGCCCTCTTTCCTGTTTTCCAGATCATCATGTATGTTTATGAAGGGGAGGTGTGCAAGTGTGTGCACGCCTGTGTGTGTGCGTGTGAGTGTGTATACACACAAATTTTATAGGATTTCAGACAGCAAGTACTGTGGGCACATATGTTCAGTCTACTATCTTGAATCCTGATCCTTTTAGCTACATCAAATTTGTAACATATATGTAAATTTCTGGTCATCACCGTGAGCACAGTCATTTCCCAAACTACTCAGGATGGTCTTCAAAGTCTTCGGCAGTCAATTATTAGCTTATCTCAATACTTTAAGGCCCCAGTCCTCCCCATATGTCTCCCACCCTCTAAAATTGTCGATATATCTTTTCTCACTTTGTTATCTAAACCTGGGTACTTCTTCATATAATGAACTATCTCTCTATCAATTACTCATACTTCAAAGTCCACCTCAAAAACCACCTATTCCAAAAAAAGCTTCCCCATATCCTTCCCACCTAGAAATAATCTCCACCCCAGTACATCACTGGAACGCTTTGTTCCTCTACGACAATGCTTATCACAATCAACCATCTGCTACTATGCACGTGCCTATCTACCCAACTAGATTAATGCTGCCAGAGGAAAAGGATTATGTCATATATACATATATAAATATGTGTGTGAGCATATACGCACAATGTGTAACTTAATTAGGCTGAATTAAATTATATTTTTTTCTCTTAAATAGTGTTACAAAGTTTATTACTGGATTCTGCAACAAAGTAGAGATTTTGTCCTATTTTTTCCATGCTGTGCCTTCACATCCCATTGATATTAACAAGTAATTGACCTACATGTTGAGCTTGTGCATAGTACTTAAGAGGCTGCTGCCCAAATATATACTAAGTGTTGTCATGATTCCTTTACATATTGCATTTTTATATCAACTAAAATGTCTTTTAAGACAAATTTTTCTATCTTACTCATTTTTTTTTGTATTAAGATAGGAACTGGTCTTAATGTACTTGAAAATGTTTGCCTTAAACAATGTCCTGTTGCCCTGCATGCATTTAACACTTAAATATATCTATCTTTTTGATCCCTTTCATCAATTGAGTAGTTATGTTCTTTATTTTTGTTCCCGTTGGTATAGTCTTCTACAATAACAGGATATTTCTGTTCCTAACAAAATAGCTTATCAAAGAATTCAGGTTATCAAAACAATTCTTTTAGTTAGAAAAGGAGAGTTAAAAACTAGAGAATTTTAGGCTAGGACAAAGGCATTTTTCCTACAGGCATTCTCACAATGAAGGTGGAATAAAGGTTACTATATAGCTATAGTAATTGCAAGATAATAGTTTTTTCAAAATATACAAAATCACATCTAAACCTTCCCAAGCAAATCCTGAAGAACACATAAAAAGAAACCAAATTCCAGGCCATCAAAAACAATGTTCAACATACTTGAGACCATTAATGATCAACCTTAGGAGCCCACACCATGCAGTCAAGTGTCCCTATATTGCATGTGTGATAATGCTTCCTTTATTATAATATGTATGTGAGTTCTGAATTCCAATTTCATAATAACTCAGAAACATCTGCATAATACCAATGTGTTCCACAACCTATTAACTGCATTATCTCCAGTCTGTGACATGTAACACACAATGGAGGCAAACATGTGTTTGCAAATCCAGGATTAGAGCAGTGTATATTCAAAAGTATCTTAAACTTCTTAAAATAATAATCTTTGGGAGGATACTGTGGGATTATCTCAATTTATTTTTCTTTTTCCTAGGTACAAGATAATTTCTCATCATTATTCAAATAATTTGAAGTTACATCTTTAATTTGAAACTGTAAATAATAATTCGTATTTTTGAACTATCACCAGTTTTCAACCATTGAGCTAAGCATTTTACAGTACCTTATTTGATTATCAAAACCATATAAAATTTCAGGTATGTTCTTCCTTCTCACTTCCCCATTATATACCATAGCACAACAGCTTGAACACATGGGCTCTGGAAGTGGGTTTAAATCTCAGATTGGTCACTCACTAGCTATATGACAGTAGACATGTTACTGAATTGTGTTTGGCCTCAGTTTTTTTTTTCCATGTATAAAATGGAGATATTTGTACATACCCCATGAAGATGTTGAGAGAATTAAATGATTTATTTATATTTGCTATTTTTTTTTTTTTTTGTAGAATGGTGTTATTTTCTGTCCAGGGTCTTACAAATGAAAAGAATCCTCTAAAAGTACATCGGAAACACGTAATGTATGTTGGCTGTATTTATTATTCTTGTCTCCAAACCCTAAAGCAAAGTTCTCCTTAACTAATACGTATCAGAACACTTTCTTGTCCATTTACTATTTTTTCCTTAATGCCCTTAAATGTGGCACAACTGTCATCAGTGATATATCACATAGTAATCTACAACTTTCCTTAAAATTGTGGTCTATTTCAAACTCAAAATAAGCCAAAAGGGTCCATGTTCCAAAATATAGAAGTCAAAAATGGTTTAGAGAATACTACAATATCTTGCTTGTCTAGCATATATTTTTTTAAATGTATGTACTCTTCAACTAGGCTTTCATATTTTCCTTCACAACAATTATATTTTAAAGAGTTTGTTGCCACTGAAAACACCTCCTTTCAGGCCAACTCCTCCTATTTTTCTTCTCTGCTTATAGCAGTTATGTGGCTGTAATAACACAAAGGAATCCGCATGATTTCAGAGCATGACTCATTTCCAGCAAATCAACACACACATTCTCAATTTTTCATGCATGAGAGATGTGTAAAACTATAAAAATGTTTGGACATTTGAGAAGACTAAATCAACAGAGGGTAAGCGTTTTATCAAATCTACAAGTGAAATTAAACTTTAATTTGAATAAATAAACTGTACCATGAAAGACGAGTTGCTATCTATCTGAGCTAAAATGATGAAGTATAATTGTATCTATGTTAATAGATCCACCAAACACAAGGAAATTGCAGCAGAGACTCCTGTATGAACATGCTGATGATTCACAGGTGTGTAGGCATGGTTTGTAAACATAGATGGAAAGGGTGACAAATATATGAATATATGAGTTACTACTGTGGTCTGCCTCTCTTCAAAGGTGGCATTTATTTTTCCTAATCCTTAGGTAGTTTCAAAAAAGGTGTCTATGAGATAGAAATGATGATATGCAATTTCAAAGTGCCTCTGACTGAATCAACTGAGATAAAATCAACTTAGTCACAAAATTTGCAGAGGAAAATATTATCCATGCTATGGTAATAGAGTAAACATTGGCCAGTTCTAAAAAAAAAGGTACACAATGATCAAGGGTATTGGCTGTTTGCTAAGAGAATGGATCTTTTGTTTCTTTGAGACAGGGTCTCCCTCTGTCACCCAGGCTAGAATGCAGTGGCATGAACATGGCTCATTGCAGCCTAGACCTCCTGAGCTCATGTGATCCTCCAGGCTCAGCCTCACAAGTAGCTGGGATTATAGCCACCTGCCACCACACCCAACTAGCTGTGTGTGTATGTGTGCGTGCGCACATGTGCGTGCATGTATTGTAGACAGGGTCTCACTATGTTGCCCAGGCTGGTCTCAAACTCCTGCCCTCAAGTGATCCTCTTACGTTGGTCTGCCAGAGTGCTGGGATTACAGGCATGAGCCACTGTATCCAGGCAAGAGTAGTTCTTACGTATTCTTACCATACACACACAAAAAGATAAATATGTGAGGTGATATATTAATTAGCTTAATGTTGGTAATCATTTCAAAGCATTTATGCATGTCAAAACACCATGCTGTCCACCGTAAATGCATATAATTTTTATTTGTCAATTATATCTCGATAAAGCTGTGAAAATTACTTTTAAACTTGTTGATATCATCACTTTTAAGAGTAACAGCATGTATTCTAAGTATATTTGGACATGACATCAGAACCCCTGTTGCCAAACACTTCATTCACTGAAGCAAAATGTCTCCATTAAAATATTTTGTTACTTAAGATTCAATCACTGCTATCCTTAACAATAGTAATAATAGTTATAAACCCTACTTCCGTTTATTGCAAATATCGAAACATGCTTAATCTTCTATTCCATATTCTTTATTCTTTAGTAAATCTGAAGTGTAGTGAGGGGTTCCACAAAACTTGTTTTAAGAAGCAAAAGGAAAAAGGTCAACAAATAAGTGAAAGTTACTCAGACAATGAACAGAAGATTATTTTCATTTTTTAAGACCCTGGACAGAAAATAACACTGCAGTTAGAGCTAGAGCTAACGAAGCAAAAAACATGAGTTGGTGTTTTTACTTTATCACTGGCTAACTGTGAGACCTCACTTTCTTTTCCTGGAAAGTGGGGATAGTATTAGTGCCTATTTCATAGCCTTGTAGCAGAAATTATAGATAATACTCTGGAACCGCGCTGGACACACAGTCTGCTTTGGACAAATTTTAATGTTGATATCTACCCATGATATAATTACCATATTAGACATACAGAACAGCAAACCTTGCCAAAAAAAGAAAAGGGAAACAATTAGTCCAGTAGCACTATTCCAGGTACTATAAATTATTCATTTCATCATTATAAACATCCGAATACATGGCCACATTAAGGACTGCCTGAGACATCAGAAATGTGTTTTTCCTAAATAATGCCCAATTTCAACTGCAAATAGACCAACCTTCTTGAAGATTAAAAATAGAAGTATTCAAAAAATAACCACCACTATTAAGGGTTATCTAAAAGTATATTCAGATAAGAACATCATTTTCAAATACTAAATATCCCCAAATATATTTATAACATTGCTTGTATTCCTTTTAATAATTAATTTCAGGCGGAAACCAATGTACTCCCATAGTCCGTTCTTTCTTCTCTTCCCATGAGTGTACAATTTCTATGTGGCTTAAGAAAAATTGATTGCCTGCTATCTCAAGGGGTTAACAGAAGGACACGACTAAGACTATTCAGTTTATTCTTTCTTGCCAGGCACGGTGGTTCATGCCTGTAATCCCAGCACTTTAGGAGGATGAGCCAGGCGGATCATCTGAGGTCAGAAGTTCGAGACCAGCCTGGCCAATATGGTGAAACCCCGTCTCTACTAAAAATACAAAAAATTAGCTGGGCATGGTGGTGCATGCCTGTAATCCCAGCTACTCAGGAGGCTAAGGAAGGAGAATTGCCTGAACCCAGGAGGCGGAGGTTGCGGTGAGCCGAGATCGCGCCATTGCACTCCAGCCTGGGTAACAAGAGCGAAACTCCGTCTCAAAACAAAACAAAACAAAACAAAACAAAACAAAACAAAAATTAGCCAGGTGTGGTGGTGGGCACCTGTAATCACAGCTACTCGGGATGCTGAGGCAGGAGAATTGCTTGACCCTGGGACCCGGGAGGCAGAGTTTACAGTGAGCCAAGATCATGCCACTGCCCTCCTGCCTGGGCAACGAGAGCAAAACTCCCTCTCAAAAAAAAAAAAAAAAGTTTATTCATTCCTCCACAATGACTGGTTCAGGAAGTGAACATGCAATTCAAGTCAGAGCAGAGTTAGTGCTTAGATTTTCTTTAAAACTGCCTAGACAGAAGAGCTCCCCTGCTCCCCAGTGTGTGTGTGTTTAGTTCATGAGAGCAACTAGCCTAAGAATAAGGCTAAAGCCCAAAGTATGGCAGAGCCAGGAGACAGCAAAGAATCACAGCCTGCACCCTGAGGGGCATCGTAATCCTTTGCCATTTTTACTTTTGTAAACCATAACTATTACTTTCTTTATTTTATTCATATTAGGATTTGTTATTTGTTAACAAAAGTTTTTAAATAATACAAGAATGCAGGGTAGGCACTAAAGATCTTGGCCTAGGAATCTAAAACAAAGCAAAACAAAAAGGAGTGGCTAAAAAAATAAGATACTGAGTGAGTAGACAGATGTTCCCTGGAGCTTTTAATCTTACTTCTTGCTATTCATAGGGTACTAGTGAAGATCAAATGAGAAATTACATGCAAATGAGAAACACAGTGCCCGGCACATAGCACACAATAAACACTGGATCCTCTTATTTATACCTATCTTCTTGTCCTCTTGAAGAGAGATAGAAAGTACATTAGTATTAAGCATTTCCAATAATCACAAGCAATATTTGCATGGGAAAAAACTGAATTTACTAAACTTTATTCTAACATATCTTCCCATTTGAAATTAATAAACAGTTAATTACATTTGACAATTCAATACTTCCAATAACTTTGTAACTTTTCTTGTAACATGAAGTTCAATAGATTTTTGTTTAGTGTACATCCTCTTCTCTCTCAGCACTTACCTTCCAGGGCCTTTAAAGATTCCCGAGTTACTGAAGATGCTCATGTTATCTCTTGTCCTTCAAACATTCATTCACACTAACAGTTCGGTAAGTCAATTCACAGCCTTAATTACTATGTACCTCTAACAGAAAGCCAGATGAAGGATTAACTCTAATGCATTCATTCATATGGATACTGATTAAGAGCCTACTATGTGCAGGCTCTATATTAAGCTCACTGAGTACAACCAGAAACAAACAAAAAAAGCCTTGAGTCTAGTGAAAAAGACAAGTAAAATTCAAACATTCACACAGAAAGACATAAATTGCAATTGTGACAAGTGCTATAAAGAAGAGCACAGGAAGGATGAAAGCTCCTAATGTGGAGACCCTCAGGGAGGTTACAGGAGACATCCCTGGGGAGTTGATAATTGATCTGAGGCTCAGAAAAGAGGTGAGAGAAGAGTGCCCTTCTGGCAGAGGCAACAATTGCTGTGGCAAGGAAAAGCAATGCACTGTTTATAGTAAGGCTTCTCACAAAAACCAACACAGCTGGGTGTGAGACCGGAGATTGTGAAGAATCCATACTGTTCATCCAGTCACAACATACTCTAGACATCCGTACAGCTGGGCTACAAGTGGGACTGATGCTAGATACACCCAGGTTACACGTATAAATCAGAAACTGTAATTTATCAGCTTAAATCTCCATCAGAGAGTGAATGATGTATTTTAAGGCCTATCTGGATTTCTTATTTAAAAAAAAAAAAAAAAAAAAAAAAAAACTCGGCCGGGCACAGTGGCTCACGCCTGTAATCCCAGCATTTTGGGAGCCTGAGGCAGGTGGATAGTTTGAGGTCAGGAGTTCGAGACCAGCCTTACCAACATAGTGAAACCCCATCTCCACTAAAAATACAAAAATTAGCCAGGCGTGGTGGTGGGCAGCTGTAATCCCAGCTACTCAGGAGGCTGAGGCAGGAAAATCATTTGAACCTGGGAGGCGGAGGTTATAGCAAGCTGAGATCGTGACCACTGCACTCCAGCCTGGGCCACGAAGTGAGACTTCATCTCAGAAAAAAAAAAAAAAAGACACTACAGACCTACTAATTTCAAATCCTTATGAGTATAATCCAAAAATCCATGTTTTTAACTACCTCCCAAGGTGAGGTTTATGCACTCTGCAGATTGAGAGCGAGTGATTTCAGCAAGATTACTCCCTGAAGTGAAAGATGTATTCCACCCTTAGAAAATCCTTCAAATAAACCAATCTATACATTAATGAAATAGAATGTTAGCACCCTATAAAGATGTTAAATATTATAAACAAATACAATGCCTTTTTATAAGCATAGATCTCGTCCTTCATAATTAAAAATATAACTTTTCAAAAAAAAATTTCATAAATAATGATTCAAATATTTGAAGAATGCAGACACAAAGAAAAATGTAAATGTACACCTCCATCTTTCGTAAGAGTGCTAATAGCACAAATTAAAGAGGGATTCTGTCTGGAGTAGGTGTGCTTTTAATAAAGTAATCTGGAGACTCAAACAATAGAACACTGCTCCAGTTTGCCTTATTCTACATTTCTACATCTAGGATACTAACTACTGATGTGATGATGTACATGAGATCGGAAAGAAAGGAACTTTTCCCCCATGAACTCCTTATACAGACCTTAAAAAATAGGCATCGCTTTGGATCAGATACCTTTATCAATTTGGACAGAGAACGTCTAAATCACTATTATCTGCAAATGATTCATGAGTGCAGGTATTTCGCTACCTGAGGATTTTAGTGAAACCATAAATATAAGAAGAGAGAGAAGCTGGAATTCATAAACGGCCTTAAAAATATCTAGTGTAGAAAACTATGTCCAATCTAAAGAAAAAATGTAATTTCCTAAATCCGACTCATGCTGTCTATTTCTAGAAGAAGTCTTCCTTATTTATCTGCTATTTTGCATATTGGGCCCACCATTCCACAACAACAAACACAAGAGCTGAAGAGCCCACTGAAACTCACTCATTGTGAAAGCAGTTTTCCATATAAATGTAAATCATTGATTACGCAGAGTTAACACTGAAAACAAACTAGCATAATGGTACCTTTAAAGATTCACAAAGTCATGACTTAACAAGGGAAAACTGAAGCTATTTCTACATTTAAAAAGGGAAAACAAAATTTTTGAAATATGCACTTACACACACATATACATACAAGTATTTCTGGCACATGATACGTAAGGTAATATAAAAATCTCCAAGTACTATCTTTCCTATTCAAATTCCCAAGGTAAAAGCAACCCACTGCCTTTTTATACCAAGATACAGTTATTTGACCAATTGATTTACAGAAAAACAAACAATATCCTCCTCTGACATTTATAAAGTTAAGCATACATATTAAATCATTGTAATTTTTAACAGCTTATTCTCTTTCTGCAATACTTTTTGAGGCACATCCACCCTTTAACGTAAATAAAACCTCTGGAGTCCACTCATTAATCAAAGACCACTAAAAGTTAGCATAAAAAGGAAAATGTATACCACGTGATTGGCCACTGAATACCTAGTGATAAAAAATGCATAAAACTGATCTTTTGCATTATGACTACTACATCCACTATTCATAGACTGTTTTCCTCATATCAGGTACGATGTTTAACGTTTTACAAAAGAATACAGCATTAAATCCTAACAAGTCTGTTGGGGGAACTCATTATTATTTCCATTTCATAGTAGAGAAAATTGAGACCCAAGATCAACTGGTTTATAAGTGTCAAAGCTGTGATATGGCCCATGATAATCTGATTTCAAAACCTATGCTCTTCACATGTAAACAATGAAAATTATATTTTTCTCAACAGCCCAAACATTTAGTCTAAACAGGACTCCCAATGTCTTAAGCTCATTTTAAGAATATACATTTGTGATGCCTTTTTTCTTTTCTTTTTCTTTCCTTTTTTTTTTTTTTTTTTTTTGAGATGGAGTTTTGCTCTGTGGCCCAGGCGGGAGTGTAGTGGGATGATCTCAGCTCACTGCCTGCCTCCCAGGTTCAAGTGATTCTCTGCCTCAGCCTCCTGAGTAGCTGGGATTACAGGCGTGTGCCAGCACACCTGGCTAATTTTCGTATTTTTAGTAGAGATGGGGTTTCACCACGTTGGTCAGGCTGGTCTTGAACTCCTGAACCTCAAGTGATCCACCCACCTCAGCCTCCCAAAGTGCTGGGATTACAGACGTGAACCACCAAGTCTGACCTGTGGTGCCTTTTATAAGGAAAGTTCACTCTTGAGTGCCGTAACTATTGACTTGCTGGTTTGGGACTACTGGTTTGGTCTGAACTGACCAAGAGATTTCTGTAATCAAGAGTAGGCAGCAATGGTAGCTAAAGGCTCAGGGTATAATTTTGTGACCTCAAAAGAAAGGCTTTTTCCTCTAAAATAAATTACTAGTTTACATTAGATCATTTGGCTTTTTGGTACTAAACTCTTACCACTGAAACAATTCATCCAATACAATTCAAATAAATGTGAATATCAGGTCAGCAAAGCGAGGAGTTCAGAAAGTGTCTAAATTGAATACTGCTGTCCATTTAACAAACAGAGTTCTCCAGAGTTAACATAAAGCAAAGGTTTATGACAATCAGTGCCATAATTTGGGTTGGTTCTGGCCATAGGCCCCCATCTAGGTGAAGAACTGAGAAACGAACATCCACCTCCCAACTACAGCAACTGGAGTTGTTTTGCCTTTATGTTTTGAAACCTGCTAAAATGCAAATAGGCAGGAAAGAGAGAACACCTTATACATCGTCAGTTATTTACCTCTCAGTGTGGACAGGCTGATTGAAATCTTTCCTGGGAGAAGATTTGTCTATAAAATAGAAAGTCAAGGAAAGGTGGGAACATTAGCCCCTGGCAGAGCAAGGAGCTAGTAGAAGTGGAAGCTGCTGAAGGATGAGGGAGTTAGAGAGCATCACCAATAAAGACATCCTACATGCCCATCTGGACATGACCAGCCACTATTTGAAGGCCATTCTTGCTCAGTGGGAAGATTTAGTGGCTGGTCCAGAGACGGCATTCCTGAGAGCTACCAGCAGGCTTGAATCAGGGGTGCTATACTGTCTGCAGACCTGCTGTCTTCAACACTAAGCAATTGCCTGTGAGAATGACCACAGATACCCAAGCACTTTGAAGTGAATACATGAAACACGATGAAAAGGGTAAAATTTCTAAGACTTTCCCAATCCTCCTCTTTTAGAGACACTCCTTGTAGCATATGAAGTGATGAGCATTCCTGAGGCTTCAGGGAGCAGACTCAGTCCCTTATGTCCCCACCCTAGTGCCTGAATCTACAACCCAGTTCCTTCTAACCAACAGCTTGATTATTATGCTGTCATTGGAAGCAGTGTTTGAAACAACTGTTGACTTCAATAATCGATAAATTCTTGTCAGAGGTGTTTTGCAACCTCTCCACAAGAATCAGAAAGTAATTCCAATCACCTTAAATCATGTCATTTCACCCAGAGACCTTTACTGTGAATGAGGGAAGGGGGGAGATCAGAAGCAGAGAGATAAAATATCTTTTGCATATTTTAACCATAATCAATCACTTTATTTCATGACTGTATGGTGTTTGCTATCATTTCATTATAGTGAATCATCTCCAGGATAAGATTCCAAATTGAAGCAATTCCTTGGAAAGAAAAAAAAAATATGCACAGCCCCCTGCCCTGATATTTCTAAATAGTCCAACGAACAGAGTCACAAGTAGTGTTTCCCAGCAATAAAGTTGTTCTTGCTTTTCTTGGATTTTTTTAAATGTAAATTGTTCAAAAACTATTTTAAACCCAGAGTTCACATAGGGAGTGAGGTGACTTGGCTCTTTAACAGTCTCCAGAACCATCTATTTAGACATAGAAGGCTGCAATTATGGTTCTACTATAGCAAAGGAAAAAGAAGGATAAGACTACATAAAGGGTACAAACAGCTCAATATTAAATGTTGGGAAAACTATAGTTGAACTAGGACTGGTTAATCTCCATTATTGCTTTGGAAGTAGGTGAAGGAGGTATTTCAAATCACTATTTTATATATATATATATATATATATATATATATATATATATATATATTCATATATATTTCAAATCACTATTTTATATATAATACATATAATATAATATTATATATATAAAATAGTGATTGACATTATATATATATTAAATAGTGATCTGAAATACCTCCTTAATTAGTTATATACATATAAAATGTATAGATGACCATGAAATACAATAATATAAAATTGCTGGGGATTGTATCTACTATCTGTATCAGTGTGATACAGATTTAAATTGCCTACTGTATTTTAAATATGTCCTATCTCAAAATCAAATCCTTGTGTTTTATCTTCTGCATAAAAATTTATCACAAAATAGCATTAACTTTATTTTAGCAGTAGCAATGATAATAATATTTTTAAAAAATCTGTGAAACAGATCATAACTACTATTTCTCTTCCTTAAATGACTCCTAGGTTAAACAAATAATAAAAAGTGAGAAGAGAACAGAAAAAAGGATAATGTAAAGTTCAGCCATCAAAAATGGCTTCATTAAGATCCTTAATGAAGCTCATGGGAGCCATTTATTGACTCCTCAACTATTAAGATGGAACATTATTACTGCTTTAATAGTATTTCCATTTTCATTTAGGAAATAACTAATCAAGGGATCAATGTACCAAAGACTTTATTTTCTTTCCCTTGGGTCACTGCAAGTACATTTTTTAAAATGCAAAAAAACATTAAGAGCAATTCCCCCTGGCACCATATCGCATGAACAATTTAAAGAAATAACAAGAAGGGTGAAAGGTCAACAGCTACCGATCTGAGCACTGTTATAAAACAAATGAAAGTCCTTGAGTGGAAAGTCTCTCTTTCTGGGAGAGGGAAAGGATCTCTTTCACTGCAGGGAAGCTTCCCCTCCAAGGTATGCAAAGTGCCTCCACCCTGACCTGCTGTCAACCTGTAAAACATTTCTATTTCTCAGACTCACTTAGAATGCAAACTACTGTTTTCCTGGTAGTTCTCACAGCTCTGCTTCCTTTGAGGTACAGATGTGTAGCCACAGAACCCAATCAGATAACACCTATTTACATATTTATAAAGTCTCCTGTAAAATCTCCTATCAATTGTTGCTGCTATATATAGGCCTTTCAAAGTATCTTGTGGGCCCGGCGCTCTACTGCACCGCTCCCTTCAGGAACCTGATATATCGCATAATGTGATTTCAATGTAAATGGGGCCCATCACACAATCACACCACTTCACAAACTCTTTTCTGCTGGGGTAGCTTAAATCTAAACACACTCAAGCAGCTTGCTGCACTGGAGCAAGATTTCTTCCACATTAAAAAAAAAATTTTTTTTTTTTTCAAAAAAAAAAATCCAAAACCCAACACAACAATGTGAGGAGAAAAAAAAATCTGAACGTTTTCTGCAGAAAGATGGGCTGTCTCCAAATCCTTGTGCCCTATCAGACAAATTAAAGTAAATCAAGCATGAAATGAAGCCGAAGAGCCCCGAGATAAGGCTCCTTTAAGTCGTTTACAGATTAGGATAGAAGAGGTGCATCTGGTCTCTGGCAGCAAAGGAGGCCAGTTTCTCAGCTCACAATAGCAGCCTGTGTATAGGATTACCTTACCTTGTCACTGACAAGGGAGGAGACGTCTGCAAGATGTCTCTAACTAACTTCCTAATGTTGCTGGTTAAGGTCTCTTATTAAAGTATTAATTGTTTTGAGAGAAATACTTGATAAAACAAAACAACACCCCCATTTCCCTAAAAAAAAAAAAAATCCCACAGACTGATTTATGAACTGGTCAGAAGCTGATAAACTGGGGAGGTTGGGGGCAGGGGTCTGCTACCAGCAGATGAGCCTCTTCTCTTAATCAGGCAGGATTCTTCTGCTAGAGACAGAAGCTGATAAGTTTCCAGCAGGAATTAGTGACATGGCCAGGAAACTGTGTTACTGGTTGGACTGGTACTCTAGCAGCTGCCAGAGGGACTTATCTTGTTATCAGATGGGATTTTGCTGCTGTAAATGGTGAGGTGTTCTCCAAAAGAAACTGGACACTCTCTCAAAATGTTATGTGATTAATTGTTAAATTATAATAATAGGTGGGTGTAAGATTTTCTTGGAAGCATCTGGAATTCTGCAGCTTCTCAGTGAAGACCTTTTCTTTCCTTGGCACTCATAGCAGCCTGGAAACTCCCCCTTCTTTCCTTCCTTGACAAATAACTTTTTCTTCTCCAATAAATTTTATGTATACCTTGTTTCTATCTAAGAAAATTCTTAATTTTCCAACACAGCTAAAATACTGCCATCAGCCTAACACACTCAACAGTTTCAATGACTCTCAACTCCATTCTACCTCAGTTTTCTGGTTATATAGGGTGGTGGTGATGGAGGAAGTAGTGGGGTTACTGTTTTCTCCTCTCCATGGGTACCAGCACAACTTTTCCCCAAAACTAAATAAGACATTCATGCTATTGGTTCAGCCATCTTTGCACACTATCCTCAAATCACCTGAGAATGAAACAGTATAATTCTATTAGGGCATTAAGCATTACACTCTATTCCAATAGAAGCTACTTCAATGTGCCTGAGGGTACATGACATTCCTATTGCTCTTTACAGTTTATAATGTGTTGCTATTTGTATTGTCACATACAACACTTTGAGATAGGTAACATTACCACAAAGTTATGATGATAAAGTGAGGCTCAACTGGATTAAGTGACTTGCCCATAATCATTACGGTGGTTACATGCAAAGTCTAGATACATAACCAAACACTACCTTCCTTCCCAATATAAAAGACTGCCTAATGATAATAATTATCTCATGTTTGAATAAAAGGATTCACAAAGAAGTTCTCACATTGTTAGCTGATAAACACAGGTACTCACCCCTAACGTGAGATCACTCTTAGTTTCTGATTTGTGTGGTCTGCAGCATTGAGAGACACATGACATGTATTAAAACATATATATGAACGCAGGTAGATATGCTTTCATCTTAGATAACTGTATTCAGGATCTTCAGGTTAACATTACAAAATCATCGTATTAATAACAAAACAGTTGTTTGCATGAACTTTAAACATGGCCTTGGTCTGACTCTCCTGGATCCATCTGTTCTATCTACATTTCCAAAATTATCTCTTATTATGCTTTTCAAGGGATCCACTTTCAACCCTGTTAATGTATATGATTTTACTTCCTTTATTTTTGTGTTTAGATACTTATGTGAAAATAAGTGAATATATCTTTTGCAGATAATGTTTCCTATAAGTAAAAAAAAAAAAAAAAAAGTGAATGCAATTTTATTTAATGTTATTTCCCCAATTTCCATTCTAATAGCAATAGACAATAGAACAAAATATTGTATTCCCAATGGAAGGTATTTTTGAAAGAGATTAATTAGCCGGAAAAGTAAAAGTTTCAAGTATAAAGTAAATTTTAAAAATAGTATATTTAGTTTTTAAAAAATAATCTGAATTAGAAGATTCTACCTCCTGAAGAAAACAATTTAGAGTCATGTGTTACAAAGCACTTGGAAAATAACTCCTAACAGTAAACTCTGAGCATAGGAATGTCGATGAAAACTTGATGAAATTCGTATGTTCAAAACATTTATGAACATGTCTGTAATTATTTTCAGTGGAGTAGGCTGAGTATAATCCTTCACTCAGAAAAGAATTGATATATTTACAAATCTGTGACCAAATGATGATATCTAACAAGTGCTTACTGCTCGCTGCTCCAAAATAATAAACTATCTTAAATTATGCCAAAAAAGATAAGAGACATGCTTTATTTTCCTATTTATTAATACTGTGAGGAGGTGACATTTATTCATAATATTTACAGTGCTTCTTTACACTTGACTTTGGGGAAGGCACTTTTTTTGCTTCTTCATTCTGTATGATTTGGAAACAGATTTATTCCTGCTTTAAAAATATCATTGTTAAAGAGTTACAATATATTATTCCTCCATAAAATATTTCTGCCAAACACAGGCTAAAATATTCTTCATACATTTTATGTCATATTTTACCATTACTGGAATTTGAAACTGAAATTTCTTTATACAATAGGCATAAAATGAATTTATGGTATGGCATTTTATTGCCTTTTGTGTATAAATTGGCTATATATATCTCATTGATTACCAGTGATTAATCATTAGCTTAACCATTACAAATTTTCTTAAAGGAGTAGTAATAATGTTTGAAATGTAGCAGAATACTTGATCTTTCTTACATGGTTTTTAGTGAGGTAATATAGCATTTAACTAATTACAGAAGCAGTAAAAGCCAAATACTGTATTTCTATTTTACTGACTTTATTAGAATGTCAACAGAAAAAAAAAAGTATGTTTTAATATGCTGGTTTGGGAGCTATTTTCCAGTGTAAGTTAAATATGTCCTAAGACAAACATTATTTTGAGTTTTTATCTATGTAGTGAATGAACAAGGAAATAAACTAAATGATCAACACATTCCCATATGTGCTGTGTGTGTGTTTCTCTAGACCTAAATCAATGTGACTGAAAGTTGCAGTTCTTAAACTTCCTAATACTGGTCTTTTTACAGTAACAAAGTGCTATTTATATTATTAGTACCAGTAGTACTTGTAACCATTTGTAGATGATTTACTGTGTGCACTTTGATTATAGCAACTTTGCTTCTTAAATTACATCTTTTAATTCTCATGGCAGCTAACCTTGCAGAATAGATATAATTTCTTTCATTTTATAGCTGAAAATCTAAGGCTTAGAGAGCTGAAATAATGATCAAGAGTCAGAATGCACACCTAGGTCTGTATTCCAAACCCCTGTAATTTTCTGTGTGCCTTGCAATCTAGGGTCCTTTCATAATACAAATTCGACTGACATTTTTATGTATAGTCAAATACATTTGTTTCAGAAAAACCTGGTAATCATTATTAATAACTTTTTCCTTTTTCAAATTTTAATTGTAGATTAATTCATCAATAAGAAAACACTATTCCCATAATAATATATGGGAAATACAATTAGGTACTATAAACTTGTTCTCTCTTAATTTTTCCCTTCCCTAGGAACCCAAGTAAACTTAATAAACCTCAGGACTCAACAAGGCCTGTTAACATAAGCACATCTATTTCTAATTAGAAATCATTATTATACAGTGTCAAAACACGGTTGCCAAATACAAGTAAATGTGCTAAATCTACACATTGATCCTTAAGTAGTAACTAATTTTGCATTTTCACAACATTATCCTTATTTCCTGCATGTTACGGCCACATCTATTAAACTTACAATGTTTTCACGCAGGCTAGGAACTGAAAACTTATCACAGAAGTCAAACTAAAAAAGCGCGATGGCCTGCCTTATTTAATGACATCCAATTTAAGAAGGCTGTTGAAGTTCTGATGCCATCACTTCTGCGATTTCTCTTTGAAGAGTTTCTTAAATTGAGGAAGCGTAATTTTTTGACACATCACTAGGAAGTTCCAAATCATGTGAGGGACATGGAGCCAAGGTTTGTCATACTTGTTAATAGTGATGGCAGCATTCATCTATCTTAAAACCTCTTCCACTTCTCCTCTGTTCCTGCTGCTGCTTATCAACTCTCAGTCAACCATATTCTCTGAGCAATCTTGTGTTCCCTAGACTAAATAAAGACAAGATGATAATATCCTCTTCTGTCTTCCTGTATGCAATTAAGAGGGATGAAATGGGCAGTGCTCTTGGCAGGAATTCTCAGGGAGTTGTGGAAGAAAAATGTTTAAGAACCACTCCCTTGGATTTAATCCTAGGGGAGTTATCTCTACGAAAGCCCTGTTCCTTCCTTCTTGACAGTCCACAGAATACAAACATTTAAAAAATAAGGGCAGCTCCAACCAACTATCTGCAGGGGAATGTTATTCATGAAATCATGGGGTTCAAATAGTGCCACAAAACAGAATGGATACCCAGCAGAGACTGAAGGATTAATAAGACTTGAAATTCTTCTACTGCGAACCAAGGAATCAAGTTCAACATTCAATCACTTCAAATTGTTTTCTAGGTCATCGTCAGGGTGAGTTATAATAAAAACACATTTCCTCCTTTACCGCATACCTTTTCTACTGAAATAACTTTACATAAGGCATTATAAATGTGAGTAAACAGTACCCTCCTTAAGGGTGCTTGGAACTATGTGCTAATAGTCTTTATTATTTTCTCTCTACAAATACATTAAAGTATGTTAAGCCTTCATGGCACACTCCTGTTAATTCATTAATAATATCATCACATAACCCTGC
Source organism: Aotus nancymaae (assembly GCF_030222135.1). Lineage (NCBI taxonomy): Eukaryota > Metazoa > Chordata > Mammalia > Primates > Aotidae > Aotus > Aotus nancymaae. The sequence continues at coordinate 54,321,680 of NW_026988450.1, read as the reverse complement.
TCACAGATATCAAGTGTGGCTCACTGATATTTTGGAGTCTGTTCCCAATGCATAAAGCCAGGCCAATCTTTTTTCCTATCTTTCGTCTGTCTTATTCCCATGGTCTTTATCTTTTTTTCCATGGACTATTTTCCCGAAATGTCAAAATTGTTTGGAAATTTATTCTTATCTACATAGTTAACAAATTTTATTATTGCTCACCAGCATATGATGTGTAAACTAAATGTTCTCAAATCTACAATCTAGGTCAGGATAAAGGTGTTCCATTCAGTTATTTCTGGATCATTACATATCGACATTCTTTCCAGCTTAATATAAAAGCCCTCTTCTACCCTCTTCGAGTTGTTCCCATTAAGTGTGGTTTCTACAGAGTTTTTGAATATAATTTATTTCCAGGGAGCCTCTCAGAATACCAATAGTTACCTGATACCGCTTACACACCCTAAAACAACAGTTAAGACTGAATGATAATTAGCAAAATTGATAGCTTTATCTTCTTGTTATTCAGTCCCTGTACTGTAACCTTTTAGATGTGCCCATAAGACACCAGATGCTGCTAAATATTTCCTTGAAGTTGGACTCTCTCCTTTTGGTATAAAAGGGATTTGGCTTATGTACATGCCGCTATACCAGTACAATTCCATCTTCATCAACAGAAACATAACTGGTCTTATTAATGATACCACCTGCTCATAAGTCAATTGATATGGCCCCTAGGGATGATGACTAGTAGCTGATAATCAACCGTGGAGTATGAATCCACAGACAACTGTGCACTCACCTAACCAAAGTATGGTCTAGACCGTATCTCCTTGCTTGTTGATGAGAATGTCATGTGGAGAGGAATCAAAAGCGTTACTGAAGTTGGGATAGATTACATCTATTACTTTGCCCTTATCTACATGGCCTGTCACTCTATCATAGAAGGAAATTAAATTGGCCTCGCACAATTTGCTCTTCACAAAACCATGTTGGTTGCTACCCACTAACTTTTGCTCTTCTAGATGATTGCAAATTGATTGTTTGGCGATTTGCTCTAGTATCTACCTTGGTATCAAAGTTAAGCTGACTGGTCTATAATTACCCAGATCGTCTTTTTTTCTTCTTCTTCTTTTTTAGGGATAGCCACTACTTTCCCCATAAATGGTGACATTTTTCCTGCTCTCCATAGGTTCTCCCATGTATTAATAACTCTTCAGTTTCAATCCTCAATATCTGTAGCACGTTTATATTCAATTTCTATATTTTGATTGCATCTGCTTTTTAATTGATATTCTTTTCTAATCTGTCCTTATTTTCCATGCTTTCAAAATGGGTATAACCAACTCCATTGTCTTTTAAACTGAACCTTTCTTCAATAATTCAAATTTTTTTTAAAAAAAACCTTATCTTCAAAAGGATTTTCTAAGTTAACATGTAATTCTTCCTTAATATATCACTTACTCTTTCTGTATTGGGGAACCATCTTAAAGTTGAACGTCTAATTGGTGTGCACTTGTATTGTCATATCTACTTTTACTTGAATTTTCATTTAATGTCATCCTTTATGTTCTTAATGTAAGTAAAAATGTATGTTTATTTTATATACAGTAAACTTTGATGTATAATTCCATAAATGGTGATTAACCAGAAAGCAACTAAAGAATACATATTAATGTTCTTTTGAATTAAAACACTGTGTTCTTTATTTTACCTGTTTAACACATGTTTGAAAATTTCAAAGAGATTATAGATTTTTTATAATACAGTTTATTCTGAATAAAAGTCAATTAAAAATTAATTACTAATTTATTACAAAGAAAAGAAGATGGGCCGGGCACTGTGACTCATGCCTGTAATCCCAACACTTTGGGAGGCAAAGGTGGGTGGATCACTTGAGGTCAGGAGTTCCAGACCAGACTGACCAACATGCCAAATCCTCCATCTCTAATAAAAATACAAAAATTAGCCAGGCGTGGTAGCAGGCACCTGTAATCCCAGCTACTCGGGAGGCTGAGGCAAGAGAATTGCTTGAACCTGGGAGGTGGAGGTTGCATTGAGCTGAGATTGTGCCACTGTACTCCAGCCTGGGCAACAGAGCAAGACTCAGTCTCAAAAAAAAAAAAAAAAAGAAAAAAGAAAAAAAAGAAAAGAAAAAAGATGACTATAATTAAAGAAATAGCAGATAGAAAATGTAAAAATACTAATATGATGATTCATTCCTAAAAAAGGATACATTAAAAGTCAATAAAACTGATGGCAAACTATAGAGTAGTTTCAATTTATATAAAGTTAAATACAGAGAATACTTTGTTTATTCTTACTGTTAAACAAAACAGGAGTTTATATCCAGAAAACAAAAGAGATTAAACTACAGGAAACAGCATTGAAAACAAGAGCAGTTAGAAGAGTTAAAGAAATCAAAGTTTTTTTATAACAGACTTGTTTGCAAATCTCACATATTAAAGGTCCCAGAATATAAGAAGACTTCTCAGAAATGTATGTAAGTAGACTCTGACACACTTTGGGGAGAGGAAAGATGAGACACATCTCATCAATAATATTTAGTCATATGAATAAATTTTTAGTACAATATAGTACAAAGTGGATCTTTAAACCTTGTCCCAAGATTACGGATCATTTTCCTCACCTTTTTCAGAAACTATTTACTATACAGATTACATAGAAGTTTAATAAAATTTGATGAAAAATTACTTAACAAAGTTTATAAAAATTATCTTGTTGAAATTTTATAATCAATGCTTAGAGAAAAGTAAATTGGGGCCAGGCACAGTGGCTCATGCCTATAATATCAGCATTTTGGGAGGCCGAGATAGGTGGATCACAAGGTCAGGAGTTCAAGACCAGCCTGGCCAAGATGGTGAAACCCCATCTCTAATAAAACTACAAAAATTAGCATGCGCCTATAATTCCAGCTACTCAGGAGGCTGAGGCCAGGGTGAACCTGGGAGGCAGAGGTTCTAGTGAGCCAAGACTGTGCCACTGCACTCCAGCCTGGGCTACAGAGAGAGACTCTGTCTCAAAGGAAAAAAAAAAGTAAATTGGATGGGGCAGGGCACAGTGGCTCACACTTGTAATCCTAGCAATTTGGAAGGCCCAGGTAGGTGGATCACTTCAAGTTAGGGGTTCAAAACTACCCTGGCCAACATGGTGAAACCCACATCTCTACTAAAAATACAAGTAATTAGCTGGGTGTGGTGGTGGGCGCCTGTAATCCCAGCTATTTGGAAGGCTAAGGCAGGAAAATTGCAGAAAACCTGGAAGGCGGAGGTTGCAGCAAGCTGAGATTGTGACACTGCACTTCAGCCTGGGCAACAGAGCAAGATTCTGTCTCAAATTTAAAAAAAGAGAGAGAGAAAAGTAAATCCATACTGTTTGAACTTCACAACCAAAACATGTTTTTACCAGAACACTTTTTGAAAGTAAAACTCTAAAGGTTGGGCACTACAAATTGGAGCTGTTATAGTGACAAAAAGTACAATTGTCTTTACACAACTGTATTTGACAATTTGTATTTTAAAACTCACTTTCTCTTTAACTTCTGATTTTTCTCTTGAAACTATTCTGGAAGTAAACATATGCTTAACTAATTTTGATTAAATCTTTCATCTTTTTTCAATTTCAACAGCCTTTATAGTCTTTTTAAAGTACTAGACATCTATATATTTACCTTAGCTTTCTTCTGAATCAGAATTCTTTAAATTGGAATTTTGAGGACTATTTTAACTAAAGTACACATATAAAATATCTTTATTTTATTGATGTAAACACTACGGTGTTTTTTTTTTAAGATAAAAAATTTTTAAAACAACATAGGTTTATGTTTAGACAAAATGTTTTTTGGTTATATTTTCTTCAATACTATACAATTAAATTTCCATGACAATACACTTAGCTAATAACCCATATATTATCACTTCTTAAAACCTTATGTTCTGTCTCTTTTTATTATTTTCAGGAATAAAAATCTCAGTGTAGTTGTTTACTTTCAATAGCTGTCAAAATTCTTCAAACATCAGAGATGCAACTCTTCTTGGAAAAAATTATAACATATACAGAATGGATACAGGCCAGAAATGACACCTCATTTAGTTGTAAATATAAAAATGCCATTCACTTACATTATTTAGAATAATTTCTTAAGTGTTTGGTTTATACTGACATTCAACTCTTCTGTTTATTCTCAAATTTAAGTAAGGTATTTCCTTATCTTACATTTTAAAAAGTATTATATTGGTAATTTCTAAAGACATATTCTTTTCATGCTGATATTTAGCATGCTATTCAGTAGGATAAATAATGTGCTATGTATTGGGTTCAAAAAGGCTGATAAAATGAGAAATCATTAAATTATTACAATTATAAACACAGAGTATAACAAAAGTTTTTAATATTTAGCCACCAAGGTGCAGAAAACACCTTATGGAAATTATAATTTGGAATAGTAGAGTTTTAGACAAATCATCCAATTTATTCTTCTCTGCAATAATGGAGACAATAACTGTTTCACCAAGATGCAAAACACAATGTATCCAAGATTACTTGGTGCCTTGAAATTGCAAATGATTACATTTTATTTTTAAACTAATTTACAAAAGTCCCATGTAAGAATTGCTTTGTGATCACTCTGAAGAAGCCTTGACTCTAATCCTGTCATTGCAAATCCTACATTTCTAATCACTCATGCTCCAAACTTCCCCCAACCTCCACCTCTGCCCCTACAAAAAGCTCCTTTCTGCTTTTAAAAACTACTATTCGTGGGGGCCGGGAGCGGTGGCTCACGCCTATAATCCCAGCACTTTGGGAGGCCGAGGCGGGTGGATCATGATGTCAAGAGATCGAGACCATTCTGGTGAACAAGGTGAAACCCCGTCTCTACTAAAACATACAAAAATTAGCTGGGAATGGTGGCACATGCCTGTAGTCCCAGCTACTCAGGAGGCTGAGGCAGGAGAATTGCTTGAACCCAGGAGGCGGAGGTTGCAGTGAGCCGAGATCGCGCCGTTGCACTCCAGCCTGGGTACCAAGAGCGAAACTCTGTCTCAAAAAAAAAAAAAAAAAAAAAAAAAATGCTATTTGTAAAAACTCCTGGGTCTCTTCTAAACCATTTTGAGCTAGAAAAAAACGTTAAATTTATACAGGGTATGAGGAGTTGAAAAAAAATGAGTGTTTCAGATTTAATTTTAAGCTGTTTAGAGTATCTGTGGCATATTAAAGAAAAGTTGTGGAAAGTAGGGAGAGCTTGGGAATCTGACCATGGAATCTTCTCTTCTTCCATTAAAACCTTAGAATTTCTTCCTTTACTTTCAGATATATTTTACTCCAATATATTACATTTACTGCCTGAAAATCCTCTGACTACGAGGTTTCTTATGCTTATTTGTTTTGTTTTGGATTACAAGTATCCTCTTTAGAAAAATAAAGAAAGTCTTAGAATGTGACTATCAGTCATTCCACCTTTTTCCTTCCCCTGCCCCCAATTTTTTTTCTGGAATCTAGAAGAGATGCCCTTACACTGACATCCCATTGCCTGAACTGTGGCAGAAAAGAGAGTCAGGTGGTATCAGTGCAGCAGGCAGATGTCAGGGAAGGAGAGAGGGGCTAAGGGTAGGGAACACCAGCAGAGAGAGGAGGGAAGAGCAAGAGGGGAATTGCTCTTGCTGAAGAGGCTGAAGCAAACTATGCCTATTATAAATGTTTCATGGAGTTGGCTATGTGCTCAGAAATGGGGAGAAATCTCTTTTCTTACACTTTAAGTTCCACACACACAATCTTGTTATGAACTGCCTGGCCCAATGCCTGCAAGGATGCAAAAATTAGGTTGTACTCTTATTATGGTAATTCAGCTACCATAAGAGAGGTATTAGTAGGCTGGTCATAATGGCTTATCACTAGCAGATCAAGTCTAAATGTGTTTGCACAGCATGCAAGGCACCTCTTATTCACTCCCTTGCCCATCTCTCCACCTTCACTGCCCATCCTCCCAACCAAACTCCACCAGCACTGAATTGCTTATAGGTTTTATTGAATCTTTGCATATGTTCTTCCCTCCACCTCTCACTCCCTTTAACTCTTACTCCTATTTTTCAGGGATGTAACTGTGCTAAGAGCAGAAGCTTGTGATATAAAAATGAAAAGAGAGGGGCTTACAATTCAAAGCAAAGGGGAGACAGCTATGTAAATCAACTGCAAAATAACTGGTAAACTAAAAATTGTATGAAGTATACTGGACATACAATGTTCCTAATTCTTATCCATGAAATATTTTCTGTCTTCTTAGAGGAAATAGCACCAGACATGACACTAGCCACATTTTAGGTGGTCAATCAACACATGTCCAAATAAAGAAATTAATTAAAAAAGAATCAATGAGAAATGCCACTGAAAAATTTTTTCTTCTTTTTTTGAGACGGAGTCTCACTCTGTCATCTAGGCTGGAGTGTAATGGTGTGGTCTCAGCTCACTGTAACCTCCGACTCCCAGATTCAAGCGATTTGCCTGCCTCAGCCTCCTGAGTAGCTGGAACTACAAGCGTGTGCCACCATGCCCAGCTAATTTTTGTATTTTTAGTAGAGATGGAGTTTCACTATGTTGGCCTGGCTGGTCTCAAACTCCTGACTTTGTGATCCTCCCACCTTGGCCTCCCAAAGTGCTGGGATTACAGGCATGAGCCACCGCACCCAGCTGAAAATTCTTTTTAAATATAACCAACTTCATTATCACAAACTATGAAGACAGAGTTTACATACATGTTGTATTTCAACATGTGGTTAAAGAATGAATGTTTTAAATTATTGGATTTTTTAACTGTTTTTGTTCTTTTGAAGACAAGGTCTTACTGTCACCCAGAATGGAGTACAGTATATAATCAAAGCTCACTCTAGCCTCAAACTTTTGGCCTCAAGTGATCCTCCTGCCTCAGCCTCCCAAGTAGCTGGTACCACAGGCATGTGCTACCAAGGATTTTTTTTGGTCGAGATGGGTGAGGGGCTCAGGTTAGACTTGAACTTCTAGCTCAAGTGACCCTCCCACCTCAGCCTCTCAAAATGCTGAGAAAACAGGTATGAGCCACTGTGGCTGGCCTAAATTATTATTATTTTATTTATTGAATTGACCTTCAAACTCAAAGTGCCATTGTTACTCTCTCAGTATTACAATATAGAATAGTGAAATGGAGACTAAAAGTTGTCACTCAATTTCCTAGACATAGCTCTCTCACAAAGTTCTTCTCATGACCGCCTATATATATGCCACTAAGCTTCTGCCTTTAAAATCTCATCCATTCCTTCACTCAAGCTACCTAAAAGGGATACAAAGCGTTCTGCAATTATGAAGTAAAAAGGTTAATTCTTAATACATGTTTATTTTTTTCAATGTGAACACAGTATGAACAGATAAAACTCCAGCTTAACCCTTGATATGCCTTGATAAATATGGGCAGAGAATTTCCATTTTTCTCAGCAGCATATGTCTAAATTAATAGTTAAATTATACCAAATTCCTATTATTTAACATTTGGCTTCATTATTTTATTTTTATCCCCCAAAATCCCTTTGCTAATTGTTGAAACTATACTTTAACATATATTATGTTACTCAGGCTTAGGCTTTTGTTCCTGCTTTTTTTTTTTTTTTGATGGTCTTTTTCTGTCACCTACACTGGATTACAACTCAGGATTAAGGCTGATATCAGAATGCTTTAAGAGTCATTTCAACTAGAGAGAGATTACCTTAAATAAAATGCTGGGCCTTCAGATACCACCTCAGCCAGGAGATTAAGTTCAACCTCACCAGAATAAGATCTATGAACACTGTCTGCTTCCTGACGTAAGGCACAGGAAAAGACCTATTATTTTTGTGTTATTCTTGCCCCAAACACATAACTTCAATCTAATCATGATAAAATATTAGAACCAAACCCAAATTTAGAGACAGTTTACTAGATATTTGAGTACCACTCTCTAAAAGTGTCATGAAAGACAAGGAAAGATTGAGGAACTGTTATAGATTGAGGTAAGAAGATACAAAACCACTGAACCACCAGTGCTGGCTGGGTGTAGTGGCTCATGCCAGTAATCCCCGCACTTTGGGAGGCCAAGGCAGGAGGATCGCTTGAGCTCAGGAATTCAAGACCTAGCCTGGACAACATAGCGAGACCTCCCCCTTCCACCTCCCCCTTCCACATCTAAAATAAATACATAAATAAAAGCAAAAAAGATACAAAAACTAAATGTAATGCAATACTGTGGAGATCTTAGAATAGAAAAAGACATTCATAGAAAAAAAAATTCAGAAATCTGAATAAAGTCTGGACTTTAGTTAATAGCATTGTATCAGTGTTAATTTCTTGCTTTTTTTGTAATCCGAATATGGCAATGTAAAAATGGTAACATTAGAAGAAGCTGGGTAAAGTATGGGAACTCTCTGTACTATTTTTGCTACTTTTCTGTAAGCCTAAAATTATTTCCATACAAAAAGTTAAACAAAAATAGTGGTGTGATCAAAACACATAGGCTGTGACTAAGAAGTTCAGTGAAACTGAAAAATTGGTGGCAGGAGGTTTTCAAGAGTAGGACCAACTTTAAGTTACAACTCCAAGTATGGCAGAGAGTCAATAACCATTTCTTCTTCTTCCTCAGGAAAAAACCGTGAAATGTTAACTGACAAAAATGGCAGCCCCAATAAAAGCCTCCTATTCTACAGTTTGTGTGGACTAAACACTGGGAGGAAGTGGAGATATCCTTAAAAGGAGGAAGCGAATAGAATAAAATGATTTCGTACCTACAGATATTTATAAGCCCGGAATGAGAAAGCAAGCAAACTAACAAACTTCTACAAGCAAAAGAAAATATTTAAAGGATAAGAAATGTCAAATAAATTGGTGGAAGATTTGCAAAAAAATTTGGCAATCTATGTATTCCAGTGTATTCATTCTTTCCTGTATCAAGAGAACAGATGTTTATTAAGGCAAGGACTATACATTTTCTTGATGACATTTAGATTAATAAAATGAAATTACTGTCCTCAAGGAGATTAAGATGTAGTGAAGAAGAGGGAAACAGAAATGAATGACTAGACAGTAAACAAGATGTTCAAGGCTTTGATAAACACCACACAGGTGGAACCTAGCAACGGCTAAAGGTAGGTTAGGAGTGGCCAAACTACACCCATGGGCCAAATCTCAACCACTGCCTTTTTTTGTACAGCCATCAGCTAAGAGTGGTTTTTACTTTTTTTGTTTGTTTGTTTTGTTTTTGAGACTGAGTCTCCCTCTGTTGCCCAGGCTGGAGTGCAGTGGCGTAATCTCAACTCACTGCAACCTCCACCTCCCAGGTCCAAGTGATTCTCCTGCCTCAGCCTCCTGAGTAGCTGGGACTACAGACACGTGCTACCATGCCTGGCAATTTTTTGTATTTTTAGTAGAGACGGGGTCTCACTGTGTTAGTCAGAATGGTCTCACTCTTCTGACCTCATGATCTGCTCACCTCGGCCTTCAAAAGTGCTGGGATTACAGGTGTGAGCCACTGTGCCTGGCCTGGTTTTTACATTTTTAAGTAGTTTTTAAAACAGTAGATTAATATTTCATGATATGTGAATATTATACGAAACTCAAATTTCTATGCCCACAAATAAAGTTTTGAATTTCATCAATAAAAATTTTGTGGACATTTGTCTTTCTGTTTCATTAGATAAGAACCAACATCTTATCTTTTAATTTGCCTTTTAGCCTAAAAACCTAAAATATTTAGTATATGGACTCAAACAGAAAAATGTTGCCAAATCCTGCCCTAAGCCATCAGAATTCTGTACATTAGAATTCTTGTTAAAACACAGACTGCTTGATTCTTCGTGACAAATTTTTTATTCAGTAGGTCTGGGATGGTACCTAAGAATTTTCTAACAATTTCCCAGATAATGCTGTTGCTCTTGGTCCAGAGACCACACTTTGAGAATCAGTAATCTAGTTATCTTCTTCAAAAGACAATGCAAGATGTCAAGGATACCTGGAGTAACAAGACACTCAAGGCAGAGAGCATATAGAAAGGCCTGGAAGTCACGGATGTGGCATAGTTCCATATGGTAAATTCAAAGGGAAAAATTATGACAGCCCTTATGAAAGCAAAAGCACCTAGGAATAGAGACAGATTCAAGAGAGAAGAGAGACAACGTCTGCAGAATTAGGCGTGGAAGGCATCCAAGAGTCAAGGATGACACTTGGGTCTTAAGCGTGGGAAATGGATAGACAGTGATGGTTTCCATGGAAAAGTGTAATGCAAAAGGAGTAGTTGATTCGGAAGGAAAGCTGCAAAATTCACTTTCAGATATGTTGAGTTTGAGATTTTTTTTTTTTTTTTTTTTTTTTTTGTGGCAGGTTAGAAGTGTGATCTGAGCTAATGCTACATATTTGGAAGTCCCTGACCTAGAGACACCTTAGACATGGGTGAGATCACCAGAAAGCAGGCACAGGCTGAATAAAAGACAAGGCTGAAGGCAGAATCTTAGGCAATACCCTCATTAAGGAGGCTTCAAGTGCATGGGAAAGAGAAGGCTAATCAGAACAAGAAGAAGATAGTTTCAAGAAGGATATGGTTGTTTTGGAGGTCAGAGAAGTCAAGGAATAAGTAGTTCTTGGATTTGACAGGCAAGATAATTCCTAAAATTGAGAAGTTTGTTACTGTAGCATAGGGATAATTAAGAGAAAATACAGAGGAAAAAGACAGGATGATAGTTTTTGTTAACACTTGCTGTAACAGAAAAGAGAGACAAAAGACTATAGTTAGAGAGAACATAAGATGTGTCAGTGAACAGATTAACTGCTTGTCTGTCTATTGATAGATCTATCTATCTATGGGAGGCATACTGTTAAGGGCTTAAACTAAAAAGGTAATGGTTTGGAATACCGTATCAGGGCCAGAGTGCTAAAACTCCCAAGTGGAATTGAGACCAAGGTGGGAGAATCTGATAACCATAGTGTATAATCTTTAGTGTTTGTCATAACTGGATGATGTCATCAAGTTACATCACAGGTGGAGGAAAAAAAGTACTTCTCTTATCACTTGCAATGTGTGTTGTATAGTATTCGGTAAGAAGATTGTCCAAATCTCAAGGCATAAAGTATAAAAGATTGTGGACTTCATTATCTTTCTTCCAGGATTTAGTCTGGAAATAACTGTCACTTTCAAATACCTGCTTTTCCAAAAAAGATTTTGATGCTTTCCAAATCCCACTGCCAGAATTTCCAGCAGCACCTCCAAGAATTATTTTTCTTTGTTCACAGACAGCTGCTAAGTTACATTTGGGGGTGCTGAAAGAAACAGAAGCTCAGAACCTCATATGTGGCCAAGCTAATAACTGGAAGTCCTAAGATCAAACCGTATTCTGTATGAACAAACTTTTAATTTGCAATGAAAGTCATTAAGAGAAAATAATTAAATTTATAGCATTTCCAAAGCCAGATATGTTTAAGCACATTTCACTCCTACCATATTACTTCTTTATAAATGCTGCTTCCACAATGGGGAAATAATAGAGGTCTCAAGTCAACTTAGAGTCTAACAAAACTGAGTCAATTATAAAACACACAAAAAATACTACATTAATTTAGGAAGCAAATCCATTGAGCATTCCCAACTACTGCAGATATGGGGCATTAATTACTATGTATTTGTATATTATATTTTACTTTACACTATCAAAAAATGTAGGTTGCATTTTACAAAAATAAAATCTATGAAAAATCTCATTTATATTTATTTACATTAAATTCAGAACAGAAGTTTTGCATCTAATTATAATCATTGCTAATCAGTATCATTCGATGAGGACTTATATGGCAGGAATTTTATGTGTACTATTATATTTACTACTCAAAAACTCTATTAAATGAATGTAATTACTGCCTTGAGCTAAGCAAAGCTGTAAGCAAATAGCAAATTCTCACACTATTTCTTTACACTGATGGTACTAAAATACTTCTTACCTTTGTTGTACTTACTTGACAGGCACTTTTTTGGCCTTTATGTATAGGGCCATTTTCCCTCATATGTCATTTTCCCAAGAAGCAATATATATTTTTTCTTCTTAATTAAGAAGTGAAACAAATGTCTAAGCATTTTGTGCAAAATAACATTTTTTCAGGTTCACATATTTTAGAAAGTTTAATACTATTTTTCCAGTACTAGAGATAATCTGGGATTTTGACAGCAATTACCTTTAGTGGAGTTTTAGTGTCAAAATCCGTAAAGTTAGAGAAATACATATGTAATTGACATACAGATAATCAGCATGTGGAAATTCTATATCCTTAAAAAGCACAAACAATGGATACAGTTGTGGAGACTAGTGTTTCAAGATTAATTTTAACTACTGTCTAATGCAGGGCTTACAAATGCACAGTAAAGCAGCAAACATATTCGATTTTCTTTGTTTTAACACAGTTTGTTAAATTGATTTATCCCTTCCATAAGGATTATCGTTGATGTTTGTAGGCTTTGAAAAACTGGAGCCACTATCATAATTACCTATAAAGAAGAACTGAGAATGAGTCTAAAATTATAAGAGATGAAGGACATTTGCAGTTGAGCTTGGAATTCAAAAGGTGTGATGTGTTGTATTTCCAACAAATATCTTATTTTAAATAAAATTCAGGGTTTTAAGTTCCATATGTTTAAATATTACACATCATAATACATTCTTTTTACGAAAACATCAATTTTTGCATATGAACTATAATCACTAAGTCACTCTTTACCAAAGAACATATTTTACAAGGTAGATATAAGGCAATAAATTCACTATTTTATCCTGTCCTTCTGGCACTTAGAGTTAAGGGGAAAAAATAGAAAATCTTCAAAAATTATTTGGATGTAAGTAGCCCAATTCCACATATGAAGCATACAGCTATTCTTTCTTCTTTCACAATTAATTACAGACAAATTCATCTTTCTCTTGTGAAGTCTGAAGTTTGTTGTTATTATTGTTAGATGAGTTGCATTCAAACTCCAACAACAACAACAAAAAAGATGAGGCCAACATTGAAATTCATCTCACAGTCCGGAATTTACTTAACGGCCAGCCTGTGCACTGTGATAAACGGAATGATGATCCGGCAACATGTCTTTATCCATGGTTTGCTTTAATTAACGCCGGCTTGTTTGTTGAAAAGATGATTAATATGCCAATGAAAATTGCATAATTGAATACCACAACACTGGCACAATCAGAAAGACACATGCAGTTTTTTGATTAACATTTATTATTATTATTATTATTGTGCCTTTTAATGTACTCTTCTCACTATGAAATGATGCAGTTCTTTGACCAAGAGGTGAAAAGAAACAGGGCTGAGGGCAGGATACTTCATGAGCAAGAGTGAAATACAATGTGGCTTAATCAGAGTGAAACCGTTCTTTGGTTGAAATGATCTTCAGAATTTCAAATTGCAGGCAATTTCCAATTAAATATACATGCCATCCAAATATAAAAGAGTGTTACTGTGGGTGATGACAGAAGATTTTAAAAAACAAATATTTCTGAAAACAAGATGTTTGTAAGATATCAAGAATAGTGGTCTTGGGATTTATATGTTTGATATAAAGACGACCTTTTAAATCTATCACTTTATTCCAATAGTACAACTTTGAGTAAATATTTTTAAATATTGTCCTTTAAAATCTTTATTTTTAGTTAGTTATATATTAGAAAAAGTTTTCAGTGTACGAGCTTAAGAAATGCAAATGCTGTATTTTGTACACATCATTTTATATTAGACTAGAAGTTTTATTTATAATTTCATTCATTCATGCACTTATTTACTCAGCCATGTCCATGGGCCTGGCTCTATACTTCCTATTTACAATTTAAACATATATAAGAAAGTATTCCTGCCTTCAAATTGCTCATTTTAGAAATATGAAAATAAAGTGCTACAACAAAAGATGGATTTTTCTATCTTCAGAATTAGCTCATATCACTTGTTTAAATATAGCATTGATAACCAAATACATATATGTACAAAATGTATGTAAGCATAGTTATATGTTTGAACTTTCAGGCAACAATAGCTGTGGCCTTTCCATCTGCTACACCAACAAACAAAAAGAATTATTTTTCTGGACTATAGATTTCTAGTGGTTCTCTATTGCTGTTTATATAGAAATAACTCCATAAAGCATTTTTTTAAAATTATAAAATGGAAAGCTTTTGCCAGAAATTAGTTTACAAATGATAACACCATCTCAGGTTAAAAATAAACTCAAATGGATAAAAATAAACCTTTGATAAAATGTAAAACTTGCTAGGACATCATTTTTAAAAAAATAATCTACTTTTGAGAGCTATGCAAAAAACAAACGAGATAATTAGTTGTGAGTCTCCTTTGTAAAAATCTTCAGATGCTTGATTTATACTGAAAATATACGTGTAAGAGTATGATAGAGCAATTTGAATTTCTTATGATTTTTGTTAAGAATGACAAAACAACTCTTAAAATATAACTTTCTCAGGCTGGGCACAGGAGGTCATGCCTGTAATCCTAGCACTTTGGGAGGCCAAGGCAGGTGGATCACCTGAGATCAAGAGTTCGAGACCAACCTGGCCAACATGGTGAAACCCCTTTTCTACTAAAAATACAAAAATTAGCCAGGCGTGGTGGCACACACCTATAATCCTAGCTACCCAGCAGGCTAAGCTAGGAAAATCACCTGAACCCAGGAGGCAGAGGTTGCAGTGAGCTGAGATCCTGCCACTGCACTCCAGCCTGGGTGACAGAGTGAGACTCCATCTCAAAAAAAAGAAAATACATATATATGTATATAAAACTTTTTCATATAATGAATGCTAAAGTGTTATCATCTTATTACTCATATTATTTTGTAAATTTCTTCTAAACAGAGAATACTTACCACAGGATTTTTCTCTAACTGATTATTGAAAATACGACCATGATGTGACACAGTGGCAGTGGTGGATTCTGTTCTCCCTACTGTGGACTCAACTACAGTACCCTTTAGAAATGTACTGCTATATTACACCTTCATGGGAAAGTCATGAATATACTTTCAATGGCATCAAAACCAAATGCATCAATTCAGACTAACTTACACGTATTACAGGCAGTTCTTAAGGTTCTTAAGGTGTTAATATTATTATATTAAAACACTTCACAAAGAAGGAAAAATGAATTTTCCAATGGAAAATAAAGTTTAAAACAAATATACATAATGGACCTGGACAGGTCAAGTTTTCCTTGAGAGAAAATGGCCTCCAACACAGGAAGACAATGAGAGACCTGAGAGGCCTGGTTTGTACACACAGAATCTCCGCTCCTCCAATTCTTTTACCTCCAATTCTTTATCTCTCCTCCTCCAATTCTTTTACCTTTCTAAGCCTGTGTTTCCCATTCTGCAAAATGGAAACGATGAAGATACAAATGTTGCAGAAACTATTTATTTACTCTCACTACACTCATCTTCTTAAGGAGCAGCACCGAATAGAAATGCATGGTTGAAGATAGTGGAACAACAAAATGGAATGAAGCTAGATTCTTGCTAATTCTGGAGCTGTCAACACACATGGACTGCTTATTCTAGCCTCCATATACATTAAGAAAAATAACCTTTCAAATATAAGTCAATGTTATTTGGGAATTTTGTTCACTTTAGATAGAACAAATATTAACTGATGACCCTAATGAAATCTGTGAACTTTAGTTGATAATGATGTGTCAATGCAGGCTCATCATTGTAACAAATGTACTATTGTGGTGGGGGATCTTGATAATGGGAGAGGTTGTATATATGTGGGGGCAGGGGCACATGGGATGCTTCTGTACTTTCCCTCTCAATTTTGCTGTAAAACTAAAATGACTAAAAAAAAGATATGATAGATAGACAGGCAGGCAGGTAGGTAGGTAGGTAGGTATATGGACTTTATAGAGTTAAAATGACAAATTAAATAAGAAACTGCATATAGGTCATTTAGCACAGTGCCAAATACTTAATTACTTAATAAAACCTGGTCAAATGTAGATGATGATAATGAGAATGATGTTAATAACTTCTGATTCATTTCATTTATTCTATAGAGTTTTTTTAAATTTCTATTATGTGATAGATACTGTTCTAGAGCAGAGCTTGGTAATATCTGGCCCTCCACCTGCTTTTGTAAATAAAGTTTCACTGGAACACATTCATGTCCATTAATTTATGAATGGTCTACTGCTGCATTTACACAACAATGGCAAAGTTTACATTCCAAAAGTAGCCCTTTACGGAAATCATCTGCTGATTCTGTAAATCATGTTCTGTAAAACCATGGAATTTGCATTCTAATGGGGAAAACAGATAATGAATAAATGAAAACATAAATGTATAATATGACATACTGTGGCTGGACATTGTGGCTCGCACCTGCAATCCCAATACTTTGGGAGGCCGAGGCAAGAGGATAGCTTGAGCCCAAGAATTAAACACCATCCTAGGCAACACGGGAAGACCCCATCTCTTCAAAAAAATATTTAAAAGCAGCCAGGCATGGTGGTGCACACCTGTAGTTCCAGCTACTCAGGAAACTGTAGTGGGAGGATTGCTTGAGCCCAGTAAGTCCAGGCTACAGTAAGCCATGACTGCACCACTGCACTCCAGTCTGGGTGGCAGAGAGAGACTCTGTCTCAAAAATAAAAATAAAATATAACACACTGCATGTAAGTTTTAAAAAATCTACTTAGAAGGTGAATTAAGAAGCTATGAGAGCACCAAAAACCAAGAGGAAGGGTTACCTGACAAGCCATTGTGAGTACTTCATCGGATTTGTGAGTTAATCCTAATTGTAAAGATAGGCAAATAGACTCTCAAAAGTGTATACATTTAAATATTAGCGTAATGTGACTAGATCCTAATTTTGGTCACAACCTTGCTAAGCATCCATCTGATAATCATACTTCTCATATGACCTGCTTACATAGAAAAAATATATAATCAAAAGCCTAACTTGAATCTCTGGTCCATCTAAAACATATATTTTTCATTGTAAATAAATAAACTGGGATCTTATATACATCGGTCTCTTTGAGCTTTGTCTTTATCTGTCAATATCCCTGAACCTGAAATTTCTCTAGATTGCTATGTACCCACTCAACTCAGTTAAAAAATCATTTCTTATATGATGTGAATTTCAATGATGTTCTTTTCCTGCACAGTTTGGTATTGATAGCAAAGGATCCCAACTTCAGTTTAAAAAGCTAACATCCCTTTCCCTATTTCTCAAAATACAAGCAAATACCGCGAACAGTTATCAAGACAGATATCGGGAACAATCTTCCAAGGGCAAAAATATTTCAACCCTCCAAAGTTTTAGAAGGAAAAAAAATGTATAGACTCCTTTGTTAGGCCAAATTGATTAACACACACACACACACACACACACACACACACACAAACAAGGCAACTTCTTTTGAGAACATTTTACAGGTCAAGTTCACAGAGAAGGCATTCATAATACATATACAAAAAAAAGTCATGCATCATGTTTCAAGTAGCAACACTAAAATATTAGGACTAGACATCCAATAAGATGCTTACTGAGTAATAGAGCCCATTCCATAAGGTTCAAGTGACTTCTTAGGAGATTATCGCCTTCTCACTTATAGAAGTAGGATTATGAGTCAAGCAGAAGGAAGAATGACAACCAGAAAGATCCATTTCTGAAAAGCTTTTAAAAAGATGCCTCCATTTTCTCATCCCCTGGCCAGCTTTTCATGTGAGTTATCCAAAGCTCAGGTGATAGATCTCTGTGTTATTGAACTTGCTCTAGTATCTAAATCGGGCCATGCTTAGCTAAATAGATGGTCAGCATAAGTCATAATTCACCGGTAATGCCTTAAATTTTTACAAAAAAAGAAGCTTAAGTCATTTCTTCTAGTTTTCCTCCTGTCATTTTGACAGTCCCTTTTCAGTCTCCTTGGCTGGATCCTCTTACCCTGATCCTTCCTTAAATATCAAAGTTCTGCAGGGTCCCTTTCCTCCAATAGTCCATCTTTTCTTCCTTGCTACTCTTATCTCTTGTCATTGCTCTTGAAATCTTTAACAAAGTTTTACAGCTTCTCTTAAGAGTCTCTAGTTGCTCTTCCCTCTTCTCAATCTCTGCTTTCCCTGCCTTGTTTCAAGTCCTCATCATCTTTTGGTAAGATCATTGCTTTATCTCCTAATGTACATCATCCAGACTTACACTCCATTACATAGGGGCTACAATGGCAATCTTTCTTACTTTCTTTTTTAGAGACGGTGTCTGGCCTATCACCCAGGTTGGAGAGCAGAGGCATGATCATATAGCTCATTGCAGCCTTGAACTGCTAGGCCCAAGTAATCCTCGTGCCTCAGCCTCCAGAGAATCCAGCACTGCAGAGGCACTCGCCTGGTTAATTACAATGACAATCTTCCTAAAAAGCACATGGGACTCTGTTATTCTCAATTTAAAAAAAAAGAGAGAGTGAGCGAGAGTAGTAACCTCTGAGTAACCTCTGGACCGATGCTGCCACTGCCTGCAGGCTGGCTGTTGAACTCTGTCATTGGTTACCCTGGGCATTTGTGGCCACATGCGGTCAATCATTAAGGCTTAGGCCCACATGATTCACTGGAACTGAGGCCACTTCATGAAGCCAGCCCCCCACCCCTTTTTTTTATTTTTTTGAGACGTAGTCTTGCTCTGTCACACAGGCTGGAATGCAGTGGTGATATCTCAGCTCACTGCAACCTCTGCCTCCCAGGTTCAAGCGATTCTCCTGCCTCAGCCTCCCGAGCAGCTGGGACTACAGGTGCACGCCACCATGCCCAGCTAACTTTTGTATTTTTAGTAGAGATGGGGTTTCACCATATTGGCCAGGCCGGTCTCGAACTCCTGACCTCATGATTCACCCAAGTCAGCCTCCCAAAGTGCTGGGATTACAGGCGTGAGCCACCGTGCCCGAAGCCAGGCCCTTTTATGGACTAGAGACTTACCAATGTACAAAGTTACCAGGTAAACCTGTTTGTCTTGACCTGGGCTCTGGGCTTTAAGAAGTAAAATACACACATTCTTCCTGAGAGAATGTCAGCATTGGCCCATTAGTCTGTCTTTATCAGGGTTTGGTTGTAGAATTTAAATTGTCCTATCTCTGAGAATCCAAATCTCCTTTGATAAGTTGGGACCAAAAACACCCCAGGTTGGTAATATTCCTAGGGCAAAGCTGACGAATGCAAATAGAAAAACTGATCCAGAAAGATGTGTTCCCAAACCACCCACAATTTCCATAGATGAAGGCCCCCCTAAGAAAAGCTCACAACCCAAATTAGAAAACACATAGATAAACAAATTCATCAGCCTAACAATAAAAGAGGGACAGGCCCTCATAATCTTCTGTGGATAATAAAAATCATAATAGTAGCCAATATTTATAGAGAAATTACTAGGTGTCAGGCAGTATGGCACTATTCTAAGGACGTTTCACATATTCGTTCATTAAACACCCATAGTAACTCATGAGTAAATACAATTGTTTCCTTTTGCAGTTGAGGAAACTGATACTTAGTTAAAAACATGCCCAAAAAAAGGTGTATTTAAAACAATTAATGACTTAATAAGAGTAATGAAAAAGTCCATAAGAGTATAACAAATCATTATTAAAACTAAAGTCCGATTAGAAAATATAAAATTCCTAGAAATAAATACATTTAAATTAAAACCTCAGAGGAAAAATAAACCATTGATTAGACTTAACTAATTTAAGTAGTTAAAAATTTATTTATTAAGATACATGGAGGGCAGAATGGTTTATATCTCTAATATGAATTCCAAAAGAAAAGAATATAGTGAAGAAATAGAAATATTTTGAAGAAATAGTGTCTAATCTTTTCTGAAATTGATGAATTAATGAATATCTAGCAAACATAAATCACAAGAAGATAAAAAATAAAGCCACACCTAGAAAGATTATGTGTAATGGCATCAAAGTAAAAAAGATTTAAAAGTAATCAGAAAAGACAGATGACTGACAAAAGAATTACAATTAGTCTGACAATCTTTCCAGCAGCAAGAAAAGAAGCCAGAAAAAATAGAGTTACATCTTCAAAGATTTATGAGAAATCAACTGAAAATTTTTTTGTTGTTGTTTGTTTTTTTTTTTCAGATGGACTCTCACTTTGTCATCCAGGCTGGAGAGCAGTGATATGATCTCAGCTCACTGTGACCTCTGCCTCCCAGATTCAAGTGATTCTCTTGCCTCAGTTTCCCTAGTAGCTGGGATTACAGGTGCCGGCCACCACACCTGTCTAATTTTTGTATTTTTAGTAGAGATGGGGTTTCACCATGTTGGCCAGGGCTGATCTTGAACTCCTAACTTCAAGTGATCCACCTGCCTCAGTCTCCCAAAGTGCTGGAATTACAGACATGAGCCACCGCACCCACCTCAACTGAATATAAACTTTAATATAGCCAATTTATTATTCAACAGTGAGGGCTAAATAAAGTTTTTGTTTAGATTTAAAAGGGCTGAGAATTTATTATTAAGAGAACATTCCAGAGACAACTATTTATTTCAGGAATAAGAAACCACAGGAGGCTGTGTACTGTGGCTCATGCCTATAATACTAGCACTTTTGGAGGCTGATGTGGGACAATTGCTTGAGACTAAGAGTTTAAGACCAGTCTGGGCAACATAGCAAGATCCTGTTGAAAGAAAGAGAGAAAGGTGGAGGGAGGGAGGGAGGGAGGGATGGACGGGAGGAAGGGAGGGAAAAGAAAGAAATTAAAGAAACGAGATGCAAGTATCAACAGTGAACAAGAATGCAGGTAAATAAGAAGGCAAACACAAGAATGCATCTAAATAACTATTTCATGTAAAACACAATAATTCCAAATTTCTAAACTATTAGGAAACCAATTCATGTAAAATAGGAGGGTGTCCTAGAGATTAAATGATTCTAAAGTTTGTGCATAGTTTGGAAGAACACTATAGATGTTGACTAATGATAGATTTTGCTATGGTGGGAAATATGAAAATAAACATTTAAAGAAAATCACTAAAAAACAGAAATAAAATTTATGTCTTCTAAGTTGGTAGAGGGGAAAAAAGACATTTTTTAAAAGTTGATAATGAAGAAGTTTGTGAAAAGAAGAAAAAAGAATAAAAAAAGGTATATCATGTTATACGGTAAAAATAAATAGAACTAGATCAGTAATAACAATAAATGCAAAGAGAAGAAAGTATCTAGTTAATGGACCATGCATCTGAATTAATTTTTTAAAAATCTGCCTATATGCTATATCCACGAAGTACACCTAAAAAAGAAAAGAGGAAGAGGAATAGAGAAAGTGTATAAGAAAGATATTATATCGGAGTAAACAGAATTATGGTCCAAAAAAGCACTATTAAGGATACAGAGAGTGAGATAATTATTGAATTAATAATTCACTAAGAAAGAAAAATTGACTTCTATGCACTTGATGGAATAGCCTTAAAATACATAAAGTAAAAATATATCAAATTACAAGAGAAAGGCTGACAAATCCATCATCATGATGGAATATGAAAATATACCTTTTGTCATAATTGGTAAATCAGGCAGAAAAACATTAGACAATCTGAACAACCAAATTGTTAATGATAAGGGATACAGATTACTTCAGTGCATATATGTAATGTTGATAGCTGCCCATTCACTCAGCCCCAAATTCGACTTACTCAGAAGTCAAATTCAAATTGGGATTTTTTCTCATTATTTGTGACAATAAGTTGCTGTTGTTGCTGATGATGTTATTTTAAGCCTGTGTTTGTGCTCCAACACACACTAACTTGAGTTAGTTTGTGACTGCATCCAAAACTGACAGTCTGGTCTGGGCTTAATAGAGGTCAATCTAATAAAGGGATTGCTGTCACCTTCTTACCAGGGTATCAACTACATGCTAACTTACCTACTTAAGATATATTTTTACTATACTAATACCATTCACTGAACAGATCCATTGGTAGTTGCTATGGACTGAGTTGTGTCCCTCCCAAATTCCTATGTGGAAGCCCTAACTCCCATTGTGACAGATTTGAATATAGGGCCTTTATGGGAGTAATTATGGTTACATTCGCTCATAAAGATAGGAGCCTGACTGCATAGGATTAGAATCCTTATAAGAAGAGGAAGAGAAACCAGAGCACCTGTTCTTCCCATGTGCACAAACTGAGAATAGGCCACGTGTGCATACAGCTAGAAGGTGGCCATCTGCAAGCCAGGAAGGGAGCCCCCACCACAAACCAGACCACGCTGGCACCCTGATCTTGGGCATCCAGCCTCTAGAACTGGGAGAAAATAAATTTCAGTTATTTAAGTTACACAGTCCAAGGAATTTTGTTATAGAAGCTCAAGCAGATTAATACAGTGGAGCAAAACAAATAGTGAAAATTAAGGGAAACAATATAGATCAACTTTTTAGAAATACGCTGCAAGTATGATGTGACACGTTCTCCCACTATCATATAACATGTTCTCCTAGTCTGCACTAAACCAATTTTACTCTGACCTTTGCTACCACTTTTGTGAACTGGATTTTTTAAAAACTATAATCCCACAGTGCCATCATCCCCTAATTCAGGAGACACATATTGCCTGCAGTTATAATTTAAGAAAATATTTCTTCTCCCTGCAAAGGGCTGTTTTCAATTTTTACAGAATATGCCTTTTTTCTTGGATTAATTTTACATTCTAGTTTAGTGGTCTACCCTTGTATGAGTTCAGTAAACGCTTTTTGGTTAAAGAGGAAAATACAAGTCTAGTTTACTAAAAGGAAAGAGTAGAAATAGTTTGCACATTACATAACTTACTTTCTCCGCAGTAACGCATGCAACTGGACTCTACAATGATACTAGTGACAACACCTGAGACTGTTTAGATATATTCGTAGGTGCAGAGTTATGCAGTATAACTGCCGTGTAAGTGGAAGATACATGCATGAATGCAGGCATAAGATGAAATGATTCTGAAAAGAAGAAAGAAGTGGCAAACTAGATCAGGCACCAACGCTCCCTGGGTAAATGCTGCTCTTTTCTTTCAAACACTGTGCAGTTCAGAAACCTGGGCATAAAATATATGGTTGCTCTCTACTCCTCTGTGGACCATGAAGCAGAATTTAAAATTTCCATTAGTCAAATGAAGCTAAGAGCAGCTACCTATGAGAAAAGCGCTGACAAGAAAACAATGTACGACCATAATCACCCACTCTCAAAAGATTATTGCAGCAATAACTGAGCTTGCAGCTGCTGGTTACCTACCACTATTTGATGCTCAACAGGGAGTTCAAGTGACTCACCAGCCTTTCAATTCCTTGATTTATGCAATGTAATAAAAATAGCATTGAAACAGAAAAACACTTTAACATATACATGGTATCTGATACATGGAAAAATGGGCTGAATTTTACATTACAGATCTGGCAAAGTACTAGCTATCATTAAAAAAAAAAATGTTCACCAAGCCTGAAATCATAATTTTTGTAAACATGTTTCACAACATATCCCAGGTTATAGAAAACCGATATTGTAGATTCTCTCATACAAATAGGCTTCTAATGGCTTTCACTCCCTGAAATAATAAATACTCTTTCACTTCCAATAACAATGAAGCCAATGAGCTGCAAAAACAGAAATGCAACAAGTTCTTCCAACAATTTCTTCCTTGTTTATAATGGCTGATTCCTAATCATTGTTCTTCAAAAATGGTAGTATTAAATATTTCACTGGTTACACAGACTTTAACTAAACTGCATTTATCTTAAAACTAATTATAGACATTATCACATTATTTAAATGTTTTCCAAGAATTTGCACATTTTTGGCCACTACCTTCTGTGTACAAGGTGTAGAATTAGAAGCCAGAAAGCAGTAACATTGACTTTTTAAAAAAAGTATCTGCCCTCAGGTATTTTGTAGTCTTTAAAAAAAAATGTTTACTAGGAAAAAATTAAAACAAGAAGTTTTAAAGACAATAGAAATATATATTTCTGCCACTTCTGAAGGACAGTAAGAGGGAAATAAAAGAAAATGAAACACCTGCATGTCTCGTTAGTTTTCTCATGACATTACTTCACAAATTGGTCTGAATATTAAACTTCAATAAGAATATCCTAACATTGGGTCAATATAAAATTAACCTCACAGCAAGACAAATCAGAGACATTACCATTGTCAGCTAAGATCATGAAACAAAATTCAAGATTTTGTGACCTGTGAGAATAGCACTTAAAAGAGATAGTTATATTTTCTGTAAAAAATATTTCCGGCTGGGTGTGGTGACTCACACCTGTAATCCCAGCACTTTAGGAGGCCAAGGTGGGCAGATCACAAGGTCATAAGATCAAGACCATCCTTGCCAACACTGTGAAACCCCATCTCTACTAAAAACACAAAAATTAGCTGGTGTGGTGGCACATGCCTGTAGTCCCAACTACTCGGGAGGCTGAGGCAGGAGAATCGCCTGAACCCGGGAGGCAGAAGTTGCAGTCAGCAGAGAAAGTGCCGCTACCCTCTGGCCTGGCAACAGAGCAAGACTCTGTCTCAAAAAAAAAAAAAAAAAATGTGTGTGTGTGTGCGCGCGCGCGCACATGCGCGCGCACACATGAGTGTATTTCCATATTTTTCTAGACTATATATTGCATTACTATGAAGAGTAACCAGAAAAGAAGTAAAAATTCATGTATTATCTTCTTTATTCTCAGTAAAATGTTATGGGGCTTAAAACACGATATACTTTAGTTGCATTCCACAAAATCCTCACCCAGAGGGGCATCCTTGCTGGAGTAGGATAGATGAATACTGATCAGGAGTTTGAAGAAGTCCACATCTTCCAAGGCAGTGCTTCTCACACCCAGCAGAATGACCAGAGCCAGTTTCGGAAAAGAGATGTTTATTAAAAATGTCTATTCCCAGGCCCCATTCTGCACCTATAGAATTAATATTTACAAAGAAGAGGCTTGCAAATCTATAGTCTCTGTGTCTCTAACATACCTCTCAGTACTAACACTCTTATTTAACTCAGATTTTATGAAACGTAAAGTTCTGTGTCATTAAGAAGCCTCAAACTACAAGGATGAGTGATGAAACCCTGCTCCCAGCCCACCCAGCTAATTCCCAGAATTAATCAGGACCATTAGGAGATGTATTAGTGGAGCTAACCCTGGCTCTGGCATTTTAAGTATGTGTCCAGTCTCAGTAGGTCTTGGAGAGAGTAGAAGACAATCACTTCTTTTGACACATTCCATTCCTATAAAGTTGGATAAGTAGAAACTTCCATTTTTAAACAAGTCCAAATAGTATTTTTTTCAGCATAATTTACAATAGGAAGTTCAACATGTATTATCATTCAATCTTCACATTAGTTTTAACCCATGTTGATGTTAGTAAATGAAAAAACACTACACTAAAGAAGCTAAAGCAATTATCCAAACCACAGGGTCAGAAAGTCAGGGGCTGGATGCTGCCACTTGAACTCAAGTGTGTGCGCTTCCATTCCCATGGTCAGCTGCATTTGAAATGGAAGATGTCTAATTAGGAAAACAATGAAGTAGAGTTATGTCAAAAGACTCACTGTTGTTTTGCAAATTTGGATTAGAGTTCTAAGTTCCTAGACTTGAAAAATTTCATTTCCCCTGGAGCCAAAATTAAACAATCTTTATCACTGAGGTAACTGCACTGTGCCTGAAGGAAAATAGTGATGAATACGACCCTTAATCCCGAGTGACCTGAAGCAGAAAACTCTAAGAGTAGTGGGATAATGGAAAGTAGACTTTAAAGTAAGTTAGAGACCCAGTTTCTAGGCCCAGATATTCTACTAACTCATTATAGAACCTTGAAAAAGGCATGCAAGTTATTTGGATCTAAGTTTCCAGCTTGCTAGAATGGAAGATCTATTACCTAACACAAATGCACATAAAACACTGTCACACTATCTTTCTGGAGATCGTTACTAATAACTATGTTTTAGGAGAAGTTATGGTTAGAAAATCATTAGGTATTATTCTATAAAATCATTTTATTTTTTCTACTCACAAACTACTATTAATATTTAATTTGGTAAATCTTATGGTGGATAGCTTTACATTACCTACCCATATGATTGTTAACCAAAAGAAATCAGTTAACTGAAATTATTTCACTGTTGCTCAGTATTAAGCACAAGTTAACCAATTTCTGAAATTCTTGAAAAACGTACCAAAAATCCACTATCACGTTGGGAAACACTGCAAAGGAGAAAGGACTTACAGAGTGCCTACATAAACTGGCTATGAGTAACACATAAACAAGGAACAATAAACTGCGGAAGGCCGCAGGAGGCCTCCCCATGCCTCATGTTCCGGTGCAGGGTGACCTAGGTTCTGTTACCATAAACACTGTGCTCAAGGACGTAAACCCCTTGGTAGCACTATGAAATAGCCAGACTTGTAGGCTCCTTGTAACACAAAAATACAAAAATTAACCCGGCATGGTGGCATGCACTTGCAGTCCCAGTTACTCAGGAGGCCGACCAGGAGAATCACTTGAACCCAGGATGCATTCCATCAGCTGCACATAAATAATAGGCTAAAGATAACCACACGTTCTAGTTTTGTGAAACTCCCAAACCGCCACTGTTATCAATTCCTTAGGATGACGCACCAGTTCCGGCTTACTAATTCACTTCCGGCTCACAAATTCATTCCATCAGTCCACCCCTACCCTATAAATCAAAGTAATTCTAATCAGTAAATAGTGTAAATAATCAAAGCTCGGGGCCTTCACTGCCTCCTCCAGAGTAATAAATTGATGGCTCCCGGTCCCACTTTTTCTCTAAATCTTTCTCTCATTCCTTTGTCGCTACCAAATTCAGGTACCCACGGGTAATGTGGGGGCTCATGAATTCCCTACACTATCAGTTGAATATGACATCTTGTCAAAGAACATCTTTAATACTATGTTACTAAGTTATGTTTTTATCATATCAACATTTCCTTTTTTTCATGTGAACAGTATACCTGCATAGCTGTGACAACCAATAAAGATGAAACACCAAACATCGAGTTTGTATTTGTAATCTTCATTTCCTAACTGACTTTGGAACACTTCAGGATTGAATACGAAGAAGCCTTGTGCTAGGACAGGGACTCAGGCTTGAAAGCTATAGTGCTAGCAGTGACTATGCCCGCCCCCAACACTATCCCTAGTATCCCCAATCAGCCACCCCGCTCTCCATCCGAATCACTATTTGAGATGCTAATTTTAAAAGAAGATACACCTGTAATCCCAGCGCCTTAGGAGGTCGAGGTGAGCGGATCACAAGGTCAGGAGATTGAGACCATCCTTGCCAACATGGTGAAACCCTGTGTCTACTAAAACATACAAAAATTAACCCGGCATGGTGGCACACACCTGTAGTCCCAGCTACTCAAGAGGCTGAGCAGGAGAATCACTTGAACCCAGGAGATGGAGGCTGCAGTGAGCCGAGATCACACCACTGCACTCCAGCCTGGGTAACAGAGCAAGACTCTGTCTCAAAAAAAAAAAAAGAGTATTTTTTAAAAGTAAAATGCAAAAGAAGCAATAGGTTAAGTTCTATATTTATTCAATAAACATTAATTGGCCATTACGGGCCCTATACTATGCAAATTACTAGTAATAATAAGGTAAGCAAGATAGACAAGGTTCTCATACCATGTCACTTCCATTCAATTAAGAGAAGATCAACAATTGCGTATGACACTAACCTCAAGGATGGAAAGTGCTATGACAGAAGGCAGCCTCTAGAGCAGGGGTCCCCAACGCTTTTGGCACTAGGGGCTGGTTTCATGCAAATTTTTCTCTGGACCTGGGGAGGGGTGGGACGGTTTTGGGAAGAAACTGTTCCACCTGAGATCATCAGGCATTAGTTAAATTCTCGAGCGTGCAACCTGGATTCCTTAGTTCACAATAGGATTCATGATCCTTTGAGAATCTAATGCTACCACTGATCTCACAGGAGGCAGAGCTCAGACGGTAATGCTCACTCACCCACCACTCACCTCCTACTGTGTAGTCCTGCTCCTAACAGGCCATGAACCTGTACCAGTCTGGGGACCAGAGGTTGGAGATACCTATTCTAGTGAACTACGGGAGAGTAATGGGGAGGTAATCAAATGGCTTTGAGGAAAACCATTTTAAGAGCAACTAAACGTCATATTTGCACTACAAAATAGTAGTTCATGGCATTACTCAGAACAAATATTTATAACTGCTTTTAACGTGACTCTTCGCTGCACATCAAATTTTCTCATAGAGGTTTCAAAAAAAATATCAAGATAACCAATGCTAGTCCATGAAATTCTGACTCTACAGCTCTGGCTATCTGTTGTTTTATAAAGTTGCATACATATTTATGATGTACATCTCATTTTGAGCACCACTTTCTTGTCTTTTCATGACTCATTTTTGGAAACTCCTGATTTTTTGAAATGAATCCCAAAATTAGATGTGAAAATTAAAAGTTGCCTTGCAAGATAAGAAATGTTTTCTCTATATCAATAAGTTAATTGCTAAAATTTCTGCTGTTAAAAGTTAACAGCTGAAGAACTTTGTTTTCACCGCGTATTCACATGAAAAAAAAATCCCCTAAAGACTTCCAGAGACGATGTTAAAAATGCTTTTCTAATTCACATTGAAATTTGTAACCATGTATATCCAAATTTATCTTAAATCCAGGCCAGTTGCTTCCTCCGCTTAAATCTTTTGGCATTTGCAAATTTTCTTTGGCTGTAGCATTGTGACTGGACACTTAACATTTCCTCAGCAAATCACAAGCACTACACAGTTCAAACACTTGATCTCTGCTAACAATCAAAGGTTTTATGTTAAACTTGTACAGTTAAGCTGTTTAGGATTGATGACATTTATTTATGAGCACAGGGTACCAAGAGACAGCACCAAAGTGTTTCCTAATTTTTAGGTCAAACATAACTTGAAGTGAATCGTTGGTCGAGGGGTGTAACAATGAGAAGCAGAGAGGATCTTTACAAGAGGTTAGGGATTTTCCTTGGAAAGGTTGTCTTGTGGTTATAAAATTAGAGGGGGAAGAATTAAAATGATTACGCTCTAAAAATGACTTAGTAGAAGTGACAGGGTTGTTTTTAACCTAAATATTTTTTAAGTACCAAATTTGTCACTCCTCTAAGTTATATGTTACTAACTGTAAACTCTCTTTATTGCCGCTGTAAAAGAAATGAAGTACTTTTAGTCAATGTTTTTCAATAAATCAGGAACTTTGTATTAAATCCACATTTTATTTGCTTATATGGATGTCCTTTTATTTTGACTGAACTGATACAGAGTACTGAATCACAGAATAAGGTGCTCTGGAGAAGCCCTAAGGCCCAGGAAGTGGGTTTCCCTGAGGGAGATAGGCCTGGGAAGCTGTGGTAAAAAAGAAGCAGCTAAAGATGTTTGTTATGCTTGAACTGAGAAGAGATGAATTCATCTATGACGGATATTTTTAAAACCACAGTCTCCCACACAATCACTTCTACACTCACCTAATCATAAGATGTTTTTAATGGCTTTGATTTTAAATATTCACCTATTAGGTTTGCAAATTACTCTGTAACTGCATATTAGCGAATGAATGATAGCTAATCATTGACTATAAAATTAGATTATAAGATAATAAGTGATATAAAATATCCATAGAATTCTCATTCTTTCTTATATTTAAAAGGTTATACTTTTTAAGATCGTTGTGCTTGTTAATTTTTTAACTTATTAATTACCTAATGAAAGGAAAAGTAAAAAGGAAATCACAAATCTTTTTTTTCTTCTCACTAGCAACTTAGTTAAAAATGTTGATAATGTTTTAAACTGTTGCTGCGATTAAGTTATTTAAATCACAGTGGCTTCACTCTTCCTGATGGCTGTCAACATAGGTAAATGAAAGCTAGATGTAGCTGGATTGAATATTGTAGCTATTTGTAGCTGGATTGAAAATGTAAGACTAACATAATAACTTTTTATTAACCTTAAAACAAAATGACTCAAAATACATTCTCACTGACATTTTCCCCTGGCATGGAAATTTCAGATATAAAAACACAGAGGCAAAGAGAGACAGAAACAAAGACTGAACAGAAAACTAAAAACAAAAATCTTAGATTTTATACGGGAGCATATCCAGTAGTTAAGAACCTCGCTTAGTCACTTTGTTAATGGACTATCAAGTATATCTTCATAATCTAATATAAATCAATTACAACTAAACCACCACAGTAGTAAAACTGCCATATGGCAGGGTAGCCTGTTTAAGGCAGCAGAGCCCTGTAAGTGCTTTGGAACTTTTCCAATCTAAGCTGCAAAACTAAACCATACAGTAAATTATATTCTCTCCCCACTACTGAAAACTAGTGTGTTTGCACATGTGTATGTGTGTGCTATATATTATTTGTACATTGTGTATACATACCTGTATTTATATATACACACTCACATATTAACACATATTTGCATATGTATGCATTGATAACTGAGGTATTAATACAACATACTTTCTCTAAGTGTCTATATTTCTGAAGGCTTCGGAAGTGGAAGAGAAATGCATTTATTTAATTCTATTACTCTGCTGGTGTTTCCCCTGGATATAAAAGATTGTTAAAATAGGAATCTTAACTCAATGACTTATAAACCCTGTCTTGGGCTCTCTTCAAGTCTTCTGTGGCAGAGTTGATTCTTTTCTTTCCTCTCTTAATGCACCAGAATTGAATAAATCTGAAATCACTAAATATTTACTGAGCATCTACTGTGTTTGAGGCACTGCAGTGGACATTATTATGTAAATAAACAGTCAGCTAGTTAGGGAAAGAAGATATAAGCATGTAAAATATTTAAAATAAGATTATAAACACCAATTCACAATTTAAGATACACAATGTCACAAAATGGCATTTGATTACACAAAGTGGCATTTAATTACTTACTAAATGAATTGTATAAACTACTGTTGTCATGAGGTCCCCCCAAAAAAGAGAAAGATAATAGAAGATCCTGAGTTGGATCCTAAAAGATGTGTTAGGCCAGGCACAGTGGTTCAGGCCTATGACCTCAGCTCATGGCTAATCTCAGCACACTGGGAGGTCAAACCAGGAGGATCACTTAAGGCCAGGAGTTCAAGACCAGCCTGAGCAACATAGTGACACTCCACCTCTACAAAAAAATTTTTAAAAAATCATCCAGGCATGGTGGTTTGTGCCTGTAGTCCTAGCCACTCAGAAGACTGAGGTGGGAAGATCACTTGAGCTCAGGGGGTCCAGGCTGTAGTGAGCTATGATCTAGCCATTGCATTCCATCCTGAGCAACAAAGTAAGATCTGGTGTCTTTAAAATAAAAAATAAAAAATAAAAAAAGGTCAGTTTAGGAGAGGAGGGGACAGACATATTCCAGGTGAATGAAATCAAATGGATAACAAATGCAAAACGCAAGGAGTGTTCAGAAGTCAGAGGTCAGTTATCTTTCCATATTAAATTGTTCTCCACTTGTAGAGACTAAGTTGTGTTACCTATAACTAAGGATTCAATAACATGCCTTCTGTGATGTTAGTGAAAAATAAAATATTTCCTAAGTAAGCCATCAGGGATACTTACTTGAATGAAGCAGTGAATTGATAATGTAGTTATTTTAGATTCCAGAGTAGCTTGAATGTTTTAACTTGGTAGTACCATGCAAGTAATGAAACGGATAACTCTGCTTATGCTTAAAACTATACAATAATTATTATTTTGATTCTTTGCAAGCATACTGGTGTACTATCTACTTTTTTATCAAAAACTTTGCCAAGTATAGGACCATTAAAGCTCAGTGGCCTCCAGTTTATTTTTCAGGTGTCTATATAGGTTCTCAGAGATCATCCTGCATAAAATTTTATGCATTTTATGATTTAGTTTATCTGGGATGGTGCTCAAGTAATCCACCAACCACATTTTTTGAAACACTGGGCTAGAAAATTGGGGTCTTGGGTAATAATCCAAATGATTCTGTGAGAAGGTCAAACCCTGGCAGTTTAATCTAAATTATTTTTATGATAAGGAGACCATGCAGGTGCATTGGAATTTAGTAAGTGTTCTGATAGAGTTATAATTAAGCAGAACTTATGCTCTAGTAAGAACTGAAATTCTTAGCAATAAGTTAAGAATAGCTAGTATCAGTAGAGAATTTAAAAAGACATTCTCAACAAGCAGATTTCTATTTGGATTTGGAGAGGATATAAAGGGTTCCGTTTGCATATCGTCTACCACCTCCAACTCACCACCCTCAAACCCCAATGTTCTAAGCTGAATCTTTGAGAGGAAATATATTAGTGCTTGGCCAGCCACAATCTACATACTGATTATCAGACTTGACACCAGGTCAATTCTGCCATAAATTAGCTGAGTAAGCTATACCCTTCCCCTCCAAAAAGTTTTTGCCCAATCTTTAAGTGATAAAGTGGTATCACTTTACACTGAAAAAAGATTGATTACCTTCTTGGTGTTCCCATGGGATTTTGATTAGACTCCTAAAATAGTGACAACCATGACAAATTCAAATGAGGTATGTTTTTGCCTGTCTTCCACACAGTGAGGAACTTAAGCTACAAATGGCATATTTTGCTCATCTTTGTGGCCCCCAATCTAGCAAGTACTCAATAAATGTATACCAGTCATGTATACAGAAAAACATCACTGTGCAAATCTGTGCTGAAGCCGAGACTGAACATATTCATAGTTTGCCAAGAAAATTCAGAGATGGAAACAATCAAACAGGAGAACATTTCTAACACAGTGTAGGAATCATGAACAGAATGAAACTGTCAGATTGAGAAAAGTTAAAGGAATAGTCAGAAAGTATTTCTAACAAGACCTGCAGAAGAAAGATTTTCAATACAAAATAGGCAATCAAACAAAACCCATACCTCATGGAGTAGAAGTAATGAACTTTTTTTCAAATATGAGCCATTATTTATATGAAATATTAATAGCAATAGAAAAATTAAAATAATTTTGAATTTAGTAATTTTAAGAGGAAAATATAAAATACATAAAAATTTAAAATTAAAATATGGAACATAACACAATAAATAGCTAATATCATCAATGAAATATACAGTAAAAACCATCTTTTTTTTTTTTCGGATATAGAGCCTTGCTCTGTCACCCAAGCTGGAGTGCAGTGGCACAATCTCAGCTCACTGCAACCTCCACCTCCCAGGTTCAAGTGATCCTCCTGCCTCAGGCTCCCACCTCCCAAATAGCTGAAACTACAGGCACGTTCCACCACATCTGTCTAATTTTTGTATTTTTAGTAGAGACAGGGTTTCACCATGTTGGCCAGGCTGGTCTCGAACTCCTGACCTCAGGTGACCTGCCCACCATGGCCTCCCAAGGTGAACAATGAAAGTTCTTTACATTTATATTTGTAGTTAACACAGAGACAAACGAGCTACCACTTCCATTGTTTTTACCATCCCCAGGTACCATCCTCTGTGATTCACAAGTATGAAGACATCTCATATTCCTAGTAATCTTATAAGATAGACATAGTATTGGTCCATTTCATTGATGAAAATACTGAGGCACAACAAAATTAATTTACTTTTCAAAGGTCATCCAACTAAATAGCAGGAGTCAAGATGTGAAATAAGTCCGGCGTCCTGACTTATTAAAAGAAGGCGGAGGAAGAAAAGGAATGGGGGAAGAAGTGGAGAAAAGTAGAGAGGAAGAGAAAACAAGTTATTTTTGAAGGTTCTTTAATATATTGTTTTTTGAAAATACCCAATGTATTGACACAGCTTTTGCACTCATGGCAGGTAGCATGGTGCCTTACATGTCATTATCATAACAACAGCTAATACTTTAAGTACTTACTGGGTAGTAAATTGGGAATATTTATAAAGACAATAATAATTACATTAGATAAATGTTTTTGAGCATTTATTCTGTGCCAGGCACTTTGTTATGCCCTTTATATGAACGAGTTCATTCAGCACTCTGATGAGCTATGTGGCTTTGTGATTTTGAGCAAATTATGAAAATATATAACTCATGCACAAAACACGGGCTTAATAACAGAATCCAATCATAGTGTTCTATGAGACTAAATGAGTTAACACATGTAAAATGTTTAAAACTTACTGGAATACGGTAAGCTCACAACACACTTTGGCATTTATTACTGATACAATCACTATTATTCTTGTTTTACTCATAAGGAAACCGAGGCACATAAAGATTGAAGGACTTGCTCGAAGTCTCAGAGCTAGAAGGTGATGAAACCAGTATTTGAGGCCAGTCAGTCTGGCCCTCCACACAGTCAGTGCTCAAGAAATATTGTTTGAATGCATGCACGAATGAATATTCCAGCTGGAGGGCAATGATGAGCAAGTAGAGAAGAAACTGGCTAGGTAGAAACTG
This sequence comes from Aotus nancymaae, assembly GCF_030222135.1. NCBI lineage: Eukaryota > Metazoa > Chordata > Mammalia > Primates > Aotidae > Aotus > Aotus nancymaae. Next base: position 54,287,229 of record NW_026988450.1, on the reverse strand, counting down.
AAGAAAGAAGAAAGATGGGAGCTGCAATCATAAAAAGGAGCAGGAGATTGAGAGATAGAAAGGGGAAAAATAAGAGAGAGTAAAGAGATGTAAAACAGAAGAGATCATTACAGGAAATCCTCACATAAGAGTGAAGCCATCTTCTTTTAATCACAAGCAGCAATTAATTTAAGAGCGAGCACTCTGAAATATTGGAGATCATACTGAGAAAATTAAAAGCAACATTAAAGCAGATTCACCTTGAAGTTGGAAAAACTTATTACATAAGTGGGCAAAGATAATAGGAAAAAATTCTGGTGACATGGCTCCATGATCAAAGCGGTTTCAAAACCTCTAAGCTACAATGTTTCCAGATCTGTGTGCTCTAAAGAGCTCTCCGGGCTGCCCCATCACTTTTCCCTCTATGGGACAAGTGAGAATTTGAATTTAGAAAGGTCTTCAGGAAAAAATCTCTCACATAAAAAATAGCTGCTCTGTATTCAAAAGAGTAGTTGAAAATAAAGCAGTGAGGAAAGTGGATTAATGATTCGAAGACTGGAGAGTTTTAGAACGATTATCGTGGAGATTTCTATACGACGTTATCAGGCAATAAATAAAATAACTAGTAGTACTTGAATTTGCAATAATGCCAACAAAAAGATTTTCTTGGGGCCTTAGAGTTGAGAGGATTGTCTGAGATGCTGCTTAGTGTCTGGCACAGTGCCTCATATACATAATAAATGCTCACTAATACATCTAAGCTATTATTTTTCCTGATGACTTAGGTATAGGGCATAAAGACTATCTACTCCCCAACTCCCAGTAAAGTGATGATAAGCCAGATGCACAGAAGTCAAGGCCACTGAAGGTGCTAACAAGAGTAATATTGAAATGGGAGGTTATGGAGCTGAGACTGAGTAATATTGAAAATGAATCCAGGAGCTGCGTAGATTCCTCATTTGAGGTCGCAAGGAAACACATAGCCAGTTATGCACAGAGAAAGGAGTGTCTAAGTATGTAACAATTCTGAGTGATAAAATGTAGTTGTATAAGACGGTTGATGCATATGAAGGAGGACATTATTCCCTGATCAGAAGAGGCCGTGAGGTTACAGGGATAATGGCCACAAGTGCAATGTGGCAGCAGAGAAGGTGGAACTCCAAGAGGAAAGCGAGAAAATGGCAGGCGAGTATCAAGTGCCTCTGGGAAGAGTCCTGGGGGAGACATGAAATTAGCAAGTGACAATGGAGAAAAATGTACTTGGTTGAATGCTTACAAGAATGGTATATCTAGGAGGCCTGACACCAAGGAAGTAAGGATGGTTTGTTTAACAAAGACGATAAAGTGGGAGCTATGAGGAGTGATAAGAGTGCCCAACTAAGAACAATGAGATAGGGGACATGAGTGATGGTGGAGACAGACTGGCGTTGAGAAAATGAGGGGTTCTCTCTTTAGAACATTTTAGAGTAGTAATAAAGTGAGAAAAGTTTGAAATTGAAGGTGACCAGTTTTTTGCCAAATCATCCTTTCTCTTCCAATGAATCCCAAATCACTGTCTCTTTTTTATGCATACAGATTTTAATTATGGCCAGGGCAAAGAGACTTGGAGACTAGGGGTAGCATATTTTAATGCACAGGAACACTCATTTTATGTTGTATATATACGTGTGTGTGTATCTAATCACTTTTTATTTTCTTCAAAGACTCAGCCTATTACTTTTATATTCATTAAAATAACCACTGTTGAAAAATGCCTTGATACATGTAATGGTGGTATGGTAACTACCTGAATTTTAAACAGCATTCCATAGTAAAGTGCAGGCTCTCTGAGGTCAGAGATCACACCTGTCCTACTGATTACAGTATCTCAGGGCCTAGCAGAATTCCTGTTTTATATAAGAAATTCAGTCAAGATTTCCTAACTTGCTAGGGTTAACATTTCTAAAAAGCCAGTTATTTCCAGTAGTCTGTGACTAGGATAACAAAAGCAATAACCGAGCACCTCTATGGGCTGGGCATAAGTATCTTGTGTGTCCTTTTATTCAAGATCTACTTTAAGCACCGCAGTAGGTATTATCATCCCCATTTGCTTGTGGGAAAACTGAGGATCTGAGATATAAAAGTACTTGGACAAAGTCACTCTCATTTCAAGCTTCCTAAATTTCACTTTAGTAAAAATATTGTAATAAATATATTTAGGAATTGTGGGGCTCAAGGTCAGAGCTCTCACACAAACTTCACCATCCTATGTCTTCAATAGTAAGAGGTGAGGGGCAGTTCTCATGAGAGTCCTCCATCTACCCAGTCTTGCAGCCTGGCTGGGAAGAAATACATATGATATTTCACTTGACCTTGTTTAATGCTCACAAGAGATACAGGAGGTAGGCATCATTTCCACGACGAAACTGAAACTTAGGGCAATGAGGCAAAATGTCCACAGTCACTCAGCTCATAAGTAACCAAGCACTGAATGAAGATTTGAAACCAGTTTTATCTGAATAAAAATTTTAGGCTTTTCCACCCTATTATAATATCAGAATTTTTGTTTGGTACTGAACTCATCAATAGTCATGAGATGCCTATATCCTTAGAACAAAAAACTTCCTCAAATTAAAAAAAAAAAAAAGACAATTTTAGAAAATAATTTCACCTGGCATTTACTCTCAAGTATGTACTGCTATGTGGGGTAGAATCATATTACTTTAAACAAACAAACAAAACAATTTAACTTTCAACCTAAATTAATATTTCTGGACAGGCAACCTGGCAGTTAATGAACCCCTTCTGTATCGTGTAAACCTCTGTTGTAGAAGGACCTGTGAGAGTTACAATGAAAAATACGGTTTGTGAACATGTAAATTAAAAGGAACAATAAAAAGAAGTGAAAATAAAATGAACAAATTACTCGGTTGTTAAATATATAAGACTGGCTTTAGAATATCACTAACATCCCAAATTTAAAAATGTGAGAAACTTTAAAATTGACTAATAATTAGCTGGTGGCTTACAGAAATTAATTTATAGTAAGTTTTAATTGTTAGCTTAAACTGTTTTAAAAATATTCAACACGTGCATTAAAATACTTTAATCCTATATCATTTTCCAGTACCATATAAATATGATTTTAAAATGTTTTACAGATAAAAAATGATGTTTTCCAAGGATGAGAAAAGATGTTAAAGAGCAAACACATCCATCCTCCTATAAAAATAAAAATTAGTTTGGCAAAGGAAATGTATTCATATTAAAATATTAAAAATTTAATGTAATAAAACCTTTGCCTAAGAAAAGTCATGAAGTTAAAGCACTCATCACAAGATTTAATAAGGTATTGTCTTTAATATCAACTATTTCCTATAACAGAAAAAAGATATACAGCAGAATGTCTTCACTTTTAAAATGCTCTTACTTTAATGTTACTAGGCAAATGTATTTGAATTAAGAAAAAATTCTTTCAATTCATTCTAATACAAAAATTCATATTTTGTCTATCCAAATTTTCCCTTAACAAGTTATCATCAACTGCTTAAGAAATGTATATTTATTATAGAATTCTTAGATCAATAGTTCATCTCCTAACATAAAGGTTTTTAAAATTCAGATGAGGTGGCTAGCTAATCCCATACATCTTAAATCTTAAAACTATCACCGTACAGGAAATGCCATGTACCTTACTCAAATATCAGCTTTAATTCTCTCCAAGTAAAATTCCAGCCATAGTACCTGGAATATTATAAAAACATTGCAAATAGTTGGCTGTTCAGTTTTAGAATTCAAATCATTATGTTACTATGTAGCTCAACTATTTATATCAACTATATTTTCAATGGATAATAAAAAGTCTACAAGTATAATTTCTATAAATCTAGTTTTAATATTTGTTGGCTTGACATTTTTAGTGTAATTTTAAAATAGTAAACAATTTCATTTTTATACTAAATAAAAGATGCATGTGTAAACTGTAAAAATTATGCAGCTCTCTGTCCTTTATCATATATACAGACAGTTACAGATGTAGACATCAATATAGTTCTACATTCAATTTGCCCAACACACTCATGATTGGGGTTAATTTAAATGGCTGTCTCATTTTAGAACTAATTTCAATTGTTTTATAATTCTGCATTTTTTAATGTCTTACAGGTATTACAAATGTATTCTCATTGTTTTTTCTTTATATTCAAGATACTTTTTGCTCCTTCTGCAGATAAATATATCTTCCACAAATTTTTTTTTCCAGTTTTCCTCACCTACAGTCATTATCACTCTAGTATACTTGGTGAAAGTGAAATTTTCCTCAAAGGGCAAAATCAAGAATAATAAAAATCAATTGTAGAATTTTCCATCGACATCTATGACGTAGGTTGAATGAATATTTTTTTCTCTGCCCTCTAAAAGAAAGGGTAGACTTTTCTTTTTAGCATTTTCAAACAAACCACAAATAGCTAAAAAGTCTGTTTTAAGATCGAGAGCTCCAGAGGAAGAAATTTTCTAACAGGCTGCCTCCTCCATTTTTCCTTCCCCAGAATTGGTGCTTTCAATACAGTTGGAACTTCTACAGATCACAGACATTGTTTGCCCAGGCTGACCAATCTTTGAGGCAGGTTTTTTTTCCCCTTCAAGATACTTCATGTTAACAGCTTGAGGGCGTTCAATCAGCACTGCTTTGATCTCGGCTGGAACTATAATTATTTAACATTGTTACATGGATTTCTATAATCCACCCCACCATTAAATCCCTTTTACACCCTCATCTTCTGAGGCCTAATCTGCATCCATACACTTAGTTTGTCTTCTCGCTGGTCTCATCAGGAGCCTGCATTCTCCCACATCGTGACTGATGGTTTTCTCTCTCTTTTTTTCCCCTCTAATGAAATCATTTTCTTACAAATTGAAAACTGCAAAAATGTCTTATGTGTTTGCTCTATTTTTAAGCATTCCTTATTGTATAGCAGTATCATCCACCAGTCACTGCAAACTTTTACCCCCAATTCTATAAAATTCATTTACTCAGCAGAGGATTTATTAAAATAATGTAAGCGTATATTTGATTTTTAAAGAGAATTTCTGTAAAAGCATATAAAACAGAAAGCTGCAAATGTGGTTTTTTGAAAACAGGATGGAAGATTTGGTACCATTTTACACTTTCTTATTTCTTCTTCAGAAACTGAACTGAGCTGTTCTGGATGGGCCATAAAACTGAAAGGTATAAAACCAATTGAAAATAGAGATCTTGTGGGAACAATTCTGTAAGAATGTCTGAAGAGGTCTGTGGAAGGTAAGTCCCAAGGAGAAAAGGAAAGAGAGATAAGAAGGCTGTTCTACAAAACTGCAAGGCCCTCAGAAAAAACAAAGGGAATGGTACAGAGAACAGAGCCTAGCGGGGAGGTGGGGATTTTGCACTTTCCTAATTCTGGCATGTGTATTCCTCACAAAATCACGGCTATCAGCTCATTCAAGAAAGAGTTCACTTACAGTATGTTGGTTGGGCTAGATTCTACAAGCATTTAAGTGTAGACGCTAAGAGATAAATGCAGATCTCTCAATTTGAAAAGGAAGGCAATAGAGTACAGTCATCTGTAGAAGAGATAGGATTATCTTCCCTCTCGGAAAAAAAATAAAACCACCTTAAAAGATAGAAAATTTCCATCACATTCTCTCATTAAGAAGCCACCTAAGGCCACCTACACATGAAGAACACTAAAATCATAAGATCTGGCAGTTAGCTATTTATTTATTTGTTAGTTTGTTTGTTTAGAGATAAATGAATAAATATTTTGTCCTGAGTTCATCAGAATTACTCTTCTTCAATTGCAAGTTTGGAGTCAACATTGCTATTATTGTAAAACTGCTAATAACCAATCATTAAAAGTAATCATCCTTTCTTTCCTTTGAAGAGCATATAACACAAAGTTTTATACACACACACACACTATAGAAATGTGATTTTATAAATATATCCTATATGTGTTTTTATAAACATATATAGTTTATAAAAACTGTATATGTGTGTGTGTGTGTGTGTGTATATATATATACACACACACACACGTAGTTTTATATATAGAGAGATGGTTTATATACATAATACATATAAAGTTACCTATAATGTTGATCAATTAAAAAAGTGAATATAAAGTCAGGCTTGCAAACAGTGGCTGCAAGGAACCTTAAAATTATATTTTCAGCCCATTCTAAGCAACTACCTTGGACTCTATGGTTTAGCTACCCATGCAATTATATTGTTCTTGCCACTGCCATTTCCTGTCCATGTTTTCTTTTATCTGCCTTAATAATTTATTCCATCATTTTATATTTTATGTTTTTTACTGTTTATCTCAAATCCACTGCAGAATGAAGCTGAGCATAAGGAGCACATGCCTAAATTATATTTTTCAATCTGAAATATTTTAGCACTTCAACTTGAACTGAAGCTAGTGTCATTTTATTCTAATCAAGGACGTTGAATCGAATAAAAGACCTTGATTTTTTAACAACATAGATACAAACTGATTTGCTATTTCTTTGGCTATTCAGAAGTTTAAAAATATAAGGAAGAAGACACAAGGTTGAAGCAAAATTTTAGACCAAAAAAAAATCTGGGTACAAAATAAGGATCATGATGATGATGATGTCATGGTTATACTGCTTACACACTTAGTGTCAGACAATCATTTCATTAATTCACTTATATAAAACCCTAGGAAGCATGTACATAGTACTCTCATTGTAGAGATAGAAAGTTGACAGGCAGAAATGTTAAGTAATTTGTGCAAATTTACTGAGCAGAATTTTCTTTTCTTTTCTTTTTTTTTGAGACAGAGTTTTGCTCTTGTTACCCAGGCTGGAGTGCAATGGCGCGATCTCGGCTCACCGCAACCTCCGCCTCCTGGGTTCAAGCAATTCTCCGGAAGCAGCAGAATTTGAAAGCAATTTTCATCTGAGATTCTGTCTCCCATTACCTCTACCTTCCTTTCCTGAGATTTGACTTCTGACCTTGGTCAGTCTCCCCCTCATCCAGCCTTCTTCACATAGGAAGATTTGCAAAGGGAAGCAGTAAGGTCAGGCCTGACTTTGTCCTCTGTTAGCAATGAAACCAGGTAAACCATTTAACGGTTCTAACACTTAACATCCCTAGCTATAAATAATAAGGATTACATATTGGGACTGGAGCCAAGGTGCTTTGGAGTTTTGAACACCAGTGACTGGAGTCAGGTTACTTGATGAATGGTGGAGATTATTAAGATTATTATGTGTTTTCCAGGATGAAGACACATAAATGATGAATTAAACACAGAAACCAAAAAGTTGTGTGTTGGAAAAGAAACATTTCTCAAAATTTTATTAAAATATAAATTAAACTTAATAAACAGACTTAAAAAATAAATCCTATTTCTCCTTGCTTATATTTTAGGGAAGGAAAAAGAACTCCAGTTAGGTAGGGGAACTTCAAAATATGGTAGCAAATAATAAGCACTACAATGAAGAAGAGCTCATTGTATGAAAAACATAGAAATGAAATGGTGATGTACACACAATCTCTGGAGTCCAGGCTGCTTAATTTTGATTCCAGGATTATCTGCTGTGTGACTTTAAGCAAGTTCCTTAACATTCCTATGCCTCAGTTTCCTGATAGGTCAAGATGAGAATAGTACCCCTAAAGTTACTATGGGGAAAACAATGAGATTTTGTTCACTCTTACATCTCCCACGCCTGTAACAGCAACTGGCATACAGTAAACTCTCAATACATATTAGATACAAGAGATATGAATGAAAAAGAGAATGCCAAAAAGATCACAGAAGGAGAAGCATTTCCAAAAAGTAGAACTTTACGACCTCAACATTAATCCTAGATAATTGTTTTTTGTTTTAATCATTTCAAAAGAATAACACTCTGAAAAATAAATGCTTTAGGGCCTCTGATTTACTAAGTTTATCTTTAAGCCCTTTTATTGGAATGATTTAAGATTTCTGAAAATGACTATCAATGAGCCTAACTGGATGAAATATCCTGAATTCTATAGATTTAATATTAAAAGCCCAAAGGAAATCAGGAGTATTATTAATTACAGGAATTTTAAACCATGGTTGAAATATTTCATGAATTTTTATAACAGTTAAATATAATGCCATCTTCATTTTACTGTATTTGAATATCTGACATTTAAAGTTTTTTTTTGTTTTATCATGCTTAAAGGTAAAGAACAAGTCAAACCCAGAAAGCTGAATTGACTAACAATCTCTTTTTTAATTTTAAAATGTGCTAAAATATTCCACTATATATTAATCATGAATTATTGACATGAAATATTACCCTTAAGCTATGTGAGTTCCTAAAATAATTTATTTCCATTTTCTGTAAAGCTATTTTATAAGAAATTAATTTTGCCACATAATTGTAATTATGATTTTTTTATAAGTGAATAATTTGAGCTTTTCAAAAATGTCCACTTGTTCTTGATAATCAAACATTTTTCTATTATCCACACCAGTATGTCAAAGATATCAAAAAGTGCATTATATATAGTTGACAGCTTTTTAAAATCTCATATTTATTTTAAAATTTAATGTAGAATATAAAAATAATTGTTACATACAATAACTTAAAATAGTCAAAGTATTTTTTCGCAATGCACGGAGCATTTTCTTCTTTATAGAATAATAAGTAGTTCATTTTGTATGTATAACCATAAAAAAACTCTTGCTTTTATTTGCTTTATACTGCTCAGAGGAAGCAAACGACTTCCTTCATCAATTTCAATGCATTCTCACAGTGAACACAAATACTTACTAATGATGTAGACACTTTTCATTTTACCCAAATTTCTTAAAAGCCTATTGCCTGAGTGTAATGCGAGTCCTCATCTCACCCCTAACCCCATTTCACCCTTCCCATGATGCCGTGTGGGTCTTGCTCCCCATGCCTGTGATGCTGGAATGCCTTTTCCTCTCTTCTCATTTTCCACCTGTTGGATGTTTCCATGTTTATTAAGGCAAGAGGCCTTAACTGGCCTTTCAGAGCAAAAGAGATGCCTCCTTCTCTGGGTTTTCTATGTGTTTGTTCTTCTGTGCTCTTCCCTCATTTGTCAGTTTGGGTTAAAATTCCCCAATTTTGCCTCAAGTAAAGCGTCTTCCTTTTGGGACCTTCTTTTTTCCCCCCCAAATTCTTCAGGATTTGGAGGAGCCAGGAGATCCGTTAGATCACTGGAGTCCCAGCTTTGCTTGCTGTGTTTTGGTGTCACTATTGAAAACCTTTCCTGCATAAGAAAATTGATTTGCTTTCTCCACTAAGGTGATACCTAAGTAGCTTCTGCTCATATACAACCTTAGGCTGCAGGGTTCCATTCACTTAATCAACACTCACATCTCAGCTTAGTCATTCTTTCCCAGAGCAGGACCCCAGGGAATGCTATCTGGTCCCAGAAGATTTAGATTCAGGAACAAGGGCTGAGGAAAACCCTCTCTCTTAAACCCAAAGGCCTCAGTGTTGAGTCCTGGCTTTATCTGCCTTTCAGAAATCTTCCCTTGGTGTCTTCTCACTGACAGCAGACTTTCGTTATAGCCACCCTAATCCACTCCACTATGGACTGAACTGTGTTCCCCCAAAACTCATATGTTGAGGCCCTAATCTCCAATGTTAATCTCTTTGGAGGTATAACCTTTAAGGAAATAATTACAGTTAAATGAGATCACAAGGAGAGAACCTTAAGCCAATAGAAATGGTATCCCTGTAAGAAGAGGACCACATACCAGGAGTTCTCACACACACAGAAAAAGTAAGGGGAGGACGTAGCAAGAAGACAGCCATCAGCAAGCTAGGAAGAGGGGTCTCACTAGAAACCAGGCCTGCTGATACCTTGATTTTAGACTCCCAGCCTCCAAAACTATGAGAAAATAAATCGTTGTTGTTTAATCCTCCCAGTCTCTGGTATTACGTTATGGCAGCCTGAGCAGGCTAATACATACCCCAAATTGGGGGAAAAGCAGTGGAGTTTGATTGACCACCACAGAAAAAGCCCCTAGGGTATATATGCTAATCAGTCTCTTACCTCCTTCCAGGGTTCTGAGATTTCCTAGATAGGGAGTATTTATCACAAAGTCACAGAGCCTCCACAACCAACCCCCACCCACACACACCCAGTTTGGAAAATTCTGGTTCCTATTTGCATTATATTTGCATAATTAACAAGAATTACTCAGCTGGGTGTAATGGCCCATGCCTGTAATCTTAGCACTTTGGGAGGCCAAAGTGGAGGATCACTTGAGCCCAAAAGTTCAAGACTACAGCAACATGGTTGAGACCCCAACTCTACAAAAATAAAAACAAAACAAAAAACTAGCTGGGCATAATCGTGTGCACCTGTGATCCCAGCTATCTGGAAGGCTGAGGTGGGAGGAATGCTTGAGCCCAAGAGGTCAAGGTAAGCTGTGGTTACACCACTGCACAATAGCCCAGGTGACACAGCAAGCCCCTGTCTCAGATAAAGGCAAAAAGAAGGGCCATTTAAGTGACTTCTTTGATAACAAGAAAACAGTTTGTAGAGTATTTTTTCATGCCCAATCACAGCATTAGAATTGGTGAAATAATTTCTTTAAAGTTTTTTCCTTTATCAACCTTTGGAGAAACTATTACTTTAATCATATTACTATAATTATTGTTTAATGGCAAGGGGACCCAATGTCCCCCATATTCAACTTACAGAATAAAAAAAAATGTTCTCTACCGAGGAATATGTAAAACACCCAATTAAAAAAAATAGTTGTAACTAAAGAGCAAAGACCCTGAATATGGAAAATGCTTTCTTCTCTATTTTCTTTTCTTTTGGCTTGCTTTTCTTTTAATTGCTTTTATAGAGAAAATATGACTAAAAGTAATGTAAAATGAAATAATGCATTGCTTATTAAAAATACATATTGAAAATATGCACTGTCAGTTTCAGATGCTCAATCATTTTTATATTACTTGGCTTATAGCCTACTTAATTCTGTAAATGACAACAGGTCTCCAACCCTGGTAGAATACGTTTATCTATTTGTTGTTTTCACTTTAGTTTGTATTATTAATACAGTGTTCAAAAATATAACAATCTTGATTGATTAATATGGAAAAGATAATGGGGAAACAACAAATGAATTTGTTAAAATTTAATTCCATCAGGAAGAATTGACACTGTCTTTACATGGAGTGTAACATTCATTTCAACTGATTCTCTGCCATGAAAGCAAAAATGAATATTTGATTCTTTGTGTATTTACCCAAAGATAAACATATGTTTAAGACAAACTATGCTCTTTTCTTTGCTTCCTTGTATTTGACCATGTATTAAATTTTTAAAATTTGAAAACATTTAACACTTTGCAATTTTCTTTTAACTATACCCAATACACAACCCATAGGAATTTTGTCAAAAAAGGACTCTACTGTAGGCAAGAAGTTCAGAGGACAACCCTTGAGACTTCCTTTCTTATTCCCTTCAAACTCTCCGAAATCCTCCAAGAGTCAAGGGCCAAGACAGCCTTACTTCCGAACACCAGGAAAGACCAGTAAGGCCACGGGAGGCCCTGGTTAGATTTCTTTGCTAACCTTTTACCAAACACTTTTATTGTTCCCTTTATATAGTAGGTAGATGTAACGCATCTTCAGTAGGCAACCTCATGTCTAAATCTGGAGTCCCTTTTGTGCCTCCCGGAAACTGACCACCCTAAGGTCTTAGTCTCTTTTGGAGAGTAAGGCACCGATTCACTATTCCAAAAATTTGTAAATAATGGGAAAGATGCATTTATCCTCCCTTTTCTTTATGAACAGTATTTAGGGATAACCAAATCATGGATGAGGGAAAGATTTTCATAAGATAATTTTAACTAATAAATTCAGAAAAAAAATGACAAAATGTGAAAACTACCATTTTGCAAATCCTATAGATAAAATGGATCCTGGCAATAATTATTAGGGAAAAATTGATTAGAAACTTTACAAACACTGAATGAGGCTGATGACACCTTATCACCCGATACACTGTACTATCACTACAAGTGTAACTGCAGTGATAGTACAACACACACTTGTGCTGATAGCGCATTGGAGCATCCAATGGGGCACCCAGCCTTTGTGTGCCTACTGATATAAAGCAATAAAAAGCACCCAGCAATGTGTATGTAGTATTGATGCCTATCATATCGAACCTGAATTTACTCAAGGATCTAGATTAACAATCAATTTACAAGAAATGTGGGGTATCAAAGAACATGCTACACAACACGACCAGGATGAACATGAAAATTACTCCAGGACAAATGAATTGATTTCAACAAATAAGTTTGTGTATTGGGCAGGGGGTGGTGAGTGTAGGGGGAGAGAAACTGCTATCCATTCGAAAAAGACTTAAAAATCAGGTAAACCAATATGTGGATCTTTCTTGAATCCTGATTCCAATAAACTGACTATAGAGACATTTTTTGACATAAGTAGGGAAGTTTGAAAATGAATTGAGTTTTAGATAATATTAAGAATATTTTTATGTGTTATATTGGTATTTTATGTGTTATATTGATATTTGTTTAAAATAAAAGTCCTCATTTATTAGAGAGACTATCAAAGTACTTATGAGTGAAATGACATATTTTTTGAAATTCACTTTAAAATAAACACTTCGGGAGGCCGAGGTGGGCGGATCACTTGAGGTCAGGAGTTCAAGACTAGCCTGGCCAACATGGTGAAACCTTGTCTCTAAAAATACAAAAAAAATTACCTGGGTGTGGTGGTGCACTTAGGCGGCTGAGGCAGGATCATTGCTTGAATCCGGGAGGCGGAGGTTGCAGTGAGCTGAGATTGTGCCACTGCATTCCAGCTTGGGTGACAGAGCAAGACTCCATCTCAAAACAACAACAACAACAACGAAACCAAAACAAACAAACAAACAAAACAATAAAACTCTAGAAAAAAAACTTAGCAGGGATTGATGAAACCAGATTAGCTAAAAGTTGATAACTTTTGAAGATGGGCAATGGGTATATGGGAATTCATTGTAGTCTTCACTTTTCTTTGATGCATGTTTAAAACTTTGCATATTCATTTATAAAAAATAAAAATAAAACAAATTAAGTTAAAAATGATTGGTCCTCATGGAAGTAATTACTGAATCTCTTTCCACCAGACTGGGTTAGCCCTACCACCGATAATATAGTTTTATGGTATCATTTAAGTTACTTCTACAGAACAGCTATCACATAGGCAATATCCACTCAAAAATTATTATTAATACAATTTTCAATCTCTGGTAGAGCATAAACTCTCTGAAGTTGAGATCACTCTATTTATTGCTGTATATCCTAGGGTCTAACACTGAGTGTTACATATAGTTGATACTAAACATATAATTGAAAACATACTTGCCCCAACTAATTTAATTTTTCTGTGTACTCAGTCAATATTACCATTCTAGTAATTTAGTTCCAAATTGTGGCACATTAATATCAAATTACATATATCTCTATACATCTATTTTATTTTTCATGATTTTAAACTACTTCTAATGCATATCACTGTGTTGGTCTTAACTTATATTCTAACCCCACTTAAATTCTTTTAAAAACCAGACAAAATAAAAACAAAGCAGGTTTACTTCTTTTTTTCAGTTTTCCAGATATGAAAGTCAATTTATTCTTACATCAGAGCACAATACTGGAACAAGGAAATCAATCAATACCAAGGATCCTTGGTCCAATATAAATACTTAATGCATACTTTTTGAGTTTTGTTTGTTGTTTTGTTTTGTTGTTGCTGTTGTTTGAGACAGAGTCTCATTCTGTTGTTCAGGCTGGTGTGCAGTAGCAGGATCATAACTCACTACAGCCTCAAATTCCTAGGTTCAAGCAATCCTCCTGCCTCAGTCTCCCAAGTAGTTGGGACCTCAGGTGCCAGCCACCACATCTGGCTAATTTTTAAAAAAAAAAAATTTGTAGAAATGGGGGTTACACCATGTTGTCCAGGCTGGTCTCAAACTTCTGGCCTCAAGAGATCCTCCAACCGAGGCCTCCCAAAGCACTGGTATTACAGACATGAGCCACTGTGCCTGGACAGTACATATATTTTAATAAAAGAGGTTATGACAAAGATATTTCTTATATATCAATTCCTACTGACTGGTAGTGTCTTTGTAAAGTGCCCTGTTGAGATGAATTCTAAGCTGAATTATGGTTCAGTGGGAAAGAACACAGTAAAAACCCTGTTAATGGACCCAGTCTACAACTGGGGTGGGTAGTAGCTATTTAATTGACATAGCCAAACCATAGAAATATTTTTAGAATAGCATTATAAGCATTATATTTTACTTTATAATATATAAAAGCATCAAACTTTTGATACAGACTCTAGACATTTTATTTGTATATAAACCAACCAATTGGTGTTTCACATGTATAAAGAGCATTCACATCCTTCATGTATGATTTCTAATTTGTTTCATTAGAATGGAGGATGTAAAAGCTTTTGTTTGCAAAGCTATTTAAGTGAAGTTTCTTTAATATTTTGTATGATTTTTCTCCCAAATTAGTCAAAGTTTACTGACCATACCTATATTTTTTAGTGATTTTCCTTTATCCAGTCTTTTAAAGGTTTCAACATAGTTTCCATAGAAACAATATATTTTTTGTGGATATTTTTCTTTGGTTTAGACAGTATTTAAATAAACGAAGAAGTGTGGTAAAAAGGGTGCCTGGGAAGCACACAAGTGACTGCCCACATAGTTTCTTTCTACTCCTGGCTCCTGTATCAGTTTGCTAGGGTGGCCATCACAAAGTACCACAAATTGAGTGGCTGAAATAACAGGAATTCATTGTTCCACCGTTCTGGAGGTTAAAAGTCCAAGATCAAGGTGTCACCTAGATTGGTTCCCTCTGAGGGCTATGAGGAAGGATCTGTGCCATGCCTCTCTCCTCTGGCTTCTGGTGGTTTACTGGCAATCTTTAGCTTTTCTTGGCACGTAGAAGTATCACTGGGATCTCTGCCTTTGTCTCCACATGGCATTCTCCTGGATGGTCTCCCAGAGAAGACCAGTTATATTGGATTAAGGGGCCACCCTACTTTACTACAACCTCATCTTAACCAATTATATCTTCCACAACCCTATTTCCAAAGAACACCACATTCCGAAGTACTGAAAGTTAGGATTTGAACATATATATTTGGGAGTACAAAACTCAACCCCAAACAGCTTCAATCAGTAAGTTTTAGAGAGGGATGGAAATCGTAGTTTAGTTGAGGGAGCGTCTACTGTAAATAATGTATTAGTGAATTGTCATATATTTTGAGGACCGTAAGATAATTATGAAATTTGACACTGTAACCAGTAGTGTGTCTCACAAAAAAGGTCACTGCAATGAAAAGGTCCAAAGAAAATTTATCTCAACGTCATTACCTTTAACTTGAATTCCTCAATTTGCTATTATAAATTGTTATTTACATATGTTTTCTCAACTTATATAAACAAATTAGGTGTTTGCAAACCCCAAAACAAGCCACTACCTAAATATACTTAGTTCCCATTCTTATATAGCTGAAGAAGTATAAATAATCATAATAGTAATAATAAATTGGTATACTTTACACAGTTCTTCATGACTCAAAGACATTAGCTGTCTTTCCAAACAGTGACCCAATGTACTTTTTTTTTTTTTTTTTTTTTTTTTGGCTGTGTTTATGCCTGTCCTAATTCTATATGAGAATGCAAACTGGAGTATGGAATAAAATAAAGAGAACTTTTTTACTGTGTTCACATGGCATTCTGTTCTACAAAGAGTCAGGCTTTCATCTTTTAATCCGATATCCACTTAACTACACTACAGAAGATTTATTTTCTACCCCCTCTGGTTTCATAAAGGGCTCAAAAGTCTGTATCAGTTTTAACACTTTGTTATAATATTTTTCTGACCCCCCATACACACACATGTGAGCACACACACACATACACACATACTCCTCTCTGCCTCATTTTCATATGGACACAAAGCATTGAGATAAAATGATGGTTCATTATAGTGGTACAGAGCTCTTATCTTCATCCGGCAAGAGTCATTTCCTTCCAAAGATTGAAATGCAAATGTGAAAATTAATGATAACTGCATTATCTGATAGCAGAGATAATACCAATTCACTGTCAGAGTAATACACAGTCATTCTAGGATTTCCTCCGCTTCTCACAATATTCTTCTTACTGTCAGACTATATCTATGGTTAACTATGTTTCATAGGTTTCTGTTAATTTACTTCAAATGGCATTTCCCAGATCTTATATCTACCACATTTTCCCAATCAAAAAGGAAACGAAATCAGAACTGTAATCTTCAAGCCCTTCTTTGGACTAGTAAAGAGAGGGGAAAAAGCTGTATCATTAAGTATGTGCTTCTATCTCATAGTGGTCTTCTGGCTACAGTTTCACTTTATACAAAAGTGATCATCTTACTAGTTTAATTAAAAATACAAAGCAGAACCTGCCTGATCATCTGTATATACCCATAAGGTTGAACAGCAATTACCTAAAACAACTTATTTACAGATTTCTTGACCAATTTTTAGTCAAGATGCAACAAGTAGACAGATCTGATTTTGCCCTAGGACATTTATTTTCGAAAATTTATTTACATTAAAAATGCTTGAATTAAATCACATTTTAAGTCAGGTGGAATAGAACATACCTAGCATGATGACTTTTACATTGCAAAATCATTTTGCCAAATTACCTTACTGAACTAATGTTTAACAAAGGTTTATTACATGTAAGACATTGTAATGGCTACACAGGTACAATTGCTAAAATGATACTAAAAGTAACATTAAGAGTAATTAACTGAGCACTTAAGAAGCTCTGAGCACCATGCTTTAGATGTACAATCTCATTAAAGAAGTAGTTATTACTATTAGCCCTATTTTACAAACAAGGAAACTGAGGCTTTGAAGTGTCAACAGCTTGCTCAAAGTCACAAAGTTGATTAGTGGCAGAGGCAAGATATAAACAGAAGGAATGTTTTTGGTCTTCTCCATTCATTACATTACCCCAAAATAATTTGCCTTTGATGGATAGTCTAATTCACCTATGTAGCAAGTTTTAATATTTGATAATGTATAATATAAAAAATTACTAATTGCATTATATTAATTCATCAACCATCGAAATACTGTTTGGTTTTCTTTTTTGTTTTATAAAAAGGACCCAAAGCTTAACATTTAAATATTAAAATCTATTTAAATAGAGGCATACACTTATCCTGGAAAGTTTGAATCAAAGAATCTCAATACCTGCTCAAAACGTTATACCTGTGTATGTCTGCATTAACACATGCTATTGGGGGGTTACATGTACTTATTTGCATATTTAAGTAGCATGATGTTTTCCTTTATTAGAGCTCCTGGAAGTTTCAATTATAGCTGCTATAAGCCTGATGGTAAGACCAAGATTTCATTCAATACTGTACCAGACAAATCAGATTTTCACTATTCCCAAGTGCAAAAAGAAGTAACCATGTTTTAACAAGCGAATCCAGATAATTAGCATACTGAAAGTTGATATAAGTAAGATAGGACCTTTAAGGTGCTTGTTTCATAAAGGTAGATGACAGATTTATAAAGATTCACTTAAATTTTCTTTTCCTAGTCTCCTTCTAAATACAGGTACATAAAACATACTTTGGTCATGGAATGTGGTTCTTAAGATTGCTAGGGATGTAAACACCGTTTTCAAATTAAGGTCAACATTCTAACGATTGGTCAGTCTGAAAGGACAGAGGGAAAAATGTTTAACAAAGTTCAGTCCTAGGATAAGGGAAGACCACTTACATTTAGCAAGTCCTACTCTCTCCCAAGTTCTATGCTGGACATTTTGTAAATATCATCGCTTTCAAATTGCATCCTGATCACAGTATTTCAAGGTAGCTGTTATTATTTCCATTTTACAGATAAGGAAACTGAAACTTGGCCTAAACTTCTGAACTTAACATGCCAGAATCTAAAATCCATATGCTTCATTCTGTAGTTTAAATCATGCCCCACTCTCCAGTCTATGAAATGTTTAATTATTGCATCAGTTACTCAAATACGGAACATAAATAATTAAAGAAGCCAACAGCAGGAAAATGACATCAAAAAAATGAGAATATGGACAGCATCATGCTACACCTTGAACTTCTCTCAAGTACTTTTAACAATTATTACAATAAATGCAAAATAAATATTTATTGAATAATTAGATGTATAAGGATATTGGTAAACTGAAGAACTTGAGAGAGTGATAAAACACAAAACTTGTTAGGACTATCAAAGAAAAGAAAAGATGTTTACTACAAAGAAGACAGATGATATAAATAAAATATAGGCAAATACAGATGAAAAACCAGATGAGTGAAAAGCAAATGCTTTATGAATTAGATTCCAACCAAATAAGTGTCTAAGTATACTTTTAAAAGCAAGAAAGAACAATTACATTTAAAAATAGATGTGAGATATACTCAAATAATAAGATAAAGACTTTTTTTTTTTTTTTTTGAGACAGAGTCTCGCTCTGTCACCAGGCTAGAGTGTAGTGGCTCAATCTCAGCTCACTGCAACCTTCGCCTCCTAGTTTCAAGCAATTCTCCTGCCTCAGCCTCCCGAGTAGCTGGAACTACTGGCATGTGTCACCACACCCAGCTGATTTTTGTATTTTTAGTAGAGATGGGGTTTCATCATTGGCCAGGATGGTCTAGATCTCTTGACCTTGTGATCCACCCACCTCAGCCTCCCAAAGTGCTGGGATTACAGGCGTGAGCCACTGCACCCAGCCGATAATGACTTTTATATTGGCCTGAACCTTACTAGCTTAATGTGTGTCCAGCATTTCATTCAAACCATGAAAGATTCATAGGGACTTGAAGTATACTTAAATAAGAATCAGAAACATTTAAACATGAAAGAATTTCATCACAGAAATGTCCATGTAAGATAATTTTCTTAATGATTGTTTAGGTTCCACTTAATCATAACAGCTGACAAAGGTGTGCGCAATTGTCATAACAAAACGTATCTTTTAGTTGAATAACGTGAGAAAAAAGTATTTTACACTGTGGAATTTGCATTTGATAAAAAGGAACACTTCAGACAGGAGTTGATTCATTACTGAACTCAGCCATCAAGAAAGGTTGTGGAGTCATCTTCAATCAAACTCTTTTAAAAAAAGATAAATCCTGATCCATCTTAAATGATGTCAGCTCTATGCCTCAAATTCTTTAGATAATTTCCTTGTCCTTTGATTCTGTTCTATTTTTAGAGAAAACCATCTCTCTAAGGGTGATTGTCAGAACTGACGAGGAGAACCTTAAAATTAGAGAAGACCTTGAAATCCAAATCTATTTCAGTACCTAATATCTTAATCAATATAATTTGTGACTAAACTCAAAATTAAATTAGCATAACAAAACTTTTCTCTTTATTTCGTCAGATATACTACTGGGCATTATAAACTCAGAGAAGAATGTTAAAAGGTTCTGCTTCAAGACTCAACAATTGCAAAGCCACAATAGTGATCGCTGATATTTTATGTGTATGATCTGATTTAATTCTCTAAGAGCTGTTAATATTATTTTATGTTTATTACAAATGAGGATATAGGCAATGAGAGAGTAGGTCATTTGCCAAAAATCTACCAGCTAGTGAGCATGAAATCCGTAACTGAACCTAAACCCATGGAATCTAAAGCCTATTTTATTTTTTATTAATTTTTAATTTTTGTGGGTACACAGTAGGTATATAGATTCATGGGGTCTATGAGATATTTTGAGACAGGGAAACAATATGTAATAGTCACATCAGGGTAAATGGGGTAACCATTAGTAAAGCCCATTTTCCAATATGTTTGGAAACAGTCAATAAAGTTGCACAATTTTATCTCCTGACTCCAGTTGGAAAATCCCAATACTATTTCATTAATAACAAAATTTGCATTAATAATGTCGAAGTAATTGCTGTTTATGCAGTAGCGAAAGCATAAAATACTCCCCTACTTTCTCCTGAATCTCCTGATTAAAGGAAATTAATGAATACTCTACCTTGAAAAGTAAATAGATATTATTTTGTTATGAATCAACTTCAATTCAGGGAGTTTCATAATAATAAAACCCTTTTTTGGCTAAATATCTATAGAGAAAAAAAGTTATTTATTTTATAATAGGCAAAGAAGAAATTTTTTTGTAGGCATACCTACTTAGAGATATATATTTTCTCTCTAAAGTTTTAACATAACCACATGTGCCCAGAAAAGAGTATAAAGTTTTTTGTTTTTTTTTTTTACCAATGTCAATTAAATAAAAACATTAAATTGAATATATAAAATAAATTTAAATAAAAATGGAAAATTCTTCATTTTGAATGACAGCATAATTCTTCACCTTGTTCCCTTTCTCTCCCCCTCTATTTTTTAGCCACAAATACAACTTTATTTCTGGAAAAGCTTCCTGGAAAAGGTAGCATTGGATGTACAGCATGTGGCAGGCATTTTATCCCCTAAAATTAGCTTATGTACTCCTGAGTCATTGGAAAAGCTATGGGTCCCAAACATAAACAAAGATAAAAACCTACTCCCTACAAATTTTCCCCACCATGAGAGTAAGCCAGAATGTACCTTTTTGCAAACAGGCATATCTAAAAGGCCATCTAAACTAATTTTAAATGTAAAAACACTTGTATATAACATATACATACTCAATTCCATGAATAAAAAACTGTAAGAGGCTGGGTACAGGGGCTCATGCCTGTAATCCTCGCACTTTGGGAGGCTGAGTTGGGCGAATCATTTGAGCTCAGGATTTTGAGACCAGCCTGGGCTACAAGGTGAGACCCCAGCTCTACAAAAAACATAAAAATTACCGAGGTGTGGTGCTGCATGCTTGAAATCCTAGCTACTTGGGGGGCTGAGGTGGGACGATCACTTGAGACTGGGAAGTGAAGTCTGCAGCAGTGAGCCAAGATCACACCACTGCACCCCAGACTGGGCAAGAGAGTCAGACCCTGTCTCAAAAAAAAAAAAAAGAACTATAAGATATAAAAGTTGATTCACTGTTTTTAAGTTAGAGGTAACCTCCATGACAAAGTCAAGATGTTCTGAAAATCTTTTTCCTGTTTTGTTTTTGTTTTTTCGTTTGTTTTTTAATCATGGGAGTCCTTCCCCACATGGAAAAGAAGCATTATGCAATAAGGTGAAAATGCCAGAAGGCTGTATTTTCCTTCAAACTCTTAAAATGTGGTAATAAGCTACTTTAAATATAATGCATTTTTGATCTAAAATCTTGTATAGCATTATGTTATACTATATAGAATACAAACATTTGTGTGTATGATGAATAACATTAGAAATGACATCATAATAATCAGATATACTGTATCTTCATTTTTGTTTGCATTATATTTTCCAGCTGCTGGTTTCAGAAAATTACTGCTGGAGTTCCTCTCTTCTTCACGTACAGCAGAGAGCAATTTGCAAAGTCATGCAAGGGTGAAAATGTGATTGAAATATAGGGATCTTTCTTAATGAAAAATGTTACTGCTTTGGAAATTATGGCTAAAACTATTTCAAAACTCACTTATATTCTTAAACCTTATGACATAATAGTCTCCATTTATAAATATACTATCAATTGTAAATTACTTTGCACCAAATATAAAGGCTTTTTTCTGCAGAGTTCTTTTGACTGTTATATATTTACATAAATTTATATTGGTATGGTGGAGTATTTTGATCAGTTTTTGTTTTCCTTTAGATGATTAAATGTCAGGATCTTTAAAATCAAATTTAATTTTAGTCATCAAAATGAAAATGTTACCAAAACCTTAAATCAAAGGGGAGCATCTTTTGATATTTTCTAAACTTCTAAACATGTACTGAGGTTCAACCTATGACTTAAAACAAGACTAAACTTAAAGTGATAGTTCTTTGAAGTATTACTGTTTCTTGTTTGTAAGCTTTAATATTGTGCCCAATTGAAATCTGGACGTTGCTGAAAGATCTTTTGTTCAAAGACGAAGCAAGTAGAATTTACTAATTTTACATGAAGATAAAAGAAAAAAATGACAGAAACTTCAAGCAGAGGTAACACTTTGATTTTTATAATTTAAATAACAAAAATCTAAAAAAATTTTAAATAATAATCTTTAAACTCTCATATAACCAGCACATACAAAAACATTTTTTGCAAGCTAACTAATGTTCAAGAAAAAAAAAAAATGTGTATTTCTAACAGTAGCAAAGATGGTTGAATTTTAAATTTTCTCTCCTACCTGGTCCATCCCAGTCATCTGTGTCAACTCCAGGTTGCCCTGGTTTCTCTGACTGTGTATCCCCATCTGATTCTGCTGTCTCCTGGATTCCTTCATCATCACCTGGAAAACACCAACACAAGAAGAGAAAAAAAAATGAGCAAAGCCCTCTACTTCACATTCACATCTTCATAAAGGGCTAACCTTATATTATATATCTAATTACAGGTTTGTTATATATATTGTCATTATACTAACAAATGTTTGTGATTATTTTGATATCTATTGTGGCTTCATAATAAAGAAAATCAGTCATTATCAATAAATGAAGGAAGTTAAGTAGTATAAACAATAAAGCACATTTCCATGTAAATTTTCCTTTGGAGCTACTAATATATATGAGAAGAAAATCAAATTGCAGTTTATATTTTTTCTGGTATTTTCAATACAGAAAAACTTAACTCATTTATTTCCAAATTATAACCTTGCTAAAGGCAAGATGCAGATAAATAAATATCATAGAATAAGACATACATATGGTTTTGGTTGAATTTAGATTACTCTGAAGAACATTTTTATATTTCCCCAGCTTTATGCTTCCTAAGACTTGGTCTTATTTGTTTTAAGAATGCAGTATAAAAGGCCATAATTAAATGATTAGCCAGTGACTCAATTCCTCACAAAGAAACTATAAAGATATACTTTTGCTTGAGTAAGTACAGCTAGTTTCTATGATTTTGTGCCATCATTTTCACATTAAAAAGGCAGTAACATTCTGAGCAAAAATATAGTTATGGTAAAGGAGAAACCTTAATGATACAACCATACTTTAAAAGTAAAAAGTCTAATTAATGAGTACCTTCATTTTAAGTGATAATGTAACAAAGTATGTGCTGCTTTTAAGGAAAAGTAATCCACTTTAATATGATGCATACATAAAAACATTAACTAATATTTTGTCATAAATGGTAATAAAATGAAAAACAAATAAGAAAATATGAAGACAGAAAAAAATGAATACTAAAATCACAGCAACTATGCCTTGAATTTAATAATGCTAAGATTTTTAAATTAAATTGCTTGCCTATCTAGCTTTCTCTGAAGTATCCAATAACTATTTTCCACATAGTTGCCCAACTCTCTAATACTACTTAAACCTTTATATAATTATACAAAGAAAAAATTGAACTTCTAAAAACTTTCAAAGTAACTTAGGAAATACAGAATTTTCAGGAAATCATGATTGTGACAAATGACACGTAACATAATGTTAATATGAGTTTTGAAGTTAAAATTCCACATATTTTAGATTCATTTCAATGTGTAGTTTCATAAAATGAATTTAAAAACTGGAATGTAACGAGAAGGAATGTAGAAACCCAGGGTCTGCTCTGTTGAACTCAGTTTACTTATCAGAGAGTATTGATTCTGGTGGATATTAAAGAATAAAATACATAAACCAAATCACTGAAGCCCAAGTCCAGAATTGAAAGATTTTTAGAAATTGAGTTAACTTTTCCTTTTGGAACTATCAAAATGAATACCAATGAAATTCCCTTCATAAAATATGTATTGAGCATCTACTATGTTAAGGAACTATGGTAGATGCACTAAGATATTTACAGAAAAAGACAGTCCTTTTTTGAAAATATAAACAAAATTAAGGAGAGTAAGTTGACAACTGAAAATACAAGGTAAGGTCCAAGTACCATAAGAAAAGCACACAGGCTCAGGAACAAAAAAAGGGTTTATCTTCTGTGCCCCTTTTTGCAGGTTACATAGATGCTAGCCCTAAACTAATCAAGTTCCCCGCTGCTTGACTACCTGCTCTGGCCCTTCTCTACTGAGCCTCCTCCCACTTCTCTCCATTTAGAAACTATGGGATGAAAGCCTGGTGAGCAGGAGGTTCATGGTATCTGTTCAGATTGGTCAGATCCCATGCCACACCTGATTAGTCTTTGACTGTCACCCCTGCATATATATAAGTACTGAACTAATGTCATGTAATTAGCAGACTGGCATAATTAGATTCACGATGTCAGCTCTGGGGGAGAACCCTGATGTCTCCTGGACATTCTCTGCTTACCCCTTCTTGCTGGCCCTAACCCGCTCTCTTCTTTCTCAGTCCTGCTTTGTGACCCAGGGATCCTGAACTCCTGTGGACTCCATCACTGGGGGCTCCCTTGGCCTCTGATGTCTGAGTTCAGACACTAGAGGCACTGATAGCATGGCAGAGGATCAGAGGCAGGGGAGAGAGAGGTCAGGTACTCCTCCCTTATTCCTTTCCTTCTTTATGGTCTTTAGTTGCTAGCAGTGACTATATTGCAGACACAGAGCTCCTGTTCTGTAGTACCCTCCTGCTCCTGATTCTGCATCAGCATCTTCTCTCCTGTCTTTTGAGACCAGAAGTGCTAACAGCTTCCTACTGTGGTGAACCCTTAGATGCTTCTCATCCCTAGTTGGCATCCTTAGTCCCACCCACACCTTGTACACTATCCCTTCACTAAAATCCCTTTAGTTAAACCCAGTGACCATACCATCAGTTTCCTCATGGACTCTTACTGATACACTCCATTTCTTCCCAACTTCTTATGCTACTTTCATGATTTGGGGCCAGTCATCATGTATGGAATATTTTGGGTAATACTTTCTTTAAATTGAATCATTTTTAATAACATTTCATAAATTAAAAAAAAAACGTACTTTAAAAACATATATGAAAACAAAAACTTTATCCCTACTATAAAGGGAAAATATCACGTCAAAAATAGAAAGTAATCATAAAAATAGATTCAACAAAAATACACGTAATATTATTAAATGCTAGCTACCATGTCTATTTAGACTCTGAGTTTCTACCTCATTGCTTTGTATTAGAAAGAGCAGCAAGTACTAGGGGAGCATTTAAGTGATAAATGGTAATATGAAGTTGAGACATTCTCACTGATATACAAAAAATATAAGAAACTTGAGAACTGTCTTACCATTGATTCAAGGCTATGTAATAAAATATCAGTGTACCATCTTAATCTTCTCGAGTGCCACTAGGGATACCAATTTGGGGAAACATTGACCTTTTCAACACTTAATTTTTCATGGAGACTAGAATACACACAATTATTTACCACTTAGGTGAGTGACCTTTTGATTATATTTCCACAGACTGAATGGAGTTTCACTCTGGGAACTAATTCAGGGATGTATACAAAGGAATTGTTCTCCTCAATGGTAAAGAATAGAAAAAGGATTATAAATCGTTCTACTATAAGGACACATGCACACGAATGTTCACTGCAGCACTGTTTACAATAGCAAAGACCTGGAACCAACCCAAATGCCCATCGATGATAGACTGGACAAGGAAAATGTGGCACATATACACTATGGAATACTATGCAGCCATAAAAAACGATGAGTTCATGTCCTTTGTAGGGACATGGATGAACCTGGAAACCATCATTCTCAGCAAACTGACACAAGAACAGAAAATCAAACACCGCATGTTCTCACTCATAGGAGGGTGTTGAACAATGAGATCACATGGACACAGGGAGGGGAGCACCACACACTGGGGTCTGTTGAGGGGAAATAGGGGAGGGACAGCGGGGTGTGGGGAGTTGGGGAGAGGTAGCATGGGAAGAAATGCCAGATATAGGTGAAGGGAAGGAAGGCAGCAAATCACACTGCCATGTGTGTACCTATGCAACAGTCTTGCATGTTCTTCACATGTACCCTCAAACCTAAAATGCAATTTAAAAAAAAGAAGAAGAAAATATACCCTACAGTTTTTAATTTTTAAATAGCATCCACTCCTCCCAAGCATTTTTCTCATTCCTTATGAATTTTGAAACACAGGGATTTGAGCAACAGAGGAGACTTTGGAAATCATGTAGCCCAAATTAGATCAATTTACTATTCAGGAAATTGATGCACAGATAGATCGATAACTTATCTATGATCTTACAGCTACCATATTAGTTTCTGCATAAGGAACTTCCTCAGATCTCATGTTCCAGCAATAAGTGCTTCCTACACATTACAGGGGTGGCAGATTGAAGCAGTTTTATGTAAATCTCCTTTCCCCAACAAGCAGGATAGTAGGGCTATGACATCATAAAAAGGCCACCAAAAACAAAAATTGTACAAGTTTATAAATTAAATTTGAGTTCTCGAATTGGTAGTTTCGCATTCTTTCCAAAACATCCTTTCTCTTTACATCTCTCCTCCAGTTGAGGAGACAACCATGAACACCTGAATAATAATCCCAGAGCAACCCAGTAACAAGCAACCATGAGGCCACACTGCTAAAACTTATATATCCAGGGGCCCAGATAACAGAGAATAAAATCTAAGTACAACCACTTTGAGAAGTTATTTTATATTCAGGTATTGACTGCATTGTCCTCACACAAAGGAGTAAGTCTTCCTGCATTTTATTGTTACAATTTTAGTTGTTGGAAACATATGGTGCCATGCAAAATTCAATCAACCATACATTACTCACACTTACTTTTGAAAATACACTGAGAAATATGAAAAAGCAAAAAAAAACCAACCAATCAACCAAACAAACCCAGTACTTTCTGTTGAGGACCATATATTCCAGTTGGGGAAATAGGCAATATGCATAAGAGCAGTAGCCACTGAAAAAAACCTATAATTAAGACAGTTCATGAATAATTCCAAGTGATAAGACACAAATTATAGAAATTTACACACCGAAGCATAAAAAGAGACTGACCATGAAGAAGCCATATAATGAAATTTGGAGTTCTACCTTCATGTTTAATGCAATGAGAAACACTGGAGGTATTTCAGTCGGGGAACGGATATGACCATGTGATACAAATACAGTAATCAACCCATATTTACTAAGTTCCTGAGAACACACCTTGTCAGACTTCTGGTCTTCTGAGTTCTCCCTTACTCATTCTGTAACAACACTCATGTCTCACACATTCTTTCTCCCAATTTTTGTGAGATCACAGTTAAATCTACCCCAAAATATTTTATTAGGCAAATTACATATTTTTGGAAGAAAAAATAAGAGAAAAAATAGAAAGGAGTGTATCTGGAAGAATACATTGCTGAACAATCAGTTATCACAAAAATTAGAACTTAAAGAAAATGATCCAGTTGAAATGTTCACCTCTGTTAAACAGAAGTGATACAAAGTGTCCTTTATTAGTTCATTAAAACACTGCTTTTTTAGGGCCCAGGCACTGTGTTGGGGACTGAGAATATAAAACAAATGACTTCTCTCATATATCACATATAGACCAGTATCGGATGGAGACAGATCAACAGGGAATTAGAAGCTGGTGTGATAAGTGCTTTGAGGGGAGAAGTTCACGCTGGGACAGGAACGAACAAGCATGACAACAAACCCAGGTTTGATGCCACAGAAGTTTCTTGGAAGAAGAAACCAATAAATATCTGAAAATTTGAAGATGTGGAACTAAACTCTGTAGGTTTTGTAGCCTGAGGCTATATGACTAGAAACAACGTTTTTGTTTTTGTTTTTGTTTTTGAGACAGAGTCTTACCCTGTTGCCCAGGCTGGAATGCAGTGGCACGATCTTGGCTCACTGCAAACTCCACCTCCAGGGTTCAGCAATTCTCCTGCCTCAGCCTCCTGAATAGCTGGGATTTCAGGCATGCGCCACTGTGCCTGGCTAATTTTTGTATTTTTAGTGCAGACGGGGTTTCACCATGTTGGCCAGGCTGGTCACCAACTCCTGACCTCTGGTGATCCCTCGCCTTGGTTTTCCAAAGTGCTGAGATTACAGGCGTTAGCCACCTTGCACAGCCAAAAACAATTTTTAAGATTAAAAATGGTAGCCACCTTTATAAAGAATCCCATGGGAAAAAGATTATAGTAATTAAGTTATTGTGCAGGAAACATGGCAGCTTGAAGGTTCTGAAACTAGACAGTTCAATGATATGAGAGTATTATCCAGAAGAACTTTTAAGATGCTAAAAAAAATAGTTTGAAAAATACTTCGACCGTCTAATGGCTGACTGAGTGAAGTCCTTTCCTTCATTCAGTATATGCCAAATTTACCCATGATTCATTCTCATCCAGTATCCGACAGAAAAAGAAAACAGCAAGATAGAAAATATTGTAATTCAACCTATTAAGTGGTTGATTGAACTAGTAGTTTTGTATCATTAAAAAACTTTCATTAAATGTCACTTAACTGCCAAATCAGAACTGTCAAGCTTAGATTTCAACTTGGGAGTAATACTCAATATTGATAACCTAGATTCATTGAATGATTTGCTCTAATTTGTTTCATGCATTACAAATAGAAATATTGAAAATAAGTATTGGAGAGTATTTAAAGAAGCACTACAAAAGTAGTTAAGTATATACATTTAACCACTCAAAATAAATTACATTTTGTACTTATTTTAAGCTACTTATAAAACTAGGTAAGGTGTATGCAATATATATCACATTAATAAAAATAAATTCAAAGAGGAAAGAATAAAGTTTCTAATTATTTAATCATATTTTTAAAAGAAAGAATGCAAATAAAAAAACAGAAAGATGACTAAAACAAAAGAATGTCATATGAAATGATAAATTTGGACATAGAAAATAGGATGGATCAGAATTTAATTGATATTCATTCCAATATCTGCCATATGCAAAATACTGAAATCATAAAGATGAATAAGGTATAGATCACGTCATCAAGATTAGATTCTATATTAAATCTAAACATGGCTACCAGCTCTTAAGCACTGCTCAGCACTAGGTACATTGCTGACTGCTTTATAAACATCACATCAACAGCTCTTCCATGTATTAATATTCCTGTAGTTCAGAAAAATGAACTGAGGGGGTGAGATGTGGAAAGATTCCCAGGCACACTACTACTAAGTGGCAGAACCAATATTTGATCCCAAGTTAGTCTGACTCCAAAGACCATGCCCCTAACCTATTAGGACATTACAGTCAAAGTCAACTACATGGCAAGCAACAGAGACAGCAGGATGTGATCTGACAGCTGCTTTTTCCCTTACCATATTTAAGCCCATTTCTTCATTATGCTTGCATATTAAAATGAGATGTTTAATGGATTGGATCTTCATAAGCATTGTATTTTTCCTAAGGTTTACTATTTTACTTGGCACTTAGTAAAATCAACTACAGACAAATGTTAATCAGTTACCATTGCTCACTGGCCAGTTAAACAATTAGATTTTCATTTCATTCTTTTTACCATAACATTCTGCATTATCATTACATTTGCCAGCTGATTGCTTTCAGCACGTTCTTTCTATTAAATAAATAAAATATGTCACAATTTTCCAACTTTTAGACTCTTCATCTTCAAACTTTATCTCAGAAAACTAGTTCTCATTTTTATGGTAATATTTTGACATGATTCATTTTTAATCCTTTCTATTAACGAAAAATAAGTGATTAAAATAATTAAACATAAAATCTCTGAATTACTTTTAAGAAACTATTTTTTCCTCACAATAGAGACTTGCTTCTTTCCTTCCAATATATTTATTCTCATGGAAAAGTTATAAATAGAACTTTATTTTGATATTAACCCAAGCTTCTTCCTCGTCTAAATGAAATTGACTTTATTACCAACCTTTTTTTCACTTCGACACATTTTTGATTCTATGTTTGAAATCAGTACACTAGACTAGCTTAGGAAAACTGAAATGAATAATTAACAGCAAGATAATAACAAGTTTGTTGAGATATTGCTTCACAAGCTGTGTTGGTAGGAAAAGAAGACAGAAGAAAGATGCCGAGAAGAGAATTACAGAAAGAGCTAAGCACTCATTTGACATCCATTCATTGGTGTTCTAAATTTTTTATTCATATACTTCTAAATAGAAATTTCAGTGTATTTTCAGCAAAGCACAAACATATTTAATGGGATAACCACTACATATATCTGGCAACCAATTCATAAGACGATGAAATGGAATAAATGTCAAGCAGTAACAAAATCCATATTTCTAAAATTACAGCTATGGAGTTAATGGTTTTCCGTTGCAAGATTAAACCCTTTTGTTACTCTTTTAAAAGATATCATACGTATTTCGTGGGCCTTTCCATTTTTCTTAGTCTAGGTTTCAGAATCAATGAGAGTCCTATAGGAGGAAATTGAAGGTGTTATTGAGCAATATAATGCACAGCATAAATGGCTCGAGGAACACTAGAATATAGTCTTTGAAACACATGAAACAGAATCTTTAAATACCATATTAGGTATTGTTGGTAAAGTGGTAAAAGCAGTGGCTCCACTTGCCAGGCAAAAATAATTTAAAAACCACAAACAAACACCTTTTCACTGAAAGTTAAATACTTCTGTAGAAATTAAAGATTTGCCACATTCTGAGACAGTCACTTTTTCAGCACAGAATAGCAGCAGTGTTTGAAAGCAGTCATGCAAGTAAACAGCCCTTCTCAACCTTGCTCTTTTAATCCATGTAGTTTCTATCAATATTAACCTCTTGCAGAAATTCTTGTACAATATGACTATTGAACTTTCTTGACTAGAAGTGTTACTGTAGCTGTTAGTCATCCCTATAATGTATTTTGCAATCAGCTAAATCATCAAAGTATTTTTTAACAATGAACAGTTCAGAAGTGACAGATCTACTTTCTTGTTCACGACTGCTTATCAGAGAATAGATATCACATATGTTTTCCAGGTGCTTCCTATAGTTAGGATACCTTCACAGAAGCAGCTCATGAAAGATAAGGTCATAAAAGAGATGAAAAATGTGTAAGCTTCATACATTTATGGTTTTATCATCAGACAAGATAGCTTTGGTTAAAGGACTGTAACAGTCAAAAACAGAAAACTGCGGCTCATACTGAAGGGTGAGGACATTAAAGTGTAAGATTCAGTTTGTGTTTGCTTTGCCTAATAACCTCACAATATTATTTAGCTCGAAACAATTGTTTGGTTATAGACTATCCAAACAGAGATGTCATGTTAAATTAACTCTATGTTACCAAATTATAGACACGATTCTATCTCCAGAAATAAAAATAAATAAAAACATGCAGCTGTTACCCTTTATGGCAATACCTAAAAATAAAATTTAAAAATAGGCATTTCAACTGTTTGAAAAGAACAGATCCATTATGTTTGTAGACTCCTATCCTGGTTTCTAACTCAGGTCTCCCTTTGACTTACTACTTATGTATAATAAAATGTAGAGTTTTACCATGTTCTGGGTAGTGATATTCAGTATACAATTATTTTTAAAAATGCATGTGACTTCTTTGTAACTTACTTGGGGCTTTTCTATCTGACAAAATGTTATTATGTTGACAGCATTTTTTTCAGACCCCTTAATATGAAAGATTAAGCAAATCAAAAAACTAGAACCCACATTTATTTGGCTATACATTTAAGGATCCCAGATGAGGAAACAATCCTGAAACAGTTGATAACAGTGTGTCCAGGGCTAACACTGCCATATTGAGAAGAAAGTCAATTTCTAGAGTCAATGCATGACTACTGTCATTTGTAGTGTTTTATCCTAGCTAGTAAGGGGAAAATATTGAAAATATTAATTTTTATGTTCACTGACATCATGTAAAAGTCACAATCAAAATACTGACAACTTAGGAAGAAAGAACATTGAATTATTGAGCATAGTACTGAACATTCATCTCTGCTATCAATGTTATCCTCCATGTGAAAAGAATTTTTCTTAAAGTTTAAGTTCACTGAAGATTTGATGCATAAGGAAAATTTCCACGAGATAAAATAAGACAACTTTCAATACTATTATCTTTTAAGAATTTTATTCCTCACTTTTTTTCTCAATAAGCACATGGAAGAGTGAGATATATAAGCAAGTAAAAGAAAACAAGTCATTCTATTTTTCTTTTGAGTCAGAGTCTTGCTCTTTGCCAAAGCTGGAGTGCAGAGATGCCAGCAGTTCACTGTAACCTTGAACTCCTCGGCTTAAGCAATCCTCCTGCTTCAGCCTCAAGTAGCTAGAACAACAGGCCCAAGCCACCATAACCACATAATTATTTTTATGTTTTGTAGATAAGAATGTCTCACTGTATTGCCCACGATAGTCACAAACTCCTGGCCTCAAGTGATCCTCGTGCTGCAGCCTCCCAAAGTGCTGGGATTACAGGCATGAGTCACTGCACCCAGCCAGCCATTCTATTTTAAAAGATATTTCTAAAATTTATATTTCAAAGTTTATATTTAAATAATTTTTCTTTTTATCCTTTACCCTACCCTCTCTTCAAAAAGCCTCACTGTAACTAATATCATTCCTGCAGAGAAAGATTCTACATAGCTAAGACATTTCTGGTTCCAAAGAAGAGACACAGTAACACCTTATGGTCTCTAAATGAGGATATTCTCCGCTATAAACCAATCACAATTCTATTGTTCTGCCAGCAAGAAACCACTATTCCTTCTGTTTGTTGGCCTCTGTGTTTATTTAAGAACATTATTCATAAGCAATCACTCATTATCAAAGTGTTTCATGGTATTTTAAAATGGGACTTTATTTAAGCCACACATTTAAAATGCTAAGGCTGGAGAAGTAACCAATAGAGAATGCATATTCTGGGCCTAACAGAGGCATCGTTCCATATCTGAATGCCCTTTATATAACACTAGTTCAAACACTCTAATTAGACGAATGACTCTCAGAGCTCACAAATAAGGGATAACATTTCTTTCCCCTGACAAATCCTGTTTTTTCCTCCTGCTTGACCACTGGAATAATATTCCTCTTCCATTTTCTCTCTCTACTGTGGCTTATGGAAAGCTTAGATTGGCAATTTCGTATTTCAGCTTTCAGAATATTTATCTTCCTCTTTATGCTTCCTCTCTTTACTCTTTCTTGTCCTTAGCCTTATGATCACTGTCCTTCCTGGTCTCTCCGACCCAACTCACACCCGTCTCTATCATTCTCCTTGCATGCCCACCACGCTGGTGTCGCCCACTGCTGTTCCCCCTACCTGAAACCCTGTAACTTCTTTTTGCCTAGTTAATGTATAATCAACTTGGATTTCAGCTTAAGTGTCACTTTTTTTTCTGAGACAGGGTCTTGCTCTGTCACCCAGGCTGGACGGTGGTACTATGATGGTTCACTGTGGCCTCAAACTCCCAGGTCCAAGCAACTCTACTACCTCAGCCTCCCAAGTAGCTGGGACCAAAGGTGTGCACCAACATGCCCTGCTAGGTTTTCTGTTCGTTATTTTTTATAGAGATGAGGTCTCCCTATGTTTCCCAAGCTGGTCTCAAACTCTTGGGCTCAAGCCATCCTCCTGCCTTGGCTTCCCAAAGTGCTAAGATTACAGGTAAGAGCACTATGCCTGGCCAAGTGTCACATTCTTACAGACATTTTCTCCGACCTTCCTCACTAGATCAAACCATCCTGAACCATTTGTGTGATTATTTTATTAATGTCTGCTTTCTCACTACAAGGTAAATTCTATGATATCAAGGACTTTCCCTGTGTTTACTTACCATTGTAACCACGACATGTCTTACAATGTCTGACATAGCCAGTGTTCAATAAATATTTACTGGATTAACTAATGCACGAATGGTGAATGCACTGACTGACATTATGCTTTCATTCATTAATTATTCTAATAAGCAAGCAAAGCAAATAAAAGCTATGCATTTTATATCATCTGAAAACCCTCCATAGTAACAGAATTTAGAGTCGGGCACATGGCCAACTAACAACAAAACAGAAGCTTCTCTTTTAGCATGGACCACACCATAAAAATAAGTTGTGGACAATGGGATACAAGCCAGAGTCCTGTGGCCACTTCTGGGAACCTACTGTTACAGCTGCACCTAATCCTAACAGAGTTTACACATCTCTGGGGAGAAAAAGAACATTCTAGGTCCCATCAGCCTGTTCCTAACTCAGATGCACATCTAGCTTCCAACACCAGAGATAGTCCCAAATAAGTTATCACAAGACGCATTCAGACTATTTTTACTTCAAGGTCTTCCAACAGCATCTCCTCCCTTAGTGCCAGCAACAGGTTCTTGGCTGCTGGTGATAACACCAGAAAAACATAGATAAAACCCACAACATTTTCCAGAGTTTCAGAAATGTAGACATTCTTTCCCTCTCTCCTTTTTTTAGCATAACACTTTCAAAATCAGGCTTTTCATGAATATCTGTGGTCTCTTTAGGCAAAGGGTAACTTATAATTATAAGATTTGGAATTCAGGTATCTAATATAAATACAAACTATGTGAATCTGATTGGTTTTCCAACAAATTAGGAGACTGAAGACAAATGTAACATTCTTGATCCCAGCTGTCTCCTTCGAGGATCCCTAATACTTACAAGTACTAAAAGGGGTTGATTCAGGCTTGGTGGGGACCAAAGCTTATACAAATCGGGGGACCCTCCTTAAGAAGAAGAATACAAAGTCCTACTTACAAAATTAGGTGCAGGGCCTTGGGAGGAGTCTGTACAAGTGAGAAGTTCTGAAGTTTAAGCTTCATTAACCTCATAGTAACCACAGTAAAGGTCAGAACTACCTTGTTCAGACAAACGGTACTGCCCCAGCGCTCAGGTGTTCAGAAACCCCTGTCAAATAAGCCTCAGAATTCTCAAGCAACAACCAATTTGAATTATCTAAGTTTCCGAATTGTCCAACACTATTTTGAACTGTCCTAGGTCTATCATTTGATAGAAAAATAATTAAACAACTGTAAAATAAACTAAAAAAGAGAATACATCGACCTCATGTATTTGAAAATGTTGTGTGAAAACAAGAACATACTACATAATTTTTCAAAATGCACTGCTTTTATTAGTAATTTGATAGTTTTTATGGCCACCTTAAAAGTCACCCAACACAACTGTCAATATTGTAGAGAAAACACATTTGAGTTGGGTTTTCCTTCGCATATAAGCTACTTTCCCTGTCTTTTTTTTTTTTTTTTGGGTATCATTTGCATTTTTGTAGAATTGTTGTTTCTCGGTAAAGGGTATTGGATTTTGGTATTCCCTTTAGGAGTCAGCAACCAATACAGAATATAGGAGTACAGAATACACAGATTAAACGAAGCAGATGCATGCTGGTGAATGGTTTCCACATTAGAATGATGCACATTACTATAAGGAAGCTTGAGAGTGAATGCATTGCTTCCTTAATCAGTCCAAGTTTAACACTATTTCCATACATATACACACACACACACACACACACACACACACACACATCCTTGCCTAACATGTTTTCTGGGCCATAATTGGCATTGAAAAAATATAATTTATCTAAGACCTAAAATATGGTGTTGTGAGCTAATCATATAGAATCAATAGAAATTACATCAAATCGCACTGTTAAATACATAGAAAGCAAAGTGTTTTACACATCTGTATGATAGATTTCCAGCTTGATAAATTTATATCCTTAAAAATAATTCTTAAAGAGACCTTCCTTTCTTACTGTTGGGAAAATATAATCACAGGCTACTGTCTGTGCAATTCCACTTTCCATCTCTGCTATGTGCTAAGACTTGGTAAGATACAGCCACTGTCAAGTTTCAGAACAGTTCCTTGTCTAATCTTTCTACTTCTCCAGATCTTTGATACAGAACCTGTTAGAATGCATTGCTTACTTTTCCAGTTCCTATGTTTATCTCACTTCCACTCTTACCATCTGTTGTACTGCATTTCCTTCAGAAAAGTGAAAAGTTTTCACAGTGCCCAGAGCTTTCCCTGCAAACAATGCCCTTTTCCCCTCTTCCTTCCTTCCTTTCTTCGTTTTTTATTTAGTCTTATTTTGTGTTGAGGTTAAACTATTTTAAAGAGTTCACTTTGCAAACATTTCTACAAGGCTGAAGTTCTTATCCAAATAGTTTTAATGGATTTTGTAAACATTCCTGCCATTTATTACTGGCTTCTGCCCAAACACACACATTTTGGTGTGTCCTCACTCTTTTAAATTACCTGAAAGCAACATCTTAAGAATCGGGCAGTGAGAAACTGTAGTTTATTGCATGCCTTTAAAACGAGACAATATAATTATTCAGTTAGTATAATGAGACTAACATGCTTTCAATATAGCCTCTCACATTATATCAAAATGCCAACTCCACTTATTGCAAAATGGTTTATATTGATAGAGAGTCTTTAAAGAGGTACCAAAAGATAGACATATTTTAAGAACATCCCTAATTCATTTACTTTAGCCTTTTTGTTTACTTGGTTTTGTATAAACCCTTATTTTTGACTGACACATCATGTACAGTAAGTGTTTATTAGAAAATACCCAGTTAAAAATACCTTGAAAAAGTGAGTTTTATACTTCATATGTCCAACCTTCTTCAGATGTTTTCCTCTCCCTCCTTCTAAAAGAGTAATATAATAGTGGGCATCAGGAAGGAAAATTAGTTCTCTATTTTTATTAAGTACCAATCATGCAAGTTTTAATAGTGTATTAGTCTTTAGTAATTTGTTGACTTTGGCCAAGTTGCTGAGCCTCTGGAAGTCACAGATGAAACCAGCATCTACCCTGTAGGGCAGGCAGTAAGTTGATTAGAGATGAAACATATACAGGAAGATGTCTGACTTTCAGGAGCAGTCAGCAAATGAACGTTGTTATTACATTATAATTATTATAATTGGTACATAGCCTTAATGCCAATCTCTGGAATCTCACTGAACAACAAAAAAGAAGCTGAAACAGCAATCTGCATCCTTTATCAGTATTTACCTTACTGGTGCAACACAGTGAGTTATTTTTACTTGACCTTTTAAGAACAACAAAAAGTGGCTGAGTTTATTACTATAATTAAATTCATTGCACCACAGCTTTCTACATTTCCCATTACACATTCTATGTTTAGGCCTACCAGAGATAAAGATATCCCATCAGGTAATGGATGGACAAATGCTTTAATACTGCCTGTTGCTTCTCCAATGATAACAAAAACACTGTGAAAAATTTTACATACTAATAAGAAAATGTACATTTATCTGAGAAGATTAAGAGCTTTGAAAATCTTAGTTGACTTAAACCTAAAAAAAATGCTAGCGCAGGACCAAGAAAATGTCTTTAAATCATTTATGATGTTTAAGCATTAAAAAGTAGAAGACATATGGCTACTTTTAAGAAATCATTTTCTCTAAAATAACACTTTACCTCAAATCAAAAGGTGACCAACAGTCAGAATCAGGGTTGTCAACTACGTTAATTTCATATAATTAAAATAAATTAGCTACCCAAGTATCCCTAACGCTGTTCAGACTTTCAATTTTCTTTGAGGCAGAAATACAAATTAAGAGTTAGTAGATAAAAACAATTGGCAAACATAAATGTAGATCTACATGAATTAGATTCAAATAAAAATTTGAGCAAAATAGAATTGAAATAAATACACTTTGAATTTAAAATGCTATTTATGTAATTATAACTTGATCAAAAACACTTCCTTCAAGAAACTCTTCATTTAACCAGAAACATCACTGACAACTTTTAGAAATTAAAAAGGGCTTAAAAATGAGTAGTTGTCTTTTGTACTACTCAGTTAAAATTAATGATTAAGTCAATATCTAGATTAAAAGTGAAAATCAATAATGCAGATGTCTCCTGCTATCCAGATGCTTATCTTTATATATAAAATACCAGGAGATAGGCTGGGTGTGGTGGCTCATGCTTGTAATTCCAGCACTTCGGGAGGCTGAGGCGGGAAGATCACAAGGTCAGGAGATCGAGACCATCCTGGCCAACATAGTGAAATCCCATCTCTAATAAAAATACAAAAATTAACCGGGTGTGGCGGCGTGCACCTGTAATCCCAGCTACTTAGGAGGCTGAGGCTGAAGAATCCCTTGAACCCAGGAGGTGGAGGTTGCAGTGAGCTGAGATCACACCACTGTACTCCAGCCTGGGCAACAGAATGAGACTCTTTCTCTAAATACATACATACATAATACACACAGGCAACATTTAATGTACCAGGAGATTAAATATATCTTTACTCTTCAGCTTACTTTAAACATCCCAAGGAAAACAATAGACCTATGCTATATCTTACCAGTCAAAAATGCTTTCGCACTTGCAAAAATCTTAAATGTAAACCCAAAAGGCAATTTCTCTAAATGGTATTATATAGTTTTTATATTAATTTTCCATTTTCATTATTTACAACAATTATGATATAAAATAAGGCTACAACTAAAACTTAGGCAAATATCTCCTGACCTCTCATATATTTATGTAAAACCAGAATTAAATGCACTTTTTTTCTATATGAGATTATTTTGGAA
Source organism: Aotus nancymaae (assembly GCF_030222135.1). NCBI lineage: Eukaryota > Metazoa > Chordata > Mammalia > Primates > Aotidae > Aotus > Aotus nancymaae. The sequence goes on along the minus strand of NW_026988450.1, from coordinate 54,248,695 downwards.
ATTTTAAGAGAATTAGGTAATTACATATTTATCAAGTTTTAATATGCCTCAAAAATACGTTTAGCAAACTGCACAGTGGAGATCTGTTGATGGTCAGCTCACAGAAAGAACAATGAATTTAGTTTGTCATATGCTGAACAGTAGTATATGTTATCACATATTACTTATATAAATGATGGCACCATGGGTCATTTCAAACATTGTATAAAAAATTAATCACTTTAATTTGGTTGTAATCATTATGATGATATATCTGAAATTAGATGAGGTAAGTAGACAAAAATTTATCTGACCCTTACATAGATCACTGAATCATGAACAAAATTTGTATACCTTCTGATTCCATCAAAACCAAGAAAATGTTCACTCTCATAAGAACACAGTTCCTTCAAATGCTCTCTCATTTTTCTCAGAATTGTGGTTTTTTAAAAAATTAATCTCATCCCAAATACTGTATTTTAGGACATTTAAGTTGGCTACAAAAGAGTGACACCACAATATCATAAGGTATAAATTTTTTCACTCTCATGAGATAGAAGCACTTACAGGACACTAATTATTTTATTTATTTATTTATTTATTTATTTTTGAGGCAGCGTCTCACTCTGTTGCCCAGGCTGGAGTGCAGTGGCATGATCTAGGCTTACTGCAACCTCCGCTTCCTGGGTTCAAGCAATTCTCTTGCCTCAGCCTCCCAAGTAGCTGGGACTATAGGTGCGCACCACTGCGCCCAGCTAATTTTTGTATTTTTAGAGACAGGGTTTCACCATGTTGGTCAGGCTGATCTCGAACTCCTGACCTTGTGATCCACCCACCTCGGCCTCCCAAAATACTGGGATTACAGGCATGAGCCACTGACCCTGGCCTATAGGACACAATTTAGCCTCTATTTTTACATTCTAAAAAATATTACTTCCCATTTTGCATTGCTAGATGATTTACCTAAGAAAACCTCAATGATTTTAAAATAAATTTCAAGAAAAAGAAGAAGTACTGAATCCAGGAAAACAGAGGCTTTGCCAAGGAACAATAATGTCATGTGGAGGGAAGGTGGGGGTGGAGGAGAAGGGAAGGGAGGTTCGTGCCAAGCAAAGCTGGGGGCTGTTCAATCAGCCCTATCAGTGCTCCATCAGTGTCTCCACTCCAGCCAAATCCAGAGAAAACAAGGAGTCAAAGATTCAGGTCAATAAGCTTATAGGCGATTTGCACAAACAGTTCCTCCAGCAAGGTAAAAAACAAAGTCATATTGGCTTTTCTTTTTTATTCCCTCTCTTTGAACTCCCTGGTCCAAACACACCCTGGAAATGTCAATGTTATATGCAAGAATTTAAAGAGCTGAGCTTCTTAATCCCGTTAAGAAAAAAGGAAAAAAGTTGTCTGTAAAGGTCCCCTTCCTTATTGAACTCAAAGTGATTATGGTAGAGCTGCCTTATTCGGATTCTGATTCCAGTTACCCAAGCATCAGAGAATGCAAAAACATGTCCTTAAAGGCATAACCAAGGAGGAAAGAATGCACGTTTATTGAAAGAATAGTGCTTAAAAGATTTTCTGAACTAAAAATAACAAAATGAACATAAGAAAATAGAAAACAGAATACTATGATGTTTGACACAAGATCAAACGAAAAACCAACGGTTACTATCTCACAACAAAAACTGCATAAAGATGCAGTTTTAAAAAAACTTCTTTTCAGTATTAAGTCTCTAGATAAAACTTTTGTTGCTTTACTTTAACATTCAGGGACCAGGGGCAAGGAGGGATTAATGCCAATAACCTAGACTTAGAATTGTTACACACAGTCCAAGGAGGAATATGGCTTTTCCTCTGTTATTTCTTAATCTTTAAACAAAGTCACAGAAGTACAAGAACTAACAGAAAGAAAGGAAGATGGGAGGAGGGGAGAACATGTCAATGAGCCTGGCAGCCTACTGGCAGAAGTTAAGTACAATGATGAAACTGGTTCTACTTCTCTGCCTCTCGATCTTTCTGATTCAAGAATGTGGAAAGACACAGAAAACACAAACCCAACTCTGCCATTGTGGAAGGGAGCAAAGTGACTCATATCATCCTCAAACACCCCCAAACTGCTGTTCTGGAAACCACATTAATGAGCTACAGATGGAGTCTCATCAAGCCCTTGGCTAAAGGGATAATTCTGATTGGGGTTATCTGTATCTCCTGGCAGCTTCCTCGTTTCACCTGTTTCAGCTGCTTGCTTACTTAACCTTTCCTTTCTGCAGGCCTTTCTTTTCCAAGCATATAGAAACTGTGTGGTGGCCATGTCGCATCTCCCATCTTACCTTAACTCTCTTCTGCGGCTCACACACTACAGTTTCTTTCCACAATTCTGTTCCCCCAGGTTTCCACAGTGGTGGGAATCCAACAGATTCCGAGAGCAGCAAGTTCTACAAGCCTATACAAACTGTGTTGTGGCCATGTCGTGTCTCCCAGTCTTACCTCAACTCTCTTCCGTGGCTCACACACTACAGTTTCTTTCCACAATTCCGTTCCCCAAAGCTTCCACAGTGGTGAGAATCCAAGAGATTCCGAGAGCAGCAAGCTCTACAGGTATGACCGGGCCTCTCCTGCTCCCCAGCTCTCTGCTGTCCTCTTCTGGCTTCCTCTAACACTAACCTCATAGGTATACAGAGGTTGCAGACTTGACTCAGTACCGGAAGCTCATTCCTTTCAAGTCTCCAGTTAAAGTTCACGTTCCCCATCACTCTTTATGTAATAAATAGCATGTGTGACGCAAAATGTTACTCTACCAACTTAACCTGCTTTATTTTTCCTCATGGTGCTCTATCTCACCTAACATTATAAAATGTGATTCAATTGTTTATTGCCTCTCTCTCCCTCCTACTGAGAGCGGAGATAGCAGATCCTTAAGATATGTGTTGAGCTGTATTGAATTTGATCTAGTGAACAGAAATGAAAGTTTCTGCTAGTCCTATTAAGTATCTGATTATGTTTGCTTTTGATTGGTATTAATCACTTCTGGGGCTAACATTAAATCCATGTCTGAGTAATCCAGGTTTTTATTCTACTTTAATATGTTTTACATTTTTCATGTTAAAGAGTCTTTAAAATAACCTTTGTTGTCTGCACATTAGGTCGACTCTTTTTGAATGTAGTGAGAATTTCCATTGTTATACCATGTATCTTTCCTTATTTTATGTATTTCCATCATGACCTCTCTTTTTAACCCTAATATTTCCAAATTGAAGAGATCTAATTTTAGTTCATTTCTCTAGGGCATTAATGATACCCAAGTATGTCTCTCCATATCTAGATGCGAGGACCAGGCATAAGGATTTTTTTCTTCCCAAAACAACTTTAATGGCATCATTTTTCTTTCTGGCCTTTGTTTAGGGATCATGACATCAGCAAACAATTTGTAAGGATCCTCTTTAACCTTTCCAGATAATCATTATAGTAATTCAAAGTTCACTTACATGTAGCTTCTTTGGGTTTATCTTTGTTGTTACTGTTTTTATTTCAATAGGTTTTGGGGGAACAGGTGGTGTTTGGTGACATGAATAAATTCTTCAGTGGTGATTTTTGAGATTTTGGAGCACCCAGCACTTGAGCAGTGTACACTGTATCCAGAACCCAGTGCATAGTGTTTTATCCCTCACCCCCTTCACCTGAGTTACCTTTTTTTAAATAGTATTACATTCATTCTACTAGCATCCAGTCACGTTGATCTGATTCTTCCTGTTCACATATTTTGTGACATTCTCCTGAAATTTATCCTGAAATATGTTTATTTCACTTTACAATTATTAGAGAACTGCTCCATGCCAACCCCACTCTGGAACTCACTGTCTTTGAGTTTATTCAAGAATTTCTCATATATGTGTTCCCACCTGCCAGTAGTGACATAACTAAAAACTCCCAAGGTTGCTTTCCGGACCACCTGTATTTCAGGTCATATTGGTTTGCTTAGTTCTACAAATACATTGATGTACTTACATGTCTGGCACATAAACCAGAAGAAAGGCAGAAAAAATAACTGAATCAAAAAATTCAGTACCACAGGAACTATGTAGCACTTATGGACAGAGTCTTGATGTCTTCGTCATCTATAAATTCAAGGAAATAATTCTTGCTTGTTTCCTTCCTCCCAGAGATACTCAAAGGCAAGATGCCAAGTAATCTAAACTCATGAACAAAAGACGACCATGTAAATTGAAAGTATTGCTTTATATTTTGCTAAAACATTTAAAATCTAAAGGTATCAAAGTAAATTCCAAGTAGCATCTTTTTATAAACATAGTTCATTTCATTTCAAACAAATGAAAAATAGGAACATGAAATATGCAACTAATCTAAAGTAAAAAGAGACCCAGGAAACGTCATTAGAATTGCCAGGTTCAAATTTTAAGCATGCAACTATAATGAGAGTCTCTCTGAGATGGATTTATATAATTAAGAATTTTATACGTTATGCTAACATAAAATTCTGACCAACAATCTTGGACTTTTCTGTGGAATCTTACATTATAAGACTGATTTGGGTTTCATTTAATCACATGGTTTATAATGACTAGAAACTTTACTAATATTAGTAAATGCAATTTTGAGACTTGTAGAAAAACTTGCCCTTCAACAAGAACATAGACAACATCAGTGTGGAACTGAGAAAAATATGACAATAATAAGAGTCATTTGAAGAACTGTAATTGTAGTTAATCACTGAAAATGTCCTTTATAATACAGATGCTCAATTTCAAAAGGAAGTAGAAACTTTATGATAAGCCATGTCTTCAGAAATGTACAGTTTTTCTTTTTCTTTAAAAAAAGTTTTTAAAACATATGATTGGTTTTATATACAATGCAGTTGCTAAAATATGAACAAAAATATGTAGTAACTCTATGTGTATCCTCAGTATGTTCTCCTGATAATGTGCCAAAATAGCTTGTTTGGAGAACTTCGGCTTTCTAGCCACATTTTTTGATCTGAACTTTAAAGCTATCCTTTGTTCAATAAGAAAAAAATCCAATGTGCAAAATTGTTATACTTGGGACCCAAATAAGTAACTAGGTCACGGCTAAATTTTGGTCATGGCTATCTTTTAGAATAAGAAACTTTCCAAATAATCCAAATCATTTTATAGTAAACTTAGCAACCATTTTAAAATTGTCATAAATGATTTAAAATATGTACAAAAAGAATGTTTCATTAATGAACCCAAAATAATTTTCTTTTTTGTTTGTTTTTTAATTTTGAGATGGAGTCTTGCTCTGTTGCTTAGGCTGGAGTGCAATGGCTCAACCACTGCACCTCAGCTGTCTGCAACCTCCGCCACCTCCCGGGTTCAAAAAATTCTCCCTGCCTCAGCCTCCCGAGTAGCTGGAATTACAGGTGTCCACCACCACACCCACACCCAGTTGATTTTTGTATTTTTAGTAGAGATGGGGATTTGCCACATTGGCCTGGCTGGTCTCGAACTCCTGACCTCAAGTTATCCACCCACCTTGGCCTCCCAAATCCTGGCCTTGGGATACAAGCATGAGCCACCGCACCTGCGCTAAAAATATTTTTCTTTAGATGAACATGTCCTATGTGCTTTTCCAATAATGACAGTGGCATTATTAACCATTTAAATACTTCTACTCTTTTAATTACTAATCTGTCCTCTTCCTTAAAATTGGCAATAACACATAATTATCTCTCACTGAGAAAAATTGAGAATTTCAACAGAAAGATTAGTTTCTAATTTTCCAGAGAGAAAGTATTCTCTTTCTATTGTAGGTAATCAACTTAAGTGAAGAATGGATAACATTCCTTGCATGACCTCAAGGGTCAAAATATTGATCAAAGAGTTATCTTTCTTTTGTACCAGTTCCAACAGACTTCAGTGAGAATTCCATGGTCATATATTCTGTGAGAGTAAAATAATAAAATTATTTTCCTATCCATAGTAATATTACCATTCATCCTGAAAAATATCATGTTAAAATAAGAATTGTTATTCCCATCCATTATGAGTTTCTACTTTCAACCTAAACATTAGAGAATTGTTTTATAATACATACATGTTATATATTATTTAATATGGTCTCTATATCATATACTAAATATTATTTTCTGTACATCTGATTTTAAATGTTTTTTCAAGTGCTTATAATTAGAAAAATTATAATTTAATGTTTTTTCTTACTTCCTAAAGGCCTGTCAACCTTTTTCATGAGTTAGGACTCTGGTGAATATAGCTGGAGTGACTGTCCTAAGACACAGTTACATTAGCATGTAAGCATTTGCCATAAATCTATTTTCTCCCAAGAAACTACTACCTTAAAACTTGGAGCTCTGTATTCTTTCATAAACATAGCCCTTAAGCAGAGGTATTCCCCAAGTTAAAAATTTATACAATAATACCTATCATACTGCCTTCCTAGGTGAATTAAATTGACTAAAGGTATAAATCCATACATTAACTCTTTTAACCACCTTTTAACTCTCAGTTCCTCTCTTTATTGCAATATCGCAATATAAGGTAGGTACTCTACAATGCACAAAAGGAAATATTTCCTAATAAGAAAAAAATTGAGATGTCTTCACGCATAAATTAAAAAATTCTCCATCTCCAGCCAGGTCTTAGATTTATTGCCATAGCTACATATCATCAAGAAATAGTTCTAGCAACTAACGAAAATATTAATTTGGCTTGAAATCTGAGTCAACACTAGGAAAAAAAGCCTATTCTGTTCATACTTTTCTCATTTTCAATTAAAAATCTCTGATGTAGGAGACAAGGACCATGCTACATGTCATCTTGAGGTCTACATGGCTAAGGAGGTTTTATGAATTTCAATGTGTCTAGGTCCTCATGCTGCCATTCTGTTTCCACAGTTTTAGGGCCTGGGGTTCTACTGACCACAGGGATGGGAGCTGACTGACATCTTTTGTTTCTGACATCTTTTGTTGACACCATCAACAAGAGAAAATGATACTGGAATTTTTAATGATTAAATATATACATGGCCACCAAGATAGGTGAATTGACATTTTTTTGAGAAGCTACATTGGTACTGTGTTAATCAGACTAGGAAGTCTGATTAACAAATTCAAACACACATACACACAAAAGTCCACTTTATTACATTTATCTGCCTAAAAAGCAAACACTTCTGAATAAAAATGGTGCATACACAAACACAGACAGACATACAGAAACAGACACACACTTCAGTTATGTCCTCTGCAAAAGCAGCTATTATTAACCAAGGAAGTGGTCCAAGCATTTGTGAAAACTGTACATTGGTGCAGGAGGAGATAAAAAACTTGACAAACAATAAAATAAAAATAAATATATAAGAATCATAAGAAGCCTTAAACTGACTTATGAAAAAAGTAAACATTAAATGAGTATATATCCTCCATGAGAACATAGTCACTGGCAAGGCCATCTGGCCCCAGTTCATGGCTGAAAATAAGCTGCAATATGTCTCAAGTGCTTCTTGGATTACATTGTTAATGCGTCAAAAGCACCATTCTCACTGCTGAAAGTCAATAATAAAAACCTAAAGCATTCAGTTTTCAAAAGGAACGAGCTGGAACCTTAGTTGAGAACTCTCTGCCTCACTCAGTGCTAATACTTAATGCGTAATTTAGTGCCTTGCAAACAATTAACATTCAATAAATTCTTGTGGAAGGAAGGAATGAACAAATGATCAACATTAAATGTATTACAGTTAATTGGCCAATAACATGAAGAATGTGCATAGTTAATTGGCCAATCAACATGAAAATATTTGTTTCAATATAAAAAATTACTAGTTATTGAGTAGTTACTTGTGTCCCTCAAAATAAAATTTTATGTTTGAAAAAATCTGCACTTGTTTTCAGACAGTTGAATTATGTGTCAGTACTTTGAGCACTATCATGCATTTTTTTAAAAACATTACAAAATCATCCCAGTGGACTCACATATTACATCCAGCCATCAACAGTTACCTTTGTTACAAAAGTATTCCACTTCTTCACAGCTCAGATTTTCAGGTCCAAATTCTGTGGAAAAACTTTCCTCCAATGGAAAGTCTCCTTTGGAGATGATGTCTGTTTCCTCTGATGGACATTCTTCTTCCTCATCTTCAATGGCATCTTCAAGCGGCCCTTGAAAAAGAATCAGGGACACTGTACCAAAAATATCCAAGGAAGACAGTGAAGTAAAATGCTTAAACAGAGCCTTTTCTTGTTACAGCGATGAGGAAAATAATATACTCTAAGTAGTACCACCAAGGACTCACACAAGATAATGCCACATCCGTATACACAAGAAACAATGATGTATGATAAAAGGTCCAAGGAAACCAGTGTTGTAAGTTATAACATAGAAAGCAACCTGCATCTCCGTTCCTTCCCCACCCCCTACCTCAAGCCTCAAACTTATTTTTTTGATTCTCTCTTTAAGAGCAAAACTGTGCACTTTATGTTCATTTGTTAGAATTAACTGCCTGGTAAAGAGTACAAGTCTCTTTTACACTGTTGTACAATTTTACCTGAGATTTTAATAAAGATTTAAAGTAATTGAATGCATTTTAATTGAACTGAGATTTTAATAAAGTCTATACTTTTAAAAATCCATCTTAAGAGTGGATTCGGAGAAAAGATTTCATTATATGTGTTTGAGGCTTGAAGAAAAATTACATATTTCTCTCCCTGATGAAAGCATAACCCTATTCATAATTAATTGAATTTTTTCTGAAATGAAAAGTGGTTTTCTAATGAAAAAATGTAATTTGTATTTATGTGATACTTTTTCAGTAATAAAAATACAACTCCCTTGGAGAGAATGAGAGTGAGGTGTGCTACATTAATGGACCTATTTTATTGAAAGCAAAGGGAGGGCTGGAGTTGTTCAGACCGATCTGAAGTGGACTACATGGGAATACCACTGGGCTGATTGTGAATTTCTGACTGCCTCTAAAGAATCAAAGTACCCAACTCATTTTACTAAGTGGAAGCTGCATTTGCTCCTAAACAAGTGATGTGGCATTTTATCCAATGAACACAATTATGGTAATTTGTACTAATTGTCACTCATGGCAGCAGTCTCATCAGACAGGCTAAATACTCAAAGGCTCAAGCAGCCTCTCGCTCTTACTTTTTAGATATGTGCTAGGAAATTTCCAGGGCCTAAGGAGCAATCTTACAAATAATTTAAAATACTGAATATACTACAATTTTTATATCTATGTAGATAAATAAGTATTGTATCTAGTGTATCCCCAAAAAGCAAGTTTTCAAGAGACTCAAGTCATATAACACCTTTGCATAGACAGAATAATTGGACGGGTTTAAATGAGGGGACATCCAACTAAACATTTCTTACAGAGTCTCTTTGTCCTTGAAAAATCTGTTTTACCTTCTATTCTTCAAAAGAGCAAATATTAAAAAGAAAAGAATGCCCTAATTCCACTCCGGTCATGTCGTGTTTTATCATACATTCCTTATGCTCAAGGTAGAGGGTTACAAAGAACCGTGGATTTTGTTTTGCACCAACCATATTCAAAAGTCATGCATCTCATATTAGATTTTATCTTATTAACTGTTTCAAGTTTAAAATTTATAATCTTTCACCTTTTAGAATAATTATGTCAAAAATCAAGACAAGCAAACTATACATAAATAGTAATGTAAAATATTGCAATTCTTAAATCATTTATTTGATAATTTCAAGGGATAAGTTTAATTATCAATGCTAAGTCTAATGAGAACTATAACAGAATATTTCCCTTACTTTTTCCAAAAAATGTAATTATAACAACAAATTTGGTCAAAAGAAGACATAAGCTATATCATTTGTTTCATGTAGGAGTTTCAAAGCACTTTCTATATTTTTATTTGTATAAATTTAAGGGGTATAAAGGCAGTTTTGTTACATGGATGTACTGTGGTATATATACAAAATGAAATACCATTCAAAGCACTTTTTCACATGATCTTTAAAATACCCCAGTGAAGTAGGTATGAGAATTATTATTATTTTTATTTTGTAGATTTGAAAAATGAAGTTCAGGAGGTTAGTTAACTAAACTAAGGTTTCCAACTGAGAAGTGAAAAAGTTAATGTGAAAATTCAAGGTTATTATTATTTTTTGAGAAAGAGGTTGACTTAGTTGTTCAAGCTGGCTTGCAGTGGTACAATCATAACTTCCTGCAGTTTCAAATTCCTGGGCTTAAGTGATCCTCCCACCTCAGTCTCTGAAGAAGCTGGGACTACAGGCATGAGCCAAGAGATTTTAAAAATACTTTTAATTAATATAACATACTATTATGCAAACCACTCTTTGGTGGTTATAAATGCATTCCTTCAGAAGCAAAACTATAAAACATAGATAACTTAGAAAATGGTTAATTGATATTAACATAATTATTTATTCATAGGTGCTTAATGACCTAGTCTTTAAAAATTGACAACTCTCTTGCTGCTCTTCTCAAATTAATGAAAGTCAACCAAAATATTTAGACACCTCCCCAAAGTCAGAAAGACAGTCTTATAGACTTACCAAAAATAAAATAATTGATTACTATTATTTTTACTGACATAATGTATACCCACAGTAAATCAATATGTAAAGTAACTTTTAATATCGGTCATAACAGAAATTATAATATATACTTCTTTTGATACATATACTTCTTTTGGAACATATACTCTGAGTTTTACTAATGAAAAATTAAGCTCCAATAGATATTTTCATATATATAATATGAAAAATATAAAAAGAAGTTCTTTTTTCTTGATGTTCTTCAATTATAAAAGCCTATATATAATAAAAAGACTGTATACATATTTTACATATTAAATTAACGGTAATAAATATGCTTTCCTTTAAAAAATGAAATAAGCATATATACTAACTTTTTTAGAAGAGGATTTATTAAGAATATGTAATGAATAATTTAAAATGCTCAATGACAACAAATTGGCTTCAACAGAATGATATCAATTTAAATTTAATCATTGTATTAAAAATCACATTGAAATACTCATGGGAAAATTTGAAAGAAAAAAGTACACATGAAGCATTTATTTATTCTTAAATCTCAAAGTCATGTTATGGTGATTTTATATATACAGAGATACACATGTATGTTTATATATACATAATCTTTTATTTATCAAGGTTATTGATAAGATCTTAATATTATATATTCCCGGGGTTGTTTTACTTTACATGTTGGCTATTGCTTTGCAATTTCAAGCACGGAATTAAAAAGAAGCACCTATATGTTTAAAAAAAAAATTACCAAAAAGTAAAAGGTGAAAAGTCGTTATGCTTATTTGTTCAAAATTTTTTGAACATGAGATCTCATTGCCAATATTTTAAACAGGCCACAGGCAGGTCATGTGATGACCAACTTATATTTCTTCCAAAGCAAGTATCAGCTTTATATAATTTACTATACTTTAAAATGTGAAATAACTAACCATTTCTTTAGCTTTACCATCAAATCGGGCTCTAGGAAAATGGTTTCTTTTAAAATGCATAGTATTTATGGTTTAAGATCAGATCTCACTCTACTCTCTATATTGCATGTTTCTTTAACAGGAAAACCTTACAGATAATCGGTGGCCATAAACCAACATTTTAAAAGGGTAAGAGACACTTGAAGCACAAGTACAATTAATAGCACCAATGAAGGAGGGAATGAAGGAACCTCCTGTGTATGGATTAGTGGGCACAGAAGTCCACTTCAGGAAAATCACCACATATAATTTGACACAAATAATAATATCTACTCAGAAAAGGCTCACGACTGAGCTCCATGTGCCCTCATGGAGAAAATTACTTCTGATTGAGGCCACTTGGCAGGCAAGTGTGAGGAAATCTGAATTTCAGTTCTTCAACTGCTTCTGATTTATAGATATTCAAACACACTCACCAGAATTAATAGTCTTAATGTTTATAAATATGAATATTTACCTCATTTAAAAATGTTAGTGATTAGTTTTACATTCTCAAGCTATGAATACAATGGTGCCATATGTTAGGCCCATAATGCTGTTCATTGTCTCTTAGAATAAATGACTGAGCATCCTCTCATAGTCTATACTGGTTGAACAATGGGGATAACTGGGAAATTCTGGTGAGTGCAAACTAGTACTTCCATTTTTAGAGAAGAGAGGCAATTGTCTGCTCAGGACCATTTGAATTGGCCACAGCTACCTTTGCCCTCTGGAGAGAAAGTGGAAGATAGGAAGGGAAGTGTAGATTCACCACACCTGACAATGCTGATGGACAGCCCAATGTACAGTCAAGCTTTTCATCCAGCAAGTACCAACAGTGGCACTGTGCAAGCTGGGTCTATCAGATGATTTTTCACTTGGCGGTTGTTTTAATGATCTGCAGTTTGTAAATCACAAATGGGATATTAAAGATTAAATAGTCTAACCCTATACACTGGTAATGTAATAGCTGAATAAAATTAAATTTTAAAAAGTGGATTTGCATGGTTAAAAAGCAGTTAATCGAGCACTTAGTCCCCCAGATAAATGAATTTATGAGAAAATTATTGCTACAATTTCAGGGGGTTAAAGAAATCCCTGAAGTGCATCCATAGTCACTGGAGTAAGAGCGAGAAGGTGACAAAGAAAACTTGAGAAAAAAAAATATAAAGAGGATGAGAAAATATACAGGCATTCTGAGGAGTAAAGATGAAAACAAAGCAAAATAAGCACAGCAATGAGGAAATGCAAGAAATGATAAAGAACAACACAGGAAACATTAGATCAAATACACGTCTTTCAACATACATTGTCTCAACAATAAATTTCTACTTTGGGAGCCTACTATAAACAGAACAACAACCTTCACCCAATGTCAGATTGTCTCTGTTCAGGAAAATTCAAAGCACCTCAGAATAAGAACCATCTAGGAAAGAAATTAAGTTCTACAAAAATTAATATACATTGTCATGTATGAACAGGGGAAAGAAATGCCAAATTTTGTGGCTCTGATGTAATATCCCCCAAAAGGGATCTTTTGTCTTAAACACCGATTGGCATTAATGTATTATACATTACTTTAGCTTGCCTTTTGATTAAAACAAGACACTCCGTCATTATAGAACTATAGAAAGCATTCCATCTCTGCTTCATGCATTAATATTCCAAGCATTCTAGAAGCTGCACAAGACTAGCCACCTAGCAAAATGAGATTGTTTCAGAATACTGGGCACCCTTGATTGCAACTGACAGGTGGGATGAAAGTCACATTAAAATATTATCATTCCCAATAATTACAATAATCCATCACAGTGTGCTCAGAAATTCCACTAGGTGAGTTTGCCCTGAAAACACACAAATATTTCCAAACCTTTTTATTCCAGAGCTTCCCAATGTATCTCATTTTGTATCATTTTTATATCAGATAGCATTATTAACATTAAAAATTAAAATTTCCATCACAAACTTTATGCCATTTTACTTGTTCACGGAACAAAGAATCTATGCAATGGAATAAATTTCTCAAAATCTTAATTAATGAAAATGAAAATGGTGGTGTTCTCCCATGTTGCCAGCTCCTGTTTTATGCTCTTTTAAACTCTTTTGCAAAAGATCCATTCACACAAAGGAATGAGTAGGCATATAAAGATCTCTAATGTATATAAAGCAGTAGGAACCTCCAAATCTTACAATTGAAGAAATATATATGTATATTTTATATTTACATATTTATATTACATATATATTTCTTCAAACATTTTATATATAAATATACATATACACATATATAGATCATGTTTGAATTATGACACCATAATCGAGCCACATTTGTCAGATGATGCTACTTTTCAAAATGTAAATATAAAAAAATAGGGATAAATTCTGCTTCACATTTAATAAATAAACACACAAATGCATCAGAACTCTATATAGGCATACTCTATTTCAGTCTATAGGTAAAAGGAGTTACAATATAACTGTTCATTTTAAACTTGTTACATTTTCTATATGATGAAAAGAAAGCAGTGAACTGACACTAAAATTGGATGTCTCCTTGCCTAACAATCTGTATTCTTGCCTCGTATTTCTGTTAATTTCAGGATAACATTCACAAAATATAAAATATAAAGCTCTTCTAATAGGAAAAATTTAGTATGATACGTTCTGTACATATATTTCCTGTTTGTTCAATTAGTATTGGGGAAAAAACAACCCAACTCTAAATTAAAAAGGTAAATCCCAGGAAAATGTTCCCCTCCACTCTTAATTATGCAGTAGGAACATTTCTAGCTTCAAAGTACTAATATGTTTTTACTTATTTTATCTGGGGCATATCTTGTGGCTCTCAGTAGTTCCTCTCTTAGAGTTCTCAGCTGCTACACGCAGACTTTCTTATAAATCATTACCCTGTAGGCACACCTCAAAATGCTTCTCACTTGGTTCCTATTACATTTGTCTCAGGCATATCCCACAGAGCCATTTAATGAGAAGGGGCAGAGAAGAGGGACGCTCTTTGGACAGTGCAAATCCATACTAACTCATGTAATTGAGCTTAACAGCAAGAATAAAATCTTATTTCTGTAGTCTAAAAAAATACTATTTTAAACGAGCAAGTTCTTCCTGCAGTCACTCACTTTTAACAATAGTTGCATCAGGGGATCTAGTAGGAAGGAAACATTTTTATTAATTTTCCTCTTATCTGTCAGAAGAATGTTGATTTTTTTCATTTACATTTGTTGCCTGCAGGTAGCAGACCAGAGAATCATATGGTAGAAATTCTTCTTTTTGATTAATTTCTTTCCATGTGTTATGTTATTTCTTATATATAATTGATTTTGGGCTTTTGCTCATAGCTGTACATCTTTTTTATATCTGTACCAACTGCTGTCCTTCAATCAAGAAAGTTGAAGGAAATTACCTGAATTTCGTTAAGTTTATTAAAAATGAGATCTGTGAATATTTAAATTGAGTTTTGAAATGTTAATGCAAAAAAAAAAGATGTTAGAAAATTTTTAATGGAGAATTCAATTTGACCACACACCATTGTGAAATGAAGGGGAAGGGGTCAGGTCTTATTCAAATTGTATCTTTAGGGAGAAAAAATGTACTCTTTAATCTTATAAAAATGGGGTAATATTATTTGCTACAAAGTCTTTGACCATTTTTATAGATGGCAGTATTAACAGTTTTTGTAAATAAACTTGAAAACAATTTAAATTATTTAAATGTTATTCCCCCTAAAATGCCTCACTTTGAGAACCTTCAAATTAACTGAATGATGCTAACAAGAAAACAATTTTTCTTAGAACATGTGCAAACCTTGCAAGCAGTAACTAATCTTACATAGTAGATTAAACACCGATATCACAGGAAAAATAAAGTCAGAGGAAGAAATACAGACAAATTTGAACTAGAATCTCTAATGATTAATTTACTCTCAGGAAGTAACTCAGGCATTGAGAAAATTCAGTTCATTAGTATATGCCTTGTGCATTGACCCAGGAAGTTAGTGACAAGAGATGGCACTGAAATTCAAATATTTTGTAATCAGGTCTCAGTCCAGAGCCCTATAAAGTTATCTCAGTTTATTGAAGACTGTAACTCTATCACAAAAAAATACAAATGTATATTCATTGCCAAAATGACATATTTTTATATGATTGTGATGTATGTCAATAATAAAAAGCCCCTAATAGAAAATAAGTACAAAAGATGAAAGGCATTTTGTATTAGTTTAGTCTCTTCTCTTTATGAGATTTTCGTGTATTTATTCATTCATTAACTGATTTGTTATCCACTTAACTAATATTTACTGAAGGTGCTAAACATGGCAGGCACTATGATAGGCACTGAGATAACAACAACGTACAAGATGAGACAGCCCCAGCTCAAAGTGAGAGGGTAATCCAGTTAAGGAGACAAATTTTATATTCACGAGATAGGAGACTGGTGGCAGGGTGGGCAGGAAAGGCTTCTCATATAGTACCCTAGATTCCAGCTATCTGTGCACTTTTCTTATTTCCTTTGTTATAATTCTATCTTACCCACATTTGCAACTGAAAGCAGCAAGTATAGTGCCTTGCATTTAGCCAAGGCACTTAAAACTTACTCAAACAAGGATTTTTCAGTTGAAGTTAATTGTAATAAAATTGGAGACCAAATCAATGTGAGAGAATAGAGGGCCAATTAAAAAAAAAAAATCTAGACGCACAGTGTCAAATTATTATTATTATTACTACTATCATTGGAGAAAGTTTATTCCACTTGACAGTGTGAAATCCATGGTCCTTTCCTGGTTATTCAATGTACTCTCAGCCTGCTAGAAGTCAGCCTGAAGATGTGAGATAAAACAAGCAGCATTTTTTTTTCTCCAAAGTGAGAACTGCTACTCTAACAAAAACATCAAAAGCATGAATGTAGGATGTTAGATTTTTTTTAAAGCACTAATGAGTAAGAAAGGAAAGGATGTGAACCTATACACAGAACTCCTTATATATGTGGCATAAATGAATCAAAATATATAACTTAATAGATTTCTACAAGACACCATGTATACATTTTCTTTAGAAATTTTAAAGCACCATCAAAATATAGCTACTATTCTTATCTAACAAACAAAATTCTGCAAAACTACCAACTATGTTTATATCAAAAATTAGTCGGTAATACCCTATATGTTTATATAACAAGGTTAAGCTAGTACAAGTAAAAGAGAAGTGATTTCTAAGTTATTTTAAAAAATAGGTATAAAATAATTTTTAGAATGGGGCACAGAATCTTTTAACTCCAGAATGGATTTGTATTTCCTTCTCTTGCTAAAGCGAATCAGACAATGTAAAGGTTAAAAACAACAACAGAAGCAGTAGACAACACTAAAAAAGGGCTTTGGTGACCAAGTTTCTTAAACCGTCTCATAGGGCAAAGATGAATTAAGAGTGGTCCTTAAAAACATTCAGCATACACTTCGTCTCATATTTAACAATACAGCTACATGAAGGAAATGAAGAAAAGATCATCAAGTCACTACAAAGATGTGAGGGGAAAACATTTAATTAGAGGAAAAAAATCAACAAAAAATTTTGCATGGTTTTGGTCACTGTATATGTAAACTTTGTTTTCTTCTAAATTAATAAAATTTGTAAACAGCCCACATTTCATCAAGTAGGTCAATTTCTTATTTATAATCCTCCATTTTAAGAACACACATTCTGATTCTGCCCTATTAAAGTGATTCTTTTCCTCTGCAGTTAATTATGGATAAAACATTCCAAAAAGAAATTTTAATAAAATAACTGCTTCCAAAATGATGCCTGACTTTGTTGGCTGGTTACAAGTAGTTGATCAGCCAACAGGGTTCTCCAAGTGTGGTCCCTGGACCAGCAGTATTAGTATCACCTGGGAACTTGTTAGAAATGCAAATTAGAAATGAACCCTACCCCAGATCTACTGATTTCAGAAATTCTTTGGGGTGGGGTGGGGCCATCAATCTGTGTTTTAACAAACCCTGTGGGTGATTCTGATCTATGCTCAAGTTTGGGAACAACTGTGCTGGAATACAAATGCTAGCCCAAAGTTCCTTTATAATAGTATAAATTACATTTATTACACTATTATCATTTAATACAAAGAGTACAATAATTTACACTTTATACAGACTCCTTTCCTCAATTGTGGATAGACACTATGTGTACTGCAACTGATGATCTGTAATCAACCTGCTTTTCACCTGGACAAATCCTGCTAAGTGGCAGGTGAGGTTTACTCATTTAGTGCTGGTTAATTGTTCTTCCAAATAATGTGAGAGAATCTAGCAAATAGTCAAATAACAACATTCTTTCAGATGATTCTGGGATAGAACAGACCTGTGGCCACTTCAGACTGATCCAAATGTTATTTCTACAAACCTGCCAAGAGTCCTGGATAACGCAAACAATTGACCAGGATGTTGTTTTACTAAAGAATCTTCCACTGTGTGGCTACAATATGAAAGCAAAGCTAGGGGACAGCATGTCAGTTTTTAAATAAGTATGGCCTTCTGTTTGAGTCTTCTGAAGAGCAAGACCTTCCAACAGCAAAAATGTTCTCCTCATCCCCTTTTTTGAGGGCCTAACATTTTCTGAGACAATGAACAAGGTTGTTCTGTCCAACCAAGCAAAGCTGGCTAATCAATTAACACCAATAAGATTGAGGGGACAGGTCCTGGCCAGATCGCACACATGTTCCACTGCTCAGCATTCCTCATTCCAATACCTTATTATAATCAGGTTCATGCACAAACCAAGTGTAGTCTGTGGGATTTTTATGGGACAGCAACATGACCAGTCTTCATTATTAACCCACATCCGTGGCTAAAAAAATGACATGTCTTAGCACCACCACCACCTTGAACCAAATAGTCAAAGCGAGGGCAACGACAGAAATCTGTTCCAGTTTTCACAAATAGGTGTGGCCTCCTGCTCCTGGCACACTGCCAATTTGGCCCTCCTTTTGGGTTTGACACAGTAAATAATGATGAATATTCTAAGCCTGTACAGTCCTGCACACTTGTTCTTTGCACAGCCAGAAAAAAAAAAAAAATCCTCACACAAAACAAAGCATTGTTGTAGATCCCGCATACTGGTTGGAATACAACTTTATACAAATTCGCTAATTTCACAGGTGTATGTGTAATTTTCCAAATTTCCATTCTGACAGATCTCTTTCATCTTTGGGGGATAAAGAAAACCTCCAACAGATCTTGGGTTGCAAAATCCTGACAAGACAAAGGGGGCCATGTGAGCAGAGGTGAATACAAAATCAGCATGTTCAATCCACTCTAATTATAACATGCCCTGGGACACATATCAACATGGTACTTTATTACAAGTGTTCTATGTTGTCATTAAACCACCATAAAGCTACCTCGATTCAGTACCAGTGAACATCTCAAGAGGCTCCCAAAAGCACTTCTCTATAAAACATATCTTCAAAAAGACTTTTACTTTATACTAGCACATTAAAAGAATGTCTAAAGACACAGAGGCACTCAATGTAGCTATATTTTTAAGAAGAACACTTACTCTCTGGAGAATTAGGAGAGCCGGTAGGGTGTCAGTGATAACAAAACTAGCTTGCCCACCCTTCTCCAGCAATTGCAACCTGGAGAAAGCATCTAAGGGCTCTCTTAAAAAGAAAATATCCTCTGCCTTTGGCAACAAAGTCTACAACAGAATAAAAGCAAGCATCTTTACAGGCAGAAGTTATAGGGTAAGCCAAAAGGTGGAGAGCTCACATAAATGAACTCTCCTCTGGCAGCTCACAGTACTCCAATACTTGTACCATAAACTCTGTGCCAGCCTCCCTGAGACATACCTATGCACTCCAGATCTAAGCATCTATATGGCATCATATGCAGGAAGAAAACCAGACTTAGTAGCTTGTTTTCCAATTAAATGCGATTTCATTTTCTCTCTTAAACTGTAAGAGTAAAAATGCATTTACTAAATCTGTTGAAGGGGATAAGTTGTAAAGTTCTTATTTCAATGTTGATTTAATAGTTTCTACTTAATGAAGACACAGATAGTTTCTCATCGGCAGCTACCCAATCAATAGCCCTTTCTTACTTGAACCAAAGAAATGCACATCCCTTTCCTCAAGATAATTCCAGAATATTAGATTTGTCAGGACTTACTTAAGTGTCAGTGCATTGGTAACAAGTATAGGAGATTTTGCACCTTCCTGGACATTTAATTCACATTGCTCTTAAATCCATGGTTTCTAAAACCTCAGCAACAGACAAATACATTTAACTGGAATAGATCTATAAATAAACATTTTCCTATTTTCAAATACTTGCCTTAAACATGAATCAATGCTTTTCTTTAGTTTGTTTTTGGTTTGTTTCTGTTATTGTTCTTTGTTATAATTTTGCTTTGCTATTGAGCCACTACTACCTACAACCAGCATAATGTAAATAGCATGAAGCAAAATATATTGTTTTTCATGTATGAATAGTCTTTTTCTAGTTATTATTTCCCTGCCACTGTTTATAAAATCATTCTTTCAGCACCCAAACCCTGTTTTGATACACTTAAAATATTTTACTCTTAGCCTGGAAAAATATAAACAAGTAAATTCTATCAGCAAATGCAAAAAAAAAAAAATTAAAGCATTTAATCTGATTCCCACCCTACAACCCCCAGCTGTGACCCTATGCTTTCTGACAGCAAAAAGGAAGAAAATATTCATTCACCTGTTGCCCAGCAGGATACCACACTACACCACCTTTCTCATTACACCATTCTAACTTGGAGTCAGGCTAACGTTTGGCTCAAGTCTCAAAAATGTATGGAAGGCTTTTGTGAAAATGTAGTCAGGTTCCATCTTCATTTTTAGAAAAATATTAAGATGCGTACCATTGATTCTGCCATTCTCTACTTTATCACTAGTCGTATCCTCTAGTTCTCCCCTATGGACATTAACGTTATAGTGTGTAATATATTCATGCTGAAGTTTTGATAAAAATGTAGCCTTTCAAGCCCCACTCTAAAAAACTTAACAGCTCTAGGATAGGACCCAGGAATGAGCACTTTCAGTCTGCCGTCCAAGTTATTCCAAGACAGACCTCACATTAGAACACACCAATTTGTTTTCTAAATCTGAGAAGGGTCAAGTGAAGTAGATCTGAATTATAATACTCCTTCAAGAGTGTAAGGGACACAGTAAGCATGGACCATTATCTCACATCAGCAAACCTCTGAGGTCATTTTATTCCCTCGATATTTTAGGCCTACTTTGCTCAATAATGCCCTTGTCTTACCTGGGGTCCTGGCATATCCCCTAAAAGAAAACTTGACTCAGTAGTAATTCTATAGCATTATTTCCTATGAAGCTTTGTTTCCACATGTGAACAGACATATGATATCAATTTGACCATTTATTTTACTCATTGCACTTGACAATTATTCATGTACCATATGGAGATTTGGCTCATGAAGAAATTGTGGGGGAATTCCATTTCATCATGCTTCCCAGAGCTCTTGGAGAGTTAACTGTGGCACAAACAAGGCAGCTCTAAATTAGGTTCTGAAATTGCTACCTGTATTTCTGGATTTGTTTTTACTATATAATAAGTGGTCTGTTATCGGGAGTTACAGTGGAAGGGCAGATACATTTGATGTTTTTATGAGCTGCTAATGAGTTCAGGATCTAAAATATTCTCAAGAAATCTACCAAGATTCCATATACAGCTGCTGAACCTTTCACAGCCTTTTGAAAGGGGCAATATGTGAAATAGAGAATAAAATTCAAAGTGTATGTGTGTGTACATTGGGGAAAGTTGCAAAATTGAGGAAAAAGTTCCTCCACTGAGGAGGCTAGAGGAAATCTGACTAACATAACTTGAAGTGAGCTAAGTTGTCTTAAAATTGGTAAAAGCACTTAAGAACTGCACAGATTGACAAGGAAAGATTCAGATTTATACTGTGCTGAGTTAAAATTTTAAAAAGCAACCTCCCCTTTATAGTAACATCTTGTATATCCAGGATCATCAAGTAATAAGACATCAAATAAAAGAATGTGGCAGATCATTAACTCAACTATTAAATCTCAGTAAATGAAAGAAAGAGAGAAAAAAGGAATGAAATTGTTCCCAATAAAAAAAATTCTAAAATAGGTTAGATAAATTATCTTCTCTACAATATATAGTGGTACACTTACAATATGTTCCAGTGAATGAAGCCGCAAAGCCACTCAAAAAATCCTCCTGGAACTGGCTGAAGAAAAAATACTGCACACAGAAGATGAAAGAGCACACGTATTCTCAGTTCTGGAAAGAAGCAGCTTGTCCTTCAGCTTCTTAAATCATTTTGACATCTCCTCTAAACTCTTTCATTTTTGACTACCTGTGGTAAGAAACTACGGCCTAGGGCCAAATCTACATTCTTTTGTTTTTAACACCAATAACCAACAAAGTCCCTTAGCATGCCTAGCCCTCCAAGTGTATGGCAATTTTGTTCTGTTTGCAATGCCAAGGAGATCATAAATATTACCAGGAACTATCAATAAAGAGAAAATAGCATGAACTGAGTATCTATCTCTGCCTGGCCAGGAATCATGCTAGACACTGCACTCTGCTTCATCCTAACTTTGTCATTTTATCTCTAAGGAGGAGAAATATCCAGCAACCAAGACAGAGCTGAAGGAGATCATAAAAATCCTAATGTCTGTTAATCCTCTGCTTTAGAGCCAGGCTATATCTCTGTTAAAAATGTGTATATTAAGTGTACCTGGGAGTTGGGAGTTCTAGCAGGAGGAAAAGTGTGGAACACAGGACAAACAACATGCTAATGACTGAAAAAAAAGCCTCATCTTTCTTCTCCTTAAAATAATTACTTTATAAAATGAAGTTTCAAAAATCAACTTCATGTTTTCAGTAAGGTTTTTGGAGGCATTCTTTCAAATAAATAAAATATATGATATGAAAAGGAGCACTACAATAAAAATCATAATAGCCCAAATAAAAAGTATAATGATAAAACATATACAGCACATTCAATATTGCAGAAAAATTGAATTAGTGATGCTGATGACAAATGATGACAAACAGCATGAGAATGCAGAAAATAATAACAATATTAAAAAGATGAATGGTGGTAAAGATCGATTATATTGGTGGACCCACTAATAATACATAATCCTACATTTAAGTAAATGGAAAATAATGGATTAGCAATATGTGTAACACTAAGAATTTGCGCAAAATTATGAATTTCCAGACCTGAAGAAAGCCCCTATCTGTGGGAGACAAACACAATCAACAAGTTTATCTTTGTTATTTTTTTTTTTTTTTGAGACGGAGTTTCGCTCTTGTCACCCAGGCTGGAGTGCAATGGCGCGATCTCGGCTCACCGCAACCTCCGCCTCCTGGGTTCAGGCAATTCTCCTGCCTCAGCCTCCTGAGTAGCTGGGATTACAGGCACGCGCCACCATGCCCAGCTAATTTTTTGTATTGGTAGAGACGGGGTTTCACCATGTTGACCAGGATGGTCTCGATCTCTTGACCTCGTGATCCACCCGCCTCGGCCTCCCAAAGTGCTGGGATTACAGGCTTGAGCTTTGTTATATTTTTGAACTGCAAGAGTAAAGAATCATTTTTCTATCCCTCGGTCTACCTTTCTATCCTCAAAACTAGCACTCTACCATAATAGACCCCCTACAAAGAACATAATAAATGACAACAAAAGAAATGAAAGCTAGCATAACTTTGCAAGAGAAAGGCTATGAAAGCACATGATAGTCAGTTAACTCTGATATTTACGTGTAATGTTGACCAAAACAGTCTCAAATCTGCTGGCTCTCAGAAACTACATCATAAGGTATCATTTTTATAGACCTTATTCAAAGATAGTTTTCTTGATTTAAGCGTGATTAATAATTAGCTGTTAAGAATGGCAAAACTGTGCTTAAAAAGTAATTTGTAGGGACCACGAACCTGCTAAAGGTAAAAGGATAATCTTTTTAAAAATGTCAAATTACAAATAAAAGTTTGATTTTGATGAGTCTAAATGCTTGTTGCGACTAATTTAACAAAATAAAATATTAGAAAATAAATATTAAAAGAGAAACTAAATTTTACCAAGGTTAGTAAATACTGATAGATTAATAGAGAATAGGGAAGTAGGGTTGAGAAGAAGCCAAAACATCCCTTTTTTTTTTATTTCTCTCTAAAGAGGGGTTATTTCTCTCTAAAGAGGGATTTTGGAAATTAGATAAAAATAATTTTTTTAAAATTGGACAATATTTTCAGATACCATTGAATGGGATTCCTGTCTTGCACATGTTTAAATACACTAAAACAAGAATCAATAATATATTCAATAAAGACAAAATTAAAGTATAATCATTAGGAACCCTACAATAAAATGCAATATTTAAGAGGATGGACAGAATACATTTAACTCAACAAGTTGAAGATTAGAATAAAAAACAAAAGCATGTTAATTTTTTATTTGACAAACATTTAAAAATGTTAAAGATGTTTCCAAATTAAAAAATAGGCAACACTTTGTGAGTCAATATAAAAGCAAAACATAGAAGGGCTGACAATATTGGTATCACATAAGACTTATGAAGTTAGTAAATGAAAATTATAGTACTTTAGTTAAAATACACTAATAGTAATACTATATTGAGTGAAGAATATTAACAAATTTTTACCACAATGCCATATTGAGGAAACAAAAAATAAGGATATAAACAATTTGAATACAATTCATGATTAACACCTACATGCAAAAAATTATGTATTACCATTCTGTTTCCTAAAAACAGGGAATCAATCTTTATAAGATTCCATCAACTACTTACAAACACTGATAAAATCACATCTCAATAGTTTCTAAAAATCAAATTTTATTACAATGCAGTGTAATTGGAAATTAAATATAATTTTAAAATAAAATTTTTGTTAAAAACAACTTTTTTTAAAAGTGTAAGTGCCCCTTTTTATAAAAAGTGTAAGTGAAATGGTTTTGATAGTTTGGGGTTCAAATATTAGCTTCCCCATTACTAGTTTTCTAACCTCAGAGTACCTAGGAGATACATCAAAATAACTGGTAAAACTCCAAAGTAAAACAAGTAAGATGACCTGAAGGCAAATGATGAAATGCACCTGGCAGGTCATGGTAAGAATACACAGAGTCATCTTAAAGTCTCAGAGTGCCTTAGAGCAGGACGGCTCGGGGACTGTCTTGAAAAAGTGGAGGAAATCTTAAATATCTTTTAAACTTTGAAAATTTATTAGACAAATGGTAAATACAAGTACATGCAATTTAAAGAGCAGAAGGCAATAAATCATTTTTTAAACATTGAGCAGAATGTTATACTAACAAACTTGAAAATACATTAAACACAAAATTACTTTTAAAAAGCTTAATCAACTTAAAAAATTTAAAGTAAAATACTGAAACTGAAAAATTACTGAAGAATTTAAAACTTATTAAATAACTATTAAATTAAAAATTCTCTATTTAATGACTAAATAATTTCACAGAGCAAAAACTCCTAGGATTTATCTTGACCAAAAATACAGATGACATTGAAATAAAAAATCACAAAACTTAATGAGAAAATAAAGACCATGTTTTATAAATGTGCCTGCATAATACATTCCTAGAAGTAGAAACCAAATATTATCAAGATAGCAATAATCCCCAAGATAAATATATCATGGTCTTCAATTTTAAAATTCCTTAGGGAATTTTTAGAAACTTGAAAAAAAAAAAAAAAGAGAAAAGACTCTCTAGAACAGTACTATCCAAGAGAACTTTGCTTGCTGATGGAAATGTTCTCAGCTAAGTAGTAACTGTATGAGACAATGCAGAATTATAAAATTCTGAGCCGAGTACTGGAAACAGGGCCAATGAAACTGAGAGACAGAATTTTTAATTATGTTTAATTTTAATCAATATATATTTAAATATCTATATGTGACTAGTGGCTACCATATTAGAGTGCACCTCAAAAGCATCTAAGGAATAAATAGTTATATGAGTTGCAAACAAATACTACAGTCCAACCTAAATATATACCAAAAGTACATATATTCCAAATACTGGAGAAAATCACACAATAAAAACACCATCCCGTATATTTAGCAACAGACCATTATTTGTAAGAATTTAATAAACAATGAAGTTAGAAAAAAACAAAAATTAGTTCTTATTTTACTCGTTTAAAAAATAAATTTCAGATTGTTTTTTAAGAATTAAACACGATAATAACTATAAGAAGCAAAATTGGTTATTAATCAAACTTTTGAGCAGGGAGTGATATTTTAGACACAATAAAAGAATCACAAAGCAATAGTTAAATGGACATAAATTTATATAAAAAATCAAAATAAAAATGCATCACAAATCTATTTAGAGCTTCTTAATATTAAAATATCAAAAAATAAAAATACAATATAAGGGGAAATGTATTCAGCAAAATGTTTTATAATAACTACTCAAAAATATTTTGGGGCACCTCCTGTCTAGTTTGGCATGCCTTGTGCTAGTGGGTCTAAATAGTGAATAAAGGAGACACAGTCCCTGTTCTCATGGAAGTTGAATCTAGTGGGAATAACAGCAATTAAAACCATAAAATGCACACTTTTCTCAGGCCCCAAAGTGAGGAGTCATAACTGATTCTTCAGTTTCTTTCGGGTACACATCAAATCCACCATGTCCTTAAAAGCTGTACCTCCAAAACATAACCCAACTTGACTGTCTCTCACCATCTCCACTTCTTGTGTCTCTATTTCAAGCCACCTTTATCTTTCACCAGGGCTAATGCAGTGACCAGCTTTCTAATCTCCAGGAACTCATTCCAAACACTCCTACAATCCATTGCTTGTCACACGATATAAATTATATCTTATTACTCCTCTGCTTTTATGTCTTCTGTCTGCAGGTAGGATTAAGTCCAAAATCTGTATCATGGCCCACAAACTCCTACAAAAGAACCAGCTGGATGTTGGCCCTACTTCTTGGAGATAAACTCCAATTCCTCCTTTCCTCCCTGGGATCTTGGCACATCACCCCTCTTTTAATTCTTCCAACCCCAGAGCTCTTTCCTAATTTAGGGTCTTTGCACTTGCTCTTCCCTCTGACTGAAACACTCCACGTCTGCTGACTCAATTCATCCCTCAGGTTTGATCTCAAATGTCCTCTCTGCTCCTCACAGAAGGTTTCACTACCCTAGCCATTCCATCCTCTCTATCTCAGCACAGTTTTTACTGTGATGGCTCCCAAGAAATTGGTTATCTTACGCAAAGTGATGACACATATTTGTTGAATAATATACCAATCATATGTACACATATGTACCAATATGTATGTGTGTGTGTGTATAGATATATACACATATATACATATATAACAGATGTAACAGAAGGTGAGCGGCCAGGCAAGTGATAATCACTGCCTGAGCAACACCTGCTGTCAGATCAGTGGCGGCCTTCAATTCTCAAAGGAGCAGGAATCCTATTGTGAACTGTGCATGTGAGAGATCTAGGTTGCATGCTCCTTATAAGAATCTAATGCCTGATGATCTAAGGCAGAACTGTTTTATCCTGAAACCCATTCCCATCTCCCGAACATTCCTTTTAAAACTGTCTTCCACGAAACCAGTCCCTGGTGCCAAAAACATTGGGACTGCTGTTCTAAAAAATAATTGGAGAAGACAAAAATCATTGTTTAGTAAAATCCATCAAAATGTTTGTGCTAAAAGAGAGATATCAGAAACAATCTAAATGGCAATGGAGGTTGATTTCAAAATCCGTAAATCCGTATCACTGAGTGCTATGCAATCTTTTTCAAAATCTGTTTCAGAAGAATGCTGGTGACATAAAGAAAGAAGTGTTACATATATAAAAAACAATTAAACAATATGATCCTTAATTAGTTTTAATCCGATTTAGATTGAAAAACCAAAAAACGAAGTTTGCTAGAACTGAGCTTAATTATCCTGAATGAATAAAAGATCTAAGTAAAGTTTATAGGCTACTTTGCGTGGACTTTGCATCCTATATTTTTGCTGTTTGAATTTTTTATATATAAATTTGAAAAAATACATGAATTCATGAATTGACCTGTGGATATTTTTGGTTATTATGTTTCCCTTATATGTTAACAAATCATGTCTGTGGCCCATGAGGATCTGATGTAGCTGATTAAACCTCTCATTATGGCTGAAAGGTACTTTAAGTAAAGACAGTCACTACACTTGGTTGGTACACTGTATATGCATATATCTGATTTTTTTCCCCTGTTATATAGGCTTTGGCAACAGGAGTCACGTGGTAGGGAAACAGTAAGGGAAACCAGGTCTGTTTGGGGAAACAAACACAATTTGTTGTGTTCATATAGCACATATAAGTATTGTATAAGTCTTGTATATGGCAGAACGAACTATAGGAACATTTAATAGTGGTTAAAAAAGAAATTTTCACTCATGAAACAAAATTTCAGGGGACAGAAAGTTGGCTATTTAATGTACCTCTAAGAGCAAAAACTCCTCAGTAGCTCCATTAAATACTATCATTTTGAAGACAATTTTAAACATGAAAAAACAACCATAAAAATAAAGTACCAAATAGCATCATCTTATGCTATAGCATTAAAATTAACAGTCATCATGAACAAATACACTGAAAAACATTAATTTAAACAGTGATCAACAAAAGCAGTACAGCAAAACTACTTTGTTGTAAGGTGATAGAATTTATTTTTTTAATCCTTATGGTTCCAAGAATGTTTATTAGGTATTTACAGAATAAATTACGTTAAGTTATGTGATTATAAAATCTGGTACATGAAATCATATTAAAGCGGTTCTCTTTTATATTAGTAATCTTTTTATTTTGATGCATATCTTTACCATGACATCAATACTTGAGATTGATGATTGCTATGCTGGTAAAAGGGAGGAGCTGAAAGAGATAAGATATGATAGAAGGGAATGGAACAGTAGTGTGAGAAATATATAATTAATGAAATGGCAGAAGCTGAGTTGATGCTGGAAGTTGTGGTAGGAGTTTGTAGGAGTGGGTTTTTGTTTGTTGCTTAAATCAAGATAAAAATACATCATCTGAAGTTTCATTTGTTTTATCTTGAGCAATATGTAATAAACACCAACATTTACATTTAATCAGAAATTCAATGGAAAATTGCCTTGTTATAATATTACCGGCAATATTTAAAAGCTGCATAATTAATACTACAAATTACTGAACACAGAGCACAGGACTTTTTTATGCCATATAAACAAGCTCAATATTCTTACAGCCACTGAAAGATAATAATTAGTTCTTAGTAGATTTATTTTCTTGATCAGCAATATTTGTATTTTTTTAGACCCTAAAAGGCCATTCTAATGCAAGTGAATGTTGTCAGGAGTCTTCCTCATTGTCCTTGAAATGCAACATAAAAAGTAAAGCATGATAAACATGCACTAACTGAAGATATTTATGTTCTACCCAAATCAGCAGATTAAGAACCTCTTTTCCTAATGTCTGAACCAATCTGCATTCCTCACTTATTTTATCTAATAAGGCCCTTTTCTATATCAAACATTTATTGCTTTCAAAGAGCCTTAAACCTGTTCTTCATTCCCACAGCCACAAACACAACATGAAAATATTACTGCAGAAATGTGTTAAAAATTGGAATCCAAGTCTTCCCCATGTCAAGGAATCACACTGAATAGATACACCGTGTTCACTTTCACTAGGCTGGAGAAAGGAGGGTAATCACACTGTATCAAGCATAAACTGCTCACATTCTTCACAGGCAGCCTAAAAAAACTCTTCAACAGGCACAACCAGAGAAGCACTCATATAGTCAATATCTGCATATTCACATGCATCTAAGGAATATGCTATATGAATGCCACCACCCTAAACACACACCCCTATGTTTGTAGTTCTTTGTTTCCTATCCTCGGCAAGCTTTACTTAATACATGCTGGTTCTGAGAAATATGGGTGAGAATGACCAGAGAGGCCATGGTAAAACGTAGAAATATGGTGGCTGAACCAACGGCAAAATAACATTAAAAGATCAGCAATGATGGAAATGTAATAGAAAGTCACAAATTTAAACACTTGAAGGCACGGCGCTCAAAAAAGCAATTAATGGAACCTTTGAATCATTAGTCTCAGAAGTCCTAATATGAAGTATCACTTAAAAAACAATGATTGGCTCTTGCCTACAACTAGGATAGAGTAGAAGCTGGACATTCCTGCATTTAAACCTTGACTCTAGCCCTGACAAGCAGACTTTGAGCAAGTCTCAGAAATTCTGAGTTCCCATCTCTTATCTGTAAAACTAAGATACTATCTCACAGAAGTTATAAATTACATGTATTCAATTATGTTATGAACGTAGCATGGTGCCTGGTATACTTTAAGTGTTCAAAATATATCAATGTATTATGTTTGAAATACCTTTATTAATAATCATATAAAGCCATTGTGTGGGGGGAAAAATGGGACAGATTAACATGGGAGAAGTGTGCTTATTCTGACCTCTTTAAATAAAACATCACACACCTAGAAAGAGGAAGTGGCTATGCTAGGAAACTCCTTCTAGAGTTCCAGAGCCTTCAAATTCAGGTGGTGAGTGAGGATCCACATAATTTTGTGATTAAAGAGGATTAGATAAAATGTGGACCTTATCAGCTCTGGGGGTAGCATTCTAATGCACTAAGAATTAAATGACCCCCTTTTTATTTACAAGAATATAAGAAAAAGATTCTTAATTAGAGAGGACACATGGTAATACTAAAGATATACCTTTATTCCATGAAAACAAAAAACAAACTTCCATTTCAGATAAAAAGAATGCTCTCTGAACTCTTTAGGAAATACCGAGAGAAAGTGCAAAATTGGAGAAAGCATAAACATAATGAACATAGACAAACTACGGCAACTTTTGTAGAGAAAGGATTTGGTTGGGCCCTGAGGAAATTCTTCACACAAACTCTTGCTTCTGTGTCATGGAGATATGTAGGGACTGTAATAGCCTGGACCAGACCCAGTAGAAACAAACTAAAGATGTCTTACCTTCCACGGTGCTTTTATACTGAATTACAAAGTTCTAGTCACAGACAGTACCCAGAAGCCACAATGGGAAAAGGACCAGAAAAGACTGTATGACACACATGCGATTCCAGAGAATCAAAGGAACCTGGATACTGGCATAAACAAGCATCCCTTGTTTCATGATTCCAAATGCTGCTTCATAAGGATAAACTGATTTTAAATGTTGAAGGCATAAAAAAATACTACTCAAAATTCAACTCATTTAATGCCGCACCCTTTAATTTATTTTATTGCCTCAAGGGTAGAAAAGGCATGTTCTTCACTGTCTGTGAAACAAGAAGCTGTGCCAAGCTAATGCTAATGGGAATTCTGTGGCCAGAGCCCACACTCCAAGCCGCTCATGCACACTTCAGTTTGGGATGTACCCGCTTTTGTAAAATAGCATAAAAATATGCATCCCAAAAGAGACAGCTTTTCGGTTTAAAACTTTTGTTTGATACATTATACCTATTCAGCTCTCCCAGAATGTGAAACATCTGAATTATATTCTACATAGTGTTCTACAAGGAACTGTCAATAATATTTTAAAACACTCTCAATTTCCAGCTGGTATTAAGATAGTAACTTTTTTTTG
The DNA here is from genome assembly GCF_030222135.1 of Aotus nancymaae. Taxonomy (NCBI): domain Eukaryota; kingdom Metazoa; phylum Chordata; class Mammalia; order Primates; family Aotidae; genus Aotus; species Aotus nancymaae. Next base: position 54,217,535 of record NW_026988450.1, on the reverse strand, counting down.
AAACTGAGCTAAAGAGTAACATATTCCTACTGAAATAAACAACACAAAAGGAAAGTGATACATTTCCAGAGTTAGCATGTCAGTAGACAGACATACTGTATAAAACACCACTCCTTAAACAAAGGCAGCAGGGAGCTCCTAGAGGTGCCTCTGTTTGGTTTGCTCCCATCCAAACTCCTCATACTGCAGGAGTATCTCAGTATGAAACAGCAGTTAGAAATATTTTAGGTCGAATTGTATACAATCTCAACAGTCAAATTTGTAACTTCTCAAGTTGTGGTTAGAAATAAGAATTCTGACCTAAATCCAAGATAGTTTTAATTATTGTAACATCTACAATTACAACATTAAATTTCCAGTTTAGTAATCGACAATCAAACTCTCTGGTAAATAAACACATCCAGTCAAAAATCTCACTGAAATTTCCTTGCACAAAATGAATTTCTCCCACCCAAGACTATGCCAGCACTTTCTCTCATATAACAGAACATGACTGATTTGTTATAATAAAAAAAAGCTCTGGCTGAAATCTGTCTTTGCATTATACAAGAAGAAAAGAGTTTATCTGTGGTTGTGTAGATACTAAATGAGTATCTTTAATTCCTTTTAAGGGAACACACTGTTTTTAGGCATTCTTAATACCTGGAAATATAACCATTTTAGTGATATATTCCATATTAAAATGCTGAGTAAAAAATAAGTAAATACATTCTGAAGAATATCATTACTTCAGTATAGCATATGCTTCAGTTATTTTTATTAGACTGTCGTCTATACTACCCTCACTTCCAATGGCATAGTTTGAGAGCAATAAAGATATTTCTTTAAAATATTTTATAAGTCAGACTGATTAGATTGGTCTTCACTTAGACATTAGAGGCTTTAAAAAATTACAGATGTTAAAGATGGAAAGCACCATACAGTTGATCACAAAATCCTCTCATTTTACAGATGAAAACATTGAGGGATGCTGAAGTTTTCTCATAGAACAAGAACTAGAAACCAGGCTTCCAGTTATTAGTCCGTATCTTTGAACCACATGCACATGAAAAGGCAGGTTTACCCATAATTTCCAGTGTTAAAGCTTCAAATAGAACTTGGATCTAAGTAATAAAGCCTATTATCTGACATTATAAACACTAAAAGAACTGAAAAGCAGGAATATAAGATTTAGTCCAATCTCTCATTTATAAAGAAATGAAGTTAAAAGGAGTGAAGCTATTTGCCTGTTTGCATGTTTCAAAGACATCTCTACTGATATTCTGTTTAATTTGGATTATTAATTATGCAGTAGATAATGCTACTAGTGACATTATAGCAAACCAGTTTTGACCAAAATTATAATGATCAAAACATAAATGTTGGTGTTTTTTTTTTCTTCTCTCCATCAGATTATATGTTATTTATTTTTGTATGTCCTACAATACTCAGAAAAGTGTTTTGGTACATAGAGGACACTTTGCAAATCTGTTAAATTTTAACATATTGTAGTTGGAGACTAGACAAAGGAAAATGACATTTTACAAGTATATGTGCTACAATGTGGCTTCATCAGTGCTTTTCATGAGATTATGAAGAAACACTGCAATTATTTCCCATTCAGGCATTTGAAAGCTATAATTACTTTAATTAATTTATTATTACTAGTTATAAGCCATTTCATAATTAAAGAACAAGTTTTAAACGAACAGATAAAAGCACGGACTTTAATTCCATTTTTTTAACCTTTATGTGTGAAAGAAAAGGTAAACTTTGAAGAGTAAAGATTGAGTTAACTTCAAAGACATACTGATATTTCAAGCCCTCTGTTGAGACCTACTGCTCAGGAAAAAAAAAAATCCTTTCAAAATATTACTGTTCATTTACAGTGCACCTGGTCACCCAATAACTCTGATGGAGATGTACCAGGCAACCTATATTGTTTCCATGCCTGCTAACAAAATATCCATTCTTTAAAGCTGACTTTCAAGTCTTACTTTTTAGGAATATATTTTATACGGCTATAGCTGCCATAGACAGTGATTCCTGTGATGGACCTGAGCAAAGTAATTTGAAAAGCTTCTGCAAACGATTCACCTTTCTAGATGCCATCAAGAAGTCATGATTCCTGGGAGGAGGTCAAAATATTAACGAGACTTTGGAGGAAATTGATTCCAAATCTTAATGGATGAGTTGGAGGAGTTCAAGACTTTAGCTGAGAAAGTAACTACAGATGTGGTAGAAATAGCAAGGAACCTAGAATTAGAAGTGGATCCTGAAGATGTGACTGAATTGCTGCAATCTCATGATAAACTTTAACAGATGAGGATTCGTTTCTTAAAGATGAGCACAAAAAATTAGTTTTTTGTGCTGGAGATGGAATCTACTTCTGGTACACATGCTGTGAATTATTGAAATGACAAAGGATTTAGAACATTTTATAGACATCATTGATAAAACAGAGGTAGGGTGTGTGAGGATTGACTAATTCTGAAAGTTCTATAGTAGATAAAATACTATCAAACAACATTGCATGCTACAGAGAAATCTTTCATGAAAAAAAGGATTTAATCAATGTGACAAACTTTATTGTCTTATTTTAAGAAATTGCCACAGCCACCTCCACATTCAGCAACTCCCACCCAGATTATTTAGCAGCCATCAGCATCAATTTATGACTTGCTTATGTCTCTGATGATCATTAGCATTTTTAAGTTAAATAAACTGTTTTTAAATTAAGGTTTACGCACTATTTACTTATTTATTTTATTTTTTATTATACTTTAAGTTCTGGGGGAAGTCCAATATATTGTGAGAATCACCAAAATGTGACACAGGGACATGAAGTGAGCATACACTGGTGGAAAAATGGTACCATACTGAAAGATTTGTTTTTGTTGCAGAGTTCCACAAAACTTCAATGTGTATAAAATGCAGTATCTGCAAAGCACAGAAAAGTGAGGCACAATAAAATGAGGCATGCCTGCACATTTTAGAGCCACAGCAATCACATTTATGCTATGGGGTCTTGACTCTCAGTATATAGTTTTGAAGATTCTTCTAAACTCTACACATGGATTTTTATACCTTTACCCTGCATTCACATAAGTGTTTCATCAATATTTTCAACTTCTGGAGTCTAAAATTAGCTCATTACCTATATTATCTCTTTCATCTCAGTCTGGAGTTTCTGACATATTTCCAATCTAGGATCAATTTAAATATCATCAATTTAAATTGATGATGCTAAATGTTAATATTAGCAACAATTTAGACTCCTCTCTAGTATAATTCCTTCCTCATCTGTCTCTCTGTTTTCATCAATATGAGTACATTAAGGTTGTATTGTATAATAAAGAATTTGTCTGGTCTGTCTTTCAAAGTGGTCCCCTCACTGTACAGGAGGAAATGGGGGAATGGAGATTGAGTTCAATCATGTTGGCAAAGAGTCAATCAATCACTCCTACGTAAAGAAACACCAACAAAACTGCTGAACACTGAGTCTTCGGTGAGCTTCCTGGTTGGTGAGCACATCCAGGAGAGTGATGTATTTTGAATTTGTGAGGAGAATACATTAAAGCTCTACTTTGAAACCCTCCTAGACCTTGCCCTATGTGTGTCTTCATTTAGCTGGTTTTGCTTTCTTTCTTTTATAATAAAAGTGTTGTCATAAGTATAATCTTTTCCTCAGTTATATGAATCATCATATCAACCTAACGGAGTCATAGGAAATCCCAAATTTGTAGCCTGTTAGTCAGAAGTGCACTTGGCCTGGGAAACCTCTGACTTTGAGATTTGTATCTGACAAGAACAATCTTACTGGGGTTTTTGCCTCAACCTAGGAAGTCTACACAAACTATACATTGTTAAGATTATATTGTAATAACCTATGTACAATGTACATAGTCATTGTACTCTGCACAATCTTGGAATTACATTGCAGTAATTTAGTCTACCAGATAAAATATAGGACACCAGTTAAATATAAATTTAAGATAAATAGCATGATTTAACATACACAAATCCCAGATATTACAAGGGATGTACTTATATCAAAAATTCAGAAATTCATATTTAAATGGGCATTTTGTTGTTTTTTCTAAATCTGATAAATCTACACCCCAAAGCAGAATATCATTTTTCCTTATCTAGAGGTCTAATAACTGCCCTTTCTTTTTTCTGGATCTATCTTTTCAAATCCCCACTACCTGCTGCTTTTAGATTATTCTTTGTAGACATAGCTTTGATCAGGTCTTAACTTGTGTCAAGCTTTCTTATTACTATATAAATACATAGAGATGTGTTAGCCTGGCATTGATAACCATTTACAAGGCACCATAGACTCTAGAAATTGGTCAGAACTGGGTTAAAATTCTAGTTTCCTCACATACCAGCTGGGTATAATTAGAAAACTGATTCTCTCTGGTTCCCAATCTCTTCATTGTAATATGAGAATAATCATGTATCAGAATGTTATTTTGAAGAGAAAAACAAAGAAACTTTGAATCTACCCTTAATTGGTCACTGACATTTGGGTAGTCATAGAGAATGAACCCATTCTAGCATTTTTTTTGACTATTAATCTTTATTAAAAGTCTTGGCTTTTCTGACAATATTTCCCCCTCTGGTTTTCCTCTTTGTCCACTTAACCCTTTATATTAGTGCTTCTATGAAGTTGTGTCATTGGTCCCTTTTCATTATATATCCTTTTCCTAGTGATCTTCTGAGATTTTAAATACTGTTAAACTCCTGCTATATGCCAATAGATTTCAAATATGGACGCTACAGATTCCAACAACCATCTGTTTACTAGATACGCCTGAGTGTCCTATAGCCACCTTAGGCCCTCTCCTCCAATCCCTTGCTCTTCACTCATTGTTTGTTTCTTTAAATCACATCACTCTCTTAAGTGGGCCATCTGAAAGGGTCAGAGTATCTATTTGTTTTCTCTCCCCTCATGCCGACACACACACACACACACACACGCGCGTCACCAAATTTTGTGGTTTTGTTTTCTAAAATAGCTCTCTCCTCTGCATGTGCATGCTCTCTCATTTTCAGAGGGCCCTCAACACCTCTTCTCTGGACTATTGCTACAGTGTATCAGTGAAGGTCTAACCTTCAAATAGAAACGGTTCTGAGTTTTTAACTAGAGGGCATTTATTTCAGGGAACTGGGCACACAGATGATGGAAGAGGACAGCAATGAAACCCGGTTATTAGCAACAGCAGGAAGCTGTTATCTTTCCTGAGCTAAAGAAATAAAACAGGAGAATCATCTGGAAGAAGCCAGACTATAGCAGGTTTGTGAGGCTGAAGCCTGAGGAGAGAGGCAGTCCTGATGGAGATGCATGCCTCTCCCTTTTCCCTCTAACAGCTGTTCTTCCACTATCCTTACTCCATTTCAAGGTATATTCTCCAATGCTGCCTATCTAAAGGGTAAATCCCATCATGTTTGTCCCAATACCGAGAACTTTTCAGTGTTTTTCTACAGCCTGCATGTAGTCAGAGCTCACTGCATTTTTGACTGCCATGCTGTGCCATGCCCATCCCTCCCCAGAAGGCTTCTAGTCTCTTACACACTCCATTCTGTAACCTGGAATCCCCCCACTCCACATGCTAACAACTGCAAATGCCTTCTCATCTTTCACAACCTCTGTTGCAAATCATTTTTACTATGTCTTCCATGTTGTGTGTTCTCCCTCTTTCCCCCTCCTTTCTGTCTCCTTTCACCCACCCCATCTCCTTTTCCCTCTTCTCCCCATTCCTTCTTCTCTTTCCTTTTTTATTCTAATGGTATGAGTTGTTCCCCCATGAAAATCTCTATGTTGCCACTGATTTCACAGTACTGCAGTTGTGTGTGTGCACACATTCATGTGTACATGTGTTTGCATATTTTGGCATGCAATACTCAGTTATATGACTATCTTTACCATTTTGTAGCCAACTTGAGGGCAGGAGTATTCATCACACATCATATCTCTTATCAGTTCAATAGTTTCTTGAAAGATGTCTTGAATTAATTTGGTGCTCTCAAATATATTTATAGGTTCACATATTTCTAAGACTGGAAGTAAAAGCTTAACAGACATTTTATGAGAAATTATTATTGCATGAGAAAAAATTCTTGAAAGAGAAAATATTTCTTATATTATTTTTTCCAGGGTGAATACAGGTTGTCTTTTTTTTCCTGATGCTCTTTAAACACAGTTTGAATGGGGTTACTAGTGTGGCCAGTGCTCATGAACATAGATCTTTCTTGCCTTATAATTCTAATGCTTAAAAGAATATGTAAAAAAAATTAAAAATATATGATTTAGCCTCAGGAACAATAAAAGAATATGACATATATTAAGTAGAGCAAAAACAATCTCTACCTTTTTTAAAAAAAACCCCTCCTTTTGGTTGGGCTCTTCATGAGTTACATCAAGAATATTCTATTTGTTTTACTAGGTTCAAAAGACTTTTTCTAATTCTCTAGCCCTCCTGCCCCATTTACTGGCCATTTTACTGAACACCTATTGAAAGCAATAAACATTTACTTACATTATTTAATATTCACAATAACTACATGAATGGGAGTAACTATTTCAGCTCTGTGTTCTAGATGAGGGAACTGAGGCACAGATAAGTAACCTGTTCAATGTCACATGGAGGCGGGTTGCAGAACTGGGATATGAACCAGTTCTGACCTCAGAACCCATATACTTAGCCACTACACCATTCTTCCCTATGTGCCAACATTTCTTTCCACCACAGCACCTTCAGCTCAAGAATAGAGAGGCGGGAAAAGGAAGCACACTGTGTCCTTCACAGCTTATCCTCTCTGTCCTCTATGGATAAAATGTTCCAATGAAAGAATAACATTACTGCTATAAAGTAATCACTGGGGTCCTTCTGCTGACCAAGAGAGATCTAAGAGTGATGTAGTTTGGGAGCAAAGAAAAATAATATTTGCATGTATTTACAACCTGCCTTTCTCAGAAAGGATTTAAGGTGTTTCACTAAGATATGTACATTACTGACAGATAAAGTAAATTAAAATAGGTAAGAATCAAAGCAAAGGGAAAGTTGGGATAGAACAGTACGGTGAGCACACACAACACAGGTCATGAATTTCTAGCAACTTGGCAATAGCTAGCATGATGTTTGTCTCTCAGCTACATACCAGCCAATGAAAACAGAGAAATGAGATGAAATAGTTGATTTTTTCTGCAAAATACAAATAAAGTAGTTGCTCAGGAGAAGCCCAAGTATTTCCAGTACTAAGAATAAAGAGAAATAACTTCTGTGGTCTTCCAGAAAGCACTCTGTATTATATAATAAGCAGCATCCTCCACAATCTGCCCAGAGTCCATACAGAAACAAATGTCAAAGATGACTTTGCACAAGATTCCTCCAAAATAAGCATGAGGCATTTAAAACATGGGCCATAGACTCAGTTGTGCCAGAAGCATTCTTTTATTATTTTAAACCTCTTTGAGAAGTGGTCTCATGTAGTCTGTTATAGATTGCCTAGATTTGCTTTGTAACTTCTGAGGACTCAGTTTAATCATCAATAAAATAGAGATAATAATAACACTAACTGTCTCATATGGTTGTGAGATTGCCATTAGTCACTACACAAAAGGTGCTTAGAGTGGTGTTTGGGACACAGTGAGCACTGTATTCATTTTTGCTGTTATATGGATTATTGAATATCTAAATTTATTTTTCAACAACCAATTTCCCAGGTGACAGAAACTTCATCAATTCAGGGTTTTGTCTAAGTTCCAGAGAGTATATTTAGTGACCTGACAATATCCTGCTTGGTGAGAAGGCATCTGGTCCTTAGTGTCATCAGTTCCCCCAGCATTCCTTTGAATTTCCTCTTTCTTCTTGTCAAAGCTCTTGCTCCAAACAGGTGAATGTTTATTCCCAACTATTGCACACCCTCAGGTACATGGAGATCACTTTGCTTCTCTCACAATGTGGTGGGATCAGGAAAAGCAATGAGTCTGCCTTAGGCCCATCTGTCTCTGTGGTCTTGCTGACTTCTCTGGCCTCACCTCAGAAAACAAACACAGTTCCCATCTGGTATCCTATTAATGAGTCTACTGGGGAACTTTATGGATAATCCACCTTGTGGGATTAACTGGGGGGGAGGAAGGGTGACTCACACTCTTTTTAGAGATTGTCATTTACACACTCATCACTTCTCTTTCATCAGGAGAATTCTTGCTTTTATCTCAGTGACGAAATTGAGGAAAGCTTTGTGTGGGTCATCATATCTTCTTCACAAACTCATCTATGCTGTAGCCTTGGCTTTTTCAAATCAAAAGAAAAGAATTGGCATCTTTTCTCTCTCTGTGTTTCTGATGTGTGATTCCATCCCCAAGACAATGAATGTGGAAGGCTGGCAGAATGGGAAGTGGAGGAGTCAAGGTGCCCACAGGATTATGTCTAGAGTGAGTGAGTGAGCTAACGCTAGTCTAACATTACCCAACACATCCTACCACATGAAATTACAGCATCTTTCCTGAGCATACTTCTGTTAATGCAATTCTGTAGCTGTCTGGTGAGATGAGATCTATAGTTGAAGCTTTCTTCTCTTTACATTAATCCCTAGGCAGATTTGAAAGAAGACAGAAAAATGGAAAGACTGAAGAAAAGAACAATGTAATAATTATGTAGATTTTAAAAAATGAGATAATATAGTGATACTTTGTCTTTTCAAAATTTTGAATAGTAGACACAACTCGGTGCTGGCTAATCCAGCAGGAGCTCCAAGTGGTCTATTCCAATGCTCAATTCGAACTATTTTTTAAGCTGTAAACAAGGCTAAAATAGCATGCAACCATTTATATGAACAACACTCTTACTTTTCATATACTCTACACCACTAAGACTGAGATGCTTTAGGTAAATCTTTCATGTTATATGTTGTATGATGATAAACTTAGGACAAAGAACTATGCAACTAGAAGTCCACACAGGCTTTCAAAGATACAGTTCTTCAACACCTTTATTTCAGATATGAGAAAACTAGGACTGAGAGGGCTATTTGCAGTAAGATTTCTTCATTTTTACATAAACACATTAAAACATAAGAACAAAAGAATACACCACGTAAGATTTATTTGTCATTGGACTGAGAATTCTGCTATTGGACAGTCATGCTGACCAATTTTTGACCGTAACTCTGTATGCTTTTTATGACTAGAAGGCTTTTAGAAAGTCTTCTAAGTAAATTCAACAAGTATACAGTGAACCTGTAAATGCCTCATGGATAGGTGCTTACTCTATCCCCAACAGTTCTTAGTGAAATGTCCTGGAGAAAACATATGCTAATATGTTTATTAACTTTTGATGATGAGGAGCAGCATATATTGATGACCAAACAGCCTAAACGTCCTTCCCATTTTCTTCATCTCTTATAATCCTTCTGTTCTCTAAGGCTCAAGCAAAGCCCAACTCCATTCATGATATTTTTTCCTAACTCTTCTAGCCTACCCTTATTCCTCTCTTTCCTAACCACCTATTTCCCTTTCCAACAAATACCTATCCATTTAAATATATATTTCCTCCTAATTATATGATTATGTTTCAGCACAATCTCTATAACTATATATAAGATCTCCAAAGATCATTTACTACATTCTACAACTTATGTTCCACTCATCATCATCATCATTACCAAAGCTTCAAAGATGAGGCACACATATTATCCATCAATACTTCCTTTATACTCTTTGAAGTACCATAAATATTTCTAAATTTCAATATTCTTTTGTCAGGCGTTAGGGGAAACTACCCATTTTTCCAAAGTCCTATGTTTTCCCAAGTAAGTTATGTCTAACCTTCCTCTATACTTAGTCTTTCCATGATAAAATCACAAATATTTTAAGCCATTACCCAAATGTAGATGCTAGACTTTCTTCCCTCATTCTAGAAAACTTCTCTAGAATGTCTTCATTTCCATTTCACCTTTGAAGTCTAGTAGGCATATATGCAAACAGTATATACACTGTGTTGTAAAGGTTAAAATAACATTTTCTACATACCAGAATCTCTGGGACACATTTAAAGCAGTCTCTAGAGGAAAATATATAGCAATAAGTGCCCACATGAGAAGAAAGGAGAGATCTAAAGTTGACACCCTATCATCAAAATTGAAAGAGCTAGAGGAGCAAGATCAAAAAAACTCAAAACCTAGCAGAAGACCAGAAATAACTAAGATCAAAGCAGAATTGAAGGAGATAGAGACACGAAAAACCCTACAAAAAATCAATAAATCCAGGAGCCGGTTTTTTGAAAAGATCAACAAAATAGACAGACCACTAGCCAGATTAATAAAAAAGGAAAGAGAGAATAACCAAATAGATGCAATAAAAAAATGATAAAGGGGATATCACCACAGATGCCACAGAAATTCAAACCATCATCAGAGATTATTATAAACAACTCTATGCACATAAACTAGAAAACCTGGAGGAAATGGATAAATTCCTGGACAGTTGCCTCCTCCCAAGCCTAAACCAGGAAGAAGGCGAAACCCTGAATAGACCAATAACAAGGTCTGAAGTCGAGGCAGCAATTAAGAGCCTACCACCCAAAAAAAGCCCAGGTCCAGATGAGTTCACAGCCAAATTCTACCAGACATACAAAGAGGAACTGGTACCATTTCTTCTGAAACTATTCCAAATAATCCAAAAAGAGGGAATCCTTCCCAGATCATTTTATGAGATCAACATCATCCTGATACCAAAACCCGGCAGAGACTCAACAAGAAAAGAAAACTACAGGCCAATATCCATGATGAACATAGATGCAAAAATCTTCAATTAAATACTGGCAAGCTGATTACAACAGCACATCAAAAAGTTTATCCACCATGATCAAGTAGGATTCATCCTGGGGATGCAAGGCTGGTTCAATATACGCAAGTCTATAAATGTAATTCACCACATAAACAGAACCAAAGACAAAAACCACATGATTATCTCAACTGATGCAGAGAAGGCCTTTGAAAAAATTCAACAGCCCTTTATGCTAAAAACTCTCAATAAACTAGGTATTGATGGAACGTATCTCAAAATAATAAAAGCTATTTACGACAAACCGACAGCCAATATCATAATGAATGGGCAAAAACTGGAAGCATTCCCTTTGAAATGTGGCACTAGACAAGGATGCCCTCTCTCACCACTCCTATTCAATATAGTACTGGAAGTTCTAGCCAGAGCAATCAGGCAAGAAAAAGAAATAAAGGGTATTCAAATAGGAAAGGAGGAAGTCAAATTGTCTCTATTTGCAGACGACATGATTGTATATCTAGAAGACCCTATCACCTCAGCCCAAAATCTCCTGAAACTGATAAGCAACTTCAGCAGTCTCAGGATACAAAATCAATGTGCAAAAATCACAAGCATTCCTATACACCAATAACAGACTTAAAGAGAGCCAAATCAAGAACGAACTGCCATTCACGATTGCTACAAAGAGAATAAAATACATAGGAATACAACTAACAAGGAACGTAAAGGACCTCTTCAAGGAGAACTACAAACCACTTCTCAACGAAATAAGAGAGGACACAAACAGATGGAGAAACATTCCATGTTCATGGTTCGGAAGAATCAATATTGTGAAAACGGCCATACTACCCAAAGTAATTTACAGATTCAACGCTATCCCCATCAAGCTACCAATGACCTTCTTCACAGAACTGGAAAAAACCACATTAAACTTCATATGGAACCAAAAGAGAGCCTGCATAGCCAAGTCAATTCTAAGCAAAAAGAACAAAGTGGGAGGCATCACACTACGGGACATCAAACTATACTACAAGGCTACAGTAATCAAAACAGCATGGAACTGGTACCAAAACAGAGATATAGACCAATGGAACAGAACAGAGGTGTCGGAGGTAACACAACATATCTACAACCATCCGATCTTTGACAAACCTGATAAAAACAAGCAATGGGGAAACGATTCCCTGTTTAATAAGTGGTGTTGGGAAAACTGACTAGCCATATGCAGAAAGCAGAAACTGGACCCCTTCCTGACACCTTACACTAAAATTAACTCCAGATGGATTAAAGACTTAAACATAAGACCTAACACCATAAAAACCCTAGAAGGAAACCTAGGCAAAACTATTCAGGACATAGGCGTAGGCAAGGACTTTATGACCAAAACACCAAAAGCATTGGCAACAAAAGCCAAAATAGACAAATGGGACCTAATCAAACTCCACAGCTTCTGCACGGCAAAAGAAACAGTCTTTAGAATGAATTGGCAACCAACAGAATGGGAAAATATTTTTGCAGCTTACCCATCTGACAAAGGGCTGATATCCAGAATTTACAAACAACTAAAACAGATTTACAAGAAAAAAACAAACAAGTCCATTCAAAAATGGGCGAAGGATATGAACAGATACTTTACAAAAGAAGACATACATGAGGCCAACAAGCATATGAAAAAATGCTCATCATCACTGGTTATTAGAGGAATGCAAATCAAAACTACATTGAGATACCATCTCACGCCAGTTAGAATGGCAATCATTAAAAAATCTGGAGACAACAGATGCTGGAGAGGATGTGGAGAAATAGGAACACTTTTACACTGTTGGTGGGAGTGTAAATTAGTTCAACCATAGTGGAAGACAGTGTGGCGATTCCTCAAGGACCTAGAAATAGAAATTCCATTTGACCCAGCAATCCCATTACTGGGTATATATCCAAAGGATTATAAATCGTTCTACTATAAGGACACATGCACACGAATGTTCATTGCAGCACAGTTTACAACAGCAAAGACCTGGAACCAACCCAAATGCCCATCGATGATAGACTGGACAGGAAAGATGTGGCACATATACACCATGGAATATTATGCAGTCATCAAAAACTATGAGTTTGCATCCTTTGTAGGGACACGGATGAACCTGGAAACCATCATTCTCAGCAAACTGACACAAGAACACAAAATCAAACATCACATGTTTTCACTCATAGACGGGTGTTGAACAATGGGAACACACGGACACAGGGAGGGGAGCACTATACACTGGGGTCTGTCGGGGGGGAATGGGGGGGACAGCGGGGGGTGGGGAGTTTGGGAGAGATAGCATGGGGAGAAATGCCACATATAGGTGAAGGGGAGGAAGGCAGCAAATCACACTGCCACATATGCACCTATGCAACAATCTTGCATGTTCTTCACATGTACCCCAAAACCTAAAATGCAATAAAAAAAAACCATTTTCTATTTTATTGTTAATATTCTTCCTGTTAAAAGTAAACTTTGTAACATGGAATAAGAAAATGATATTGGCAAAAGTGTTTAATAAAAAACAATTCTGTAGTTTAATATTTTCTAATAATCCATATTGAAAATAAAACATTATATTAGATATATAAGATAAACTATGTTTTGCAATTTTAACCCAAACATTATTTTACTCCCTGTAAGGTTATCTAATGAATAGCTTATGATTTTTTTTTAAAAGCTTAAGTATTCTCTAGAGTTCATTCCATACACAGAAAGATGGTGTCAGAAAATCACACTTTTGACCAGATAGAAATAATAAAAGTACAATGTTGTTAACTATTCAAACTGGAAGAGTAACAGATGAATCATTAAGCCCGTATTTATTCAAAGTATAAAATTATAAAAATTTCAACAGTCTCTAAATACCTTACCTTGTGGGAGGTCAGGAGCAGGTGTTTTGGAAAAACAAATTTTGAATCTTGAATATATTGTTTTCAGCAAGTCTTTTAGTGGTGGTTTATTAGTCCTTCAGATTGATATGTTTTAATTTATGGCAAACCACTTAACAGAAAGTCTACCAATACATAGAAGGAATGTTCACAACTTCAACTTATAGGCTATATCATGACAGTGTAGTCTTTCAAAAGTAGTCTAGGAAAATATACCATATAATGGTAATATTGGCTGATCAAACAAACCACAATTATGCATATACTTGAAGCTTTAGTTTTTCTATAGGTCAAATTTTTGCTGCCTTCCAGAGGCTATCTTTGGGGAAAATATTCATATATATATATATATATATATATATATATATATATGTATATATGCAAAAACATTTACATTTTAACACACTGGATAGTCTCTAAGCTATTAATATTATCAAATGGCCTTCAGTCAAAGACCACCTGGATCAGACCTGTTGTTGAACAAGTATCTGTTACCTGACCCACTGCAATGAGGGAACTGTGAGGAATCTCAGTAAGAGCGTGTCCAGCATAACTTACAGGGTTTGAACTTGTGTTACGTATTTTGGGGGAGGGTTCACAAAAGCAGGACTTTGCTCTGGATTGGATATTATCAGAAACCAAGAATTCTCTGGTTTGGGTATCTTACTCAAATTCTCTGATTGGGTATCTTAAAAATTCTTAACTTTCAATCAAGAAGAATGAAGTGAAGTTAAAGCTGTGATTAGTGATTTTTAAAAAACTGAATAAACCCTGTCTCTACTAAAAATACAAAAAACTTAGCTGGACATGGTGGCACATGCCTGTAGTCCCAGCTACTCGGGAGGCTGAGGCAGGAGAATTGCTTGAACCCTGGAGGCGGAGATTGCAGTAAGCCACGGTCATGCCACTGTACTACAGCCTGGGCAACAGTGTGAGACTCTGTCTCAAAAAAAACAAACTGGAAAAAGAAAATGTGGCACATATACCCATGGAATACTATGCAGCCATAAAAAAGGATGAGTTCATGTTCTTTGCAGGGATATAGATGAAGATAGAAATCGTCATTCTCAGTTAACTAATACAGGAACACAAAACCAAACACTGCATGTTCTCACTCATAAGTGGGACTTGAACAATGAGAACACATGGACACAGGGAGGGGAACATCACATACCAGGGTCTTTCAGGGGGTTGGGGGGCAGCTAGAGGAGGGATAGCATTAGGATAAATACCTAATGTAGATGATGGGTTGATGGCTGCAGCAAACCACCATGGCACGTGTATACCTATGTAACAAACCTGCACACATTCTGTACATCTCTTTCTCTCTGTCTCTCTACATATCTCTCTGTCTCTCTACATATCTCTCTGTCTCTCTACATATATATATATATGTAGAGAGACAGAGAGATATGTAGAGAGACAGAGAGAAAGAGAAAAAATATTTGTTAATTTTAATTTTCTGGTCTGCAAAATGTTTGTGTCTTTGCCTAAGTTCAGGTGTGCGTATTTAGCAGTCTCCTTTTTCTCTAGTCTATTATGATCACATAAGGTCCTTATCTAATGTTGATGGTGGGTAAAATTCAGTGCTCAAGAGAACACCATAGCGTAGCTGTGCCCACCAGGCCAGCCCTAAGTATGAGCACCTGCCTTTCTCTTTCTTTCTTAATATATAAAAAAAATGAGCATAGTAGGCAGGGTCATCCATCCTACAGAGTAAAACAGAGTCACACACAGGAACTCTACTTTACTTATATTGTACGCTATAATCTGCATCATATATTTTTGGCATCAATCTATATATTAGAAATATAGCAAATATTCTATGACTATTTCAACTAACTCACTTCCTCCTGCTACAAATAACTTATTGGCTTTCAACTACAGAAAGTCTTTGTCAAAATCTGTAAATAGTATATCAAAATTCAATCTCACTGTTACAAAGCTAATGAAACAGGGACTAGGTGAAAGACGAGAGTGAGTCTACATTCACATCAGGTCTGAATTTCTATGTAACAGAGCACTGTGTCATGAGGGTTTGCCCTATGTGCAGGCACTCCCAGGACAGGAGTGCAGTCATGGATGAGATCAAGACCCCATCCTTAGTGTGTTTTCTGCCCTATGACAGGATTATAGCTTTCTCATTCCTCATCTTACATTGTGAAATAAAATCACATCACTCTACTAAGTAGTCAAAAAAGAAAATTAATATTGGTCTATACCATGTTTTCATGGCCAGTTTTGGTTCTTATTTTAGTCAATGCAGACTTTTAATTAAATTTTGGCCACTGGTTTGCTGGTTCGCTGACGAGTTATAAATATTTCCTCTCAAGTCCACAAGCATGTCACATAAACTCAAGAGGATAAGAACTCTAACTGCATTCACATTAACGAAGAAGTTTTTTTTCTTGTTTATGCTATCAGTGGGAATTTGATTTGTTTTAAAACTTGATGTTATAAAGTTTTGTTAATCACACTGTAATAATAAAAAGCAATTAAATCAGACCACTAAATAAAAACTGTGCCAAATGTAGACATTAACAAGTTATAAAAAATCAATAAGAACTTTTGTTGAAATTTTTACGTACATATTGTTATTTTCACAAGGAAACAGTATAATTATTACCCAAATCGGTCCTAGCTGTTAATTATTTATCTATGTATCTATCTATGCATCTAGGTATTTACCTACCTATCTAACCATCTGTGTTAAATTTAGGTCTGAGATATAGTCCATCTGCTTATCATATATCTATTGATTGACTGATCTATCTACATACCTACCTACCCTTGATAAATTAAATGTCTTAAATTCAATATCTTAAAACTGTCTTAATTTTAAACCAACGAGAGTAGTGGCAAATATCAGAAATATCTTATTTTATTCTTCTTTATCTCATTGGTTAGTATTTAGAGTGACTACCATCCTTTCTAAACCTAAAAATATACATAGTACATCAAATAAAACCTCCCCCATTGTTTTTGTTTCTGTAATGAAGATGCTCTTGTAGTTTCATTATTAAAAGAAGTATACATATACTTACATAATCTAGCCTTGTCTGCTATTTATTCATTCAGTCACAAAATAAATATTTACTGAGTGTCCTCCAACTATTTGTAGGAAATTATGTGGAACAGAGCAATTAAAACAAAACAAAACACAGTGCCTCATCCTAAGGAGTTTGCAGCCTAGGAGGAGAGATTAAGGCATGTACACAAATACTAAAAGAAAGCAGGAAATAGTCGTTATCATTAGAGATAGGGGCAAAACCTTCTGAGAGTTCAGACAAGGGAGCAATGGCTCCAGGCTGGAAATATCATAAATTCTCATAAGAAAAAAAGATATCTTAACTATGGATTAAAATGTAGGATTACAGATAGAAACTGGGGGACATCTGTGTTCCTTGGGGATACCTGCCTCCCTAATTCTTAGTTCACTCCAGTTCTTCTTCACATTCATTACTATAAAGTTTTTGTTTGACTTAGTCTTCTGCAGCTCACCTTCCAACTCTAAATGCACATCTCTTTCCAGTTAATTTTCTTAATTTCATCTGGCTATCTCATCCAATATTCCAGTTTACAGCAATACTTTTTAATTAAAAAATGATAGCGACATGATATGCATTGCAGGAACAATTTCAATCCTTTTCTTTTCACATCCATCACAGCAGTTATCCTTCCCTAGTTTCCCATTAACTGAAAATCTGGTAAGCACACTTTTTATACACTCAAAAAAAGAAAGGGAAATATAATACTCTTCAAGGTGTTCAAACTTCAAAGAAGTCAAACTGTGGTTAAGAGGGAAATAGCCGTAGTCTGAAGTGCACCTAAAAAGTTTCTGTAAAAGATATCCAAATATCTATTCATCCAGTCATTTATTTTTCTTTTGAGACAGAGTCTTGCTTTGTCACCCAGGCTGGTGTGCATCGGTGCAATCTCAGCTCACTGCAACCTCCACCTTCTGGGTTCAAGCGATTCTCATGCCTCAGCCACTCCAGTAGCTGGGATTTTTTTTTTGTATTTTTAGTAGAAATGGGGTTTTGCTATGTTGGCCAGGCTGGTCTTTAACTCCTGGTCTCAAGAGATGCTTCCACCTAGGCCTCCTAAAGTGCTGGGATTACAGGCATGAGCTACCACACCCAGCCCAGTTATTCATTTTTCTATTCAACAAATGTCTCTAGAGTACTATTATATACCAGGTACTCTTTTAGGACTTTTTTAGAACTGACCAAGTTCTCAATTTCCTTGGGTTCACATTCTAGTATGAGGTGATATTAAGCAAAGAAAATACACCAACCAGTGAATAAGTAATGAATAAACTGCATACACAAACTAAGCAAAGTATAGTAATAAACTATAATGTTGTAAGTGCTATGAAGATTACCAACATCGAGCAATAGGCTACTATGACGAGTTGTTTACTTCATCTGGGAAGTCAGGGAAGCCCTCCTTGAAGGGATGACATGACAAGAAGGAATAACCATACAATAGTCCCAGGGGAAGAGTATCCAAGCATCTATCCCGGGGGAACAGGCCCACAATGGGAACCATAGGAATGAACATGGCATGTCTGAGAAACAGCCACATGGCCAGAGCATGGAGATGACAGGATGATGGTACAAGATGAGGACAGAGAAGTAAGTAGGAGGTTCCAAAGCCAGGACAAGGAATACAGATTTTATTCTAATTGCATTGGGAAGCAATTGACAAGTTTTAAGCTAGTGAGTGGCATGATATCATTATTGTAAAAGATTACTTTATCTGCTATACACAGGATGGATTCTAAGGAGTAAGAGTGAATTTCGGAGAGACCACATTAAGGCAGCAATAAGCTGGGCAACAGAAGATGATGATCTGAACTAAAACTGGACAGAAATAGATGAATTCAGAAGATATTTTTAGATATAGGACTTATAATAGATTGGATATGAGAAGATACAATAAAAAAAAAACAGAATAAATGCTAACTCCTAGCTTTTTTACTGAGACCACCTGGATATATGTTGATGAAACTGGCTGAGATGAAACAATTGAAGAGGAACAGATCTGTGTGACGCATGACCAAGAGTTGTTCTTGGGACACATTAAATTTGAGATGCTTGTTAGAGATCCATGTGAAGAGTTTAGGCACAGCTGGAGATACGAGTCTGAAGGTCCAGGGAGAATTCAAGTCTGGAAATAAAAATCTGAAAGGCTTTCAGAGACACCTGGTATTTAAAGCTACAGGATCAAAATTCATCACCTAGAGAAAGCATACAGCCTGACAAGAGAGGAAGGTCCAGGAGAGTCTTGATGAACTTCAGTGCTCAGATATTGAGCAGAAGAGAAATTAATCAAGAAAACTGAGAAGTAGCCATTCAAATGGGAAGAAAACTAGGAGAACATGATGTTGCCAAAGTCAAGAGAAGAAAGTGCTTCAAGAAGGAGGCAGTAGTTAACTTTGCTCAATGATGCTAGGAGTTAAGAGACATGAAGGTGGATTTGTCCACATGGAGGTCACTGGTAACTGTAACAGCTCTGTTAGAGGAGTGCTGAGGGATCTCAGGGCTTTTTCCTGAATGGGATGGAGTAGAGGAGAGAAGAAGAAATGAAAGAATAGAAAAGACCAGAGACAACAATTTCAAGACATTTTGCTCTAAAGAGGGCATAGAGAAGTGGGGTGGTATATGGGGTAAAGAAGGGAATTTGTGATAGATGATGATATTTTCTTATTACTATTATTCACATAGGAATGATCTTGTATTTACAGGGAAATGCTGCAGAAGAAAAAAACAGATAAGCTACAGCAAAGCCTTGGACAAGAAGAAGACTCCACAAAGGAACATGATGGTTGACCTCAAAAGTTATCTTGGCTATGATTATAAGCCAATTTTCTTCAGGTTTGTACTTTTGTGTACATTAAAGAGACTAATAAATGATATAATAAAAATACTAAAGCCCACAACATCTAATCTGCAAACCAAGGCCTTGTCTGCCTCTTTACAAACTCCTATCGTCACTACTCGACTGATGAAGGGAGTTCTAATCTGCTTCGTTATATTCCAGGACACCAATTCTACCAGAGCAGTTAGAACACTGCGTGTTCAAAGGTTGTACAGAAGGTGTGATTCTTCTTTCTTTGCTACTGCATTAGTAAGAGACCAGAGTCTTCACCTGCTGTAGTCCCACTTCCCTCTCTGTCTCCATTCCCTTTGGCATCTTTTTCCTTCCTAAGGAACAGCTTTCCTGCAAGCAGAGCTCCAAGCAGCTCTTTTCTGTCCCTGACTCTCTTCCCTTTTCTCTCCTACCTTACAGAAGTAGTTAGTAATCTTAAGGCTTTTTCCGTCAATGAAGGACCCTGTTAGATTCCTTTCTAGAAAATCATTTTCCTTTCTCAAGTGTGATACATGCTAAAATTCAGATTTGGGCTTCAGCGCTAACGAAGTTTTTTTGTTTGTTTGTTTTCCTATCCAGGCTGCCATGGATTGGGAAAATAAATTCAAAAAGTTTAGGTCCATTGGACAAATATCAAATAATAGTGACAAATTATTATCTCTAAAATCCTTGCCCCGAAAATACCAACAAAGATAGTACGGATACTTAATTATCAGAGTACTTAATCAAAAGCAAGTTAGGATTTGACAGCTTGGGTTTGGGCAGAGAGTCTCTGGAGAGTAGTCAAACAGAGCCCTCATTTTACTTATGGAAGTTAGAGGTTCTGAACCAAAAACGATGTTGTCTTGATTCCCATAAACCTGAGCTACACTGCAAAGAATACGGGCAAATCCAGGAGTTATCCTGGACTCTGATCCAGTTGTTTACTTGTTACCACTCTGAGTGGTTTCCCACTTCATGCCCCTGCTTCCTGCCCTATTAAGCTACTATGTTCCTATGCCCGTCCACTTAACCAAACTTTAGTTATAGTCTCTCCACTCCCTGCTCCTCACCTGTGATGCCACCATTTTATTATTTAATTTCATACATATTTGGGAGGCTGAGGCAAGAGAATTGCTCGAGCTCAGGAGTTCAAGAACAGCTTGGGCAACATGGGGAGATCTCGTCTCAACAAAGAATTTTAAATTGCGCTGGGTGTGGTGGTGTGCACCCGTAGTCCCAGCAACTTGGGAGGCTGAAGTGGGAGGAAGCTGAGGCTGCAGTGAACTGTGAATGCGCCACTCCAGCCTGGGAGAAAGAGTTAGGCCCTGTCTTAAAAAACAAACCAAAAAAACCTTAGTTTAAAACTCATACGTAAGTAACTTGATAGTTTTCTTGTATTTGCTTAAAACTATTGGTAAGTATCTCTGGACCTATGAGCACTTTATTTAGTGAGTTGTGCATCTTTCATAAATAATTATATATCTAGATCACATTATACTATTTTCTTTATTAAAAAGTTTCACCCAAAGCTAGTTTACTGTGTGGGTATTTGTTGAGAGTTGAGCCATATCATGTTCCTTTTTAATATCCTCTAGTCTCTGCCTATACAAAACTTATGGATTACTGAATTGAGAGACAGCATATGTAAAATATACACAGAACAACCCAAAAGGGGACATCCTATACTTAAAAGAGTTCCATTTATATATTAAAGTTTGCCAACCCCAGCACTTGAATGAACAACCTTTTATTTTATTTTATGTACACACTCTCTAGTTCATTCCTTCTTTTATCATGACTTTCTACCCTCCCAGCCCAAGTGTTGGCTATTCTGGTGATTAAATCAAAGATGACCTTTTTGTGTGAAGACAGAGGTAAAGAAAATGCTTATTAAAAGTCTCTGCTTTTTGTATGTCATCAGTTAAGAGCTTTCCTTTCCTATCTGATAGAGAGACAATGTTTTCCTTTATCATTTCCTTGGGCTTAATGTATTTAAAAACCATAGTTGTCATTTTTATTTATTGTTTCTTTATCTCATTTATTTAGTTTTGTTGTAGTTGTTGTTTTTATAGCTTTTCTCTGGCTTGAATATGCAGTTAGGCATTAACTTCTCCGCAATTTCTTTAATCGAATAATCTATCTTCCACTTTGTTAGCACTTTTTATTTAAATTTTTAAGGCACTGTGTTTATTCATGTGAGATTTCTTTTACTCTGCCTATATAATCTGTAATGATGATTGTAAGGCCTAGAGAAGCTCTTCCCCTGTGAAATTAAGACTACTCTTCATCAGATTCCTTTAAGAAATAGCTTGAAATTTCAGGAGAAAAAAATACTTTACTGCTTAAATGGAAGTTTAATAGAGAGAAATAAAAATAAAATTGAAGAAAGGAAATAATACATGAACTTGGAGTGCTAAGTTTTAAGAGCCGAAAATGATTTCGAGATGTACCTGCCGAGAAAGAAGAATCTTGTGAAAATGCGAATGAAGGTTCAATGAATGGTTGGCTTAACTGAGGAAGTAAAAATTAAAATAGAGGTTGTTTTGACACTTTGTAGATCCTCTGCTTTCATCTCATATTGATAAGAAAAAGGCCCATAATGATGAAATAGTGAGAATAGAAGACCAAGGCAATTTGCCAACAAGAGGTCTTCTGGCCAACAAGAATAGTAATGGACTTCTTGTTTTCCAAACCCTTAATGATAAGAAATCTCAGATCTAAAACCATGCTGGTCAGAGTACTTGGTGCCCATATGTATATGAACTGGGAGATGATCTATGGATTTTGAATATTATTCCTACCTAAAATATTTTTTTCTACTTCCTTTTCTATTTTATGAAGTCCCTTATTTATTTATTAAATTCCACTCTATTCTGATCATTATCATTAAACTTTCCTTGCTTCCAATTAAAATTCCATGTATGGTATATGTCCTGAAGAATAAAACTTAGAAGAGCTTTCCTTTCCTACTAATTTTCTTTTCTTTCTACATGACAATGCTGAATATTAAATAACTCAAAAATATTTTGGTAATTTGAAAAATTCATTGCCCTTCAAGAAATTGTTTGAGGAGTTTTCTGTTATTATTAGGTATACACTAATATAGACATATTTAAATCAACCTTAGGACACTATATTTTAGCTGTCATTGTAACAGTTATTCTGATCTCTGAATACTTTTGCATCTACCAGACTTTTATTTACCTAGAAAGCTCAGTAAACATTATTATTTTTATTGATATTAATAATTATTTTTACTTGTTAGAAATTTTATTTTCTACAATTTTGTATATTTCAAACCTTCAAAAGTTACAATACTAAATAATAAACATGCATATATACTTTGCTTAGAATTACAAATTGCTAACATTCTGCCACATTTTCTGTATGCCTCTCTCAATAATAATATCATTATTGCTACCATTTTGTGAACCATTTGACATGTAAGTTGCATGCACTATGACCTTTTATCCTAAGTAGTCCAGTATATATCATCTGAGAAAAATGACACTCTATAATGTAGCCACAGTATATTTCACCAATTCAGAACAATTAATTTTGGTGGATGCAATTATGTAATACACAGTATAGATTAAATTTTGCCAATCATCCTAATAATGTCCTTTATAGCACTTTTTCTCCAACTAACAATCTAATCCAGCCTCATATTTTAGTCTTATATAAGGTGGTATCACCTTTCGCTGATAGCATATGCAAATAATTCATATTTTAATTTCATACCTCCAGTCATGACCCAAAAATTTAATAATTCCTGTTTGTTTGCAAATTTCCTGAATTTGAGTTTGCATAACTACTTGAGAGTCTGTATCTTGAGCCGGGCGCAGTGGCTCAAGCCTATAATCCCAGCACTTTGGGAGGCCGAGGCGGGTGGATCACGAGGTCAAGAGATCGAGACCATCCTGGTCAACATGGTGAAACCCCGTCTCTACTAATACAAAAAATTAGCTGGGCATGGTGGTGCGTGCCTGTAATCCCAGCTACTCAGGAGGCTGAGGCAGGAGAATTGCCTGAACCCAGGAGGCGGAGGTTGCGGTGAGCCGAGATCACGCCATTGCACTCCAGCCTGGGTAACAAGAGTGAAACTCCGTCTCAAAAAAAAAAAAAAAAAGAAAGAAAAAAAAGAGAGCTGTATCTTGATCTGTTTTCTTTCATGACCTTCTTATTGCTCTGAAGAATCTGGCCAGGCAGGGTGGCTCATGCCTGTAATCCCAGCACTTTGGGAGGCTGAGGCAGGCGGATCATAAGGTCAAGACATTGAGACTGTCCTGGCCAACATGGTGAAACCTCGTTTATACTAAAAATACAAAAATTAGTCAGACGTGATGGCACGTGCCTGTGGTCCCAGGTACTAGGGAGGCTGAGGCAGAAGAATCACTTGAACCCAGGAGGTGGAGGTTGCAGTGAACTGAGATTGTGCCACTGCACTCCAGCCTGGCAACAGAGCAAGACTCCATTAAAAAAATAAAAAATAAAAAAAAAAATAATCTATGCTCTTAGATAATATCTGTAACCAGTTCTTACATAATTTTTGATCTGGTTTCCTTCCACTCAGTTTACAAACTCTTCCCAAAGTCCCTTCTATTCTTGGATGCTGACACTGTAATTATCCCCATCCTCCATTATTTCCAGAGCACAGTACAACTCAGGAAAGCCAAGTATACAGATCTACCTCATTTAACCTTCTAGATGCCCATCATCAGAAGGTAGAAATTCTTTAAATATTCAGCTCTTTGAACTAACATGACAAAAGAGAATATTACTCAATTTTCTATCTTTTTCTCCTTGTTATACAATTTTGTTTGATCAGCTCAGTATATTTTCTAACTATCATTGTGTGTGGATATGGGTTCACACACACACAGAAACAAGAGTATTAAAACAAAATTATTAAATAGAGGCCTAACATTCCTAAGATTTAAAGAATTTCTACCTAATATCTCGAATTCAGGCTTCATGGCCGGCAAAATACATACCCATACACAGGTGCCATGCCTAATTAGCATCACAGAGTCAGTAGCACCCAATATTTTAAAGATCCATCAAGTATCGAATTATGCCATCCTCAAAATCTATCACAGACATACATGAGGACAACTGCTGCTGTGCGTACATACAGCACAACTCACGGAATGAAGAGTTTCAGCTTTGGAGTTAGATAACTTCCTAGATCTGGACATTACCAGCTAGATTACTTGGAGCAAACTACTTCACCTTTCTCTGCCTAGAATTCTTCAGGTATAAAACAGAGCACATACTCTATAAGTTAAAATAATTCATATAAAAACTTTGCAGCATTCCTTGACACAAAGAGAGTCTTCAATAAGTGTCTTTATCAAAAGAAGAGCTGTGGTACACTTGCTCTTGGCTTAATCATATTAATTTCACCAGCCTGTGGCTGCTGAAGTCCCTCCTGCTGCAATAGCCCCTTTTATTCTCAGGTTTCCATAAAGCCATGTTGTATACAGTATAATGCATATCACTTAGATGGGGCATCTGCCCCATAGGACTAAATATCGAAAAAGTCATTTATAAAGGTTATGTAGCCCAACCTCCCACTCAAAGTTTTTCCCTTTATACAACATCTCTAAAAGTGATTAACTAAATACTTCTTGAACACTTCAAAGCTGAAATTTCATCAAGCCACAATTTTGGAAAGGTAGGAATTATTAGAAAATTAGGTCTTATTCTGAACTGGTGGTTACCTCCCTTAAAAATGTTTATCCACTAGAAAGAACTAACTTTTATTGAGTACTCAGCTATCATGCAATTTACATACACTATCTTTTGTTGTCTTCTCCTAACCTTATGAAACAAGTTCTATTTCTCACCCTCTCCCAGAATGATGCTATGCCAGTTCTGCACTTGATTTACTTTGCACTGTCATTTCAATGAGTTGTTTCTCAGTGGTTTACTAGTGCTTCATATGAAAGGTGGACTGAGACCTTGGACCAGTAACTAGATTTCCTCTCATTTATTACCATACATTTTAACATATTACTATAAATTATTCCTAAAGTCTTAAACATAATTGATAAACACTGATAAAATTCCCCAAAGAAATATACAATATTCACTATTATATTCCTAAACACATATATACATACTATTATAAATGTATATTTATTATTTTAATGTCTATTCATGCTCTTCAGTGAAATTTTCTAACATTATGAGCTCATGGTGTCACTCTCATTGCCCCTATAAGCTCACAATAAAGCAGTTTACACAAACTATGCAGTATAGGTGCTTTCCCAAAAGAAAAAATCTCTTGGCTTACTGGATAGAAAAGTTACAAATTATCTGCCCAAAGCACAGATCATAAACCTAACCCCCTTTTTAGATTTTTATTAGGACTGAAATAATTGATACTGACAGAACAAAGAGAAGATTCTTACAACCATAAAAATCATTTTGCTGCTACTAATATAACTGAATCCTACCTCTAATGGATTACGTGGCCAGGCCAGCCTCATAATAACATCTAGTAACTAACTCTGTCCATATGCTGGCGTTCCATGGCCAAAGGCCCCATTTAATTAAGAAGATGGATTTATATGCACTAATAACTCAGGTTAAAGCTTTGAGACCATG
The DNA here is from genome assembly GCF_030222135.1 of Aotus nancymaae. NCBI lineage: Eukaryota > Metazoa > Chordata > Mammalia > Primates > Aotidae > Aotus > Aotus nancymaae. The sequence continues at coordinate 54,191,377 of NW_026988450.1, read as the reverse complement.
GTATTACCCAAGTTAAAAAAATTTTTTTGAGCCTCACCACTTTTTTTCTTAGTGAATATACCTCCTATTTCTGCATGATGCCCCATCAAAAGTAGACTTACAATATCAGATATTCTTAAAAATATAAAAGCATAATAGTATTTAGCACATATTTATATAATTCATGTCAGGATAATTGTCTTCCATTTTAAACAGATCCTCTTAACAAAGGGGGATTATTAATCTTGTGAAAACCTGATATTGAGATAAATCCATTTATCAGACATAGACATGGAAAAACACAGCCAGTTAAACGTAGGAGCAAAGTTATCTAGAAATAACCTAATGGGCTTCTCCATGTGTGGTTTTATATATTTTATTATTTGCTTTAGTCATAAATCATGACATGTACACCCCTGGCTAAAATATCTTCTGGGAATAAAGCTCCTTCATTACAAAGTTAATGTTGAAAAGTACTTTGTAAATCAAATGAAAGAGAACCACTGGGACTCATAGCCATGCACTTCAAAAAGGTCCTAGGTCAAAGTTGCACATCATCTCAAGCTAAGTAAAGATGATAGAAATGACAAGCCCTAGATAATGCCGAGTCATATTTTTCTGGAGCAGCTATTATGTACCAGGCATTGTAATGGGCTGTGCCAATACAATAACCCCTACCCCTCTTTCCCCTATCTTGATACTGGGAGTAAAAACCAAGAAAAGGTAAAACAGTACATTCCATAATCTAAATAGTGGAAAATACAGTCATTTTCATAATGGAAGTCAAGAGGAAAGGATCTGGGGACGAAGTAACTTGCCATATTCCTATTCAGTTTCACAATGAAATAAATCAGAAATAAAATTAAGGACAAAAAATTTTAAGAACCTTCGCTTCTCCCATTTGCTTAGTATAAAGCAAGTATACTTCAATTTAAGTATCAATGATTTAATTTAACTTTTTAATGCCTATGACAACTAATTCAGTCTGACCAGGCTCAAAGTGGTAAGAGTACAAAGAGTATACAAACCAGCAAGTAAGACACACACGGCTTGAGATTGTCTTAGACAGCAATAACAGTAAGTACTAGTAACCAGTTATTACTTATCTCCTTAAAAGAATTCTCCTTATGATACATATGTCCAACTTATCTTCCATGTAAAGATTCAATATCTCTTTGCAATATCTCTTTAATAAAGAACTAATTTCTTGTTAAAAAAAAAAAAGTAAAAAGATGTTAAAAGATGCCTCAGTAATTTTTCCTCTGTATCAAACAATCTTTACTCTTAGATTTCTCCCTTCCTAAGAAGAAAACCACCCCAGTACAGATGAAAAGTCCAAGAGAGGTAATTCACTATCATAGACAATGCCTATTGATTGAATTACATAAAATACTATAACCTCCACATACAATTAAAAAGCAACTGACCTCAATTCAGTGTTTCCACAAGTCAGTATGTCATTCTGCATTCAGAATTAGCATGAACACTCATTTTGAGATATTACAGTAGTATTTTGATATCAAAAATGGTGCTTGGATTTTAACCCTTAATCCATCAGCAGTCAATTATTTAAACAATACATTTATAAAGATGTGGCAGGTTTTATGCTTTTATACTATAAGCTTTAACAGATGCTGAAATTATCTCTGGGGTATTGGAAATCATCAATCATTTTTGAAAACTCTGAGGATTCTAAATTGCATGGAAAACTACATGAAGGGAGGAATTAAATTAAGTTGTTCCCTAGAAAACTGCCTACATTTGCAAATTTCCAAACAAACTGAGGAATCTCCGACTTGTTATGTACATTGAAGCCCAAGTCCATGCTGCTAAGTAAGGTGGTCCTGGCTGAGCACATTGGCCCAGGACCTCCACAGGAGGCCATTCTGACTGGGCTAATGGAAAATCGTTTTTCTCCCCCACTAAACATGATGGTTTGATTTGGGGGACTTTCCACATTATATTTTGCTAAATAAACAAGCAAACAAGAACCCTTGATGCTAACTGCTGCTTGTTGATCTTACTGGATGAATATCTAAAAATGGGTAAGAGAATTCTTTTTAATCCCAAATTTCATTACTTACATTGGTCACTTTTACAAACTACTACAGAGATTATGCATCATATTTAATCACTTATTTTAAATATTGAAATTGAATATCTGATAAGGGAATTTACTTCATTCCTTAAATTTGCTACCGTAAGACAGGCTTACCATCCACTAAAAGAAGTTTTATCTGGTTCTAGCAAACATGTTCTCAGCAATTAAGTCCTCAAATCTAAAACCTCGCCTTTTATATCACCATTCCAAAATTCAAATGAGATTTCTAATATTAGCTAGGGGAAGAGCAGACTTGCAAATTGAAAGGCCAATGATCTTTTCCACTCACCTATCACTGGATCTAAAATTACCATATATTAGCTTCTTCCTATGAGGTTATGTGATCACCAAAAACACATTGAAAGCATGCCACATGCCCTAGTTGCTAATGAGACAGGCCAGGCCAGGGCCCTCTTACACCAGCACTTATGAACTAAGCTGGTCTTATCAGAGTGAGTAATAAGGAAGTTTGGGGCTGAGAGTAAGTTGAGATAATAGGGCCCAGGACAGAAAACTTTAATGGGTAAGTGACAAGGAAGGAAGAGTGAACCAAAGAATAGAAAGGGAAGGACTATACGGGAAGTGTAGTAGGAGCAGTAATTATCAGTGCCCTAGAAGGCCAAAGATCAAAACTACAGACCGTCAGAGTTACAAGCCAGCTTCTAAGGATGCACTATACAAGAAATTGATTGTTCATTTGAGCTAGTTGCTAAGTGAACACAAAAGAATTTCTTTTTTAAAATTTGTTGATCTGAGGACTTTATAAGAACTCTCACACTTGACTTGGCCAACAGACACCTTTGTCAATCCTGTAAAACTAAGAATCCATTTTTTTTTGTATTCTTGCAGCAGCATGGATACTATATGTAGACTTATCAAGACAGACACAATCTCTACATTTGATTATAAAAAACTTTGGAGGTTAAAATGTCAAGCAGTTTAGTTACAATGAAATAGGGTTTTCTAATCTCTTTAATGGACTGACACATTTGTTGAATAAAAGATCTTTACTAATTTGTAGTTGAGATGAATATATATATAAAATTTCCCTGAACCTCTTTTTTCCTGAACTTTTTTTCCTGATTTTAGTTTAAATAAAAAGTACCATAATTAATTTCAGAATGTAAATGTCTCACTCCTACTTGCCATGAATCATTTTTTTAATTGCCCTATTTCTTGACCTAGTAATTATTGCTTGTCTGAATTACATTGGCTCTCCCCTCCCCCAATCAACCAATTCCTACTTCCAGACAATATGTTATAGCATTATAACAATTTACATTATAAAAAGTAAGGTTGTCTTAGTAAAATGTTGCTCATATATATCAGGAAAGACATGCATTTTATGTATCCCCAACTTCTGAATAAACAATATGCCTGTAAAAATCTCCATTTAGTATCAGAATTGTGTATTGACGCTAAGACCAGTATATAGGGATTGAGGCTTATTTTGCCTAGCTATAGTCTACAACACATCTTCCTCTTCTTTACAAATTTTTTTCTAGAAAAAAACCTTTATCTCAGTTTTCAAGAATATGCAAGTAGATAAGACAGACTATAAACCACATACTGAGAAATATCTATTTATAAATTATTTAAATTAATTTTAGAAAATTAGAGGAGGGAAAAATTCATTTAAAACACTAGATCAGATCTCATGGCTTATACAGTTCCTTAGTATTCTCTATGTCCTGTTTTCACTAAAGCTATCTGCCTGCTCCATTTCTAAGTTTCTCAAAACTTAGGAATATACATCATTTATTATTGCAGCTTCTACAGTGTGCTAGCACATGGCCTCATGGTAACAGACAGCAGTCCGTTATAGAAATATTATGGCTGTGGGAGTTAGACAGAGCTGAATTTGAATCTAGGATGCATACTTTATTCCTCTGAGTCTAATTTGAAGTGTCATTGTGAGGACAATATGAGATAATCTAAATTAAAGCATGTAGTACAATATCTGGTACATGATGGGCACGTAATACATGTTAGTTTTTCTCATTCCTTCCCTCATGGAAAGAAAAAGCTAAAGCTTACAAAGGACATGTTACACAAATATTTTAAAACCAAATAATTAGGCCATGCTTTCACCTTAGAGTCACATAGCAAATGATCTTTGAAAATGTACATTTCATGGTGTGGCTACCCAGAGTGGAAAAACAAAAATATTTTCTATTAAATATCTTGCAAGTCACAGAGAAAAGAAAAAAATACATGATACCACTATTATTACAGATGAAATGGAGACAATGATCATTAAAATTTTATCAAGAACCTAAAACTCTGAAAGAGGTACTAAAAATTATCTTATAAAACGTAATATTCATGTAGTCCAATTTTTTCAAAGTCCTTGACCCATATAAAGGTGAGTGGAGATACACATTCATCCTTAATCACTTTCATGAATACCTTTAAAAAGCAACCAAGTTAACCAAGTGAAAAGGAAAATATTGGCCAAGGATTCTTTCTCCCACTCCACCTGTCCTAGCACCCTCCAAAGCTCTAAACACAGCTGACTACCTTAGGAAATTTTGTTAAATAATCAACAGCTATACTAGAAGAAAATTACACTTTTATTTGTGACCTCTGATCTAGGTGTGACTCTTCTGATTTCCAACCAAAGGAATTCTATAGCAAAATTCTAGCAATCAATCAGTAATATGCAACAAATTTAAACTGAATGACACAACACCACCAATATTACAAATGGGTTCATAAAGCTGCTACTTCCAATATTGTGTACACTCAGATTTTTCCCACATGTATTCATTCAGGGGAAGACCAATTTTGAGAAAAGGAACTGTGTTTTATTAACACAAGTATGCCTTCTTCACCTTCCAAGACTCTAACATTATGATATAAATCAGCACTTGAATAATGTCAATAAAATTTAAAATAAATACATATAATCAGCAGAATGCAGAAATAAACAAAGCAATCTAAAATCTGAGTCTTCTAAATGAAGAGCCTGCTATCATCACAGCATCTCAGTATCACTAACAGTAATAAGCCCTTAGGGCATTATAACTTTTCAGTAGGTATCAGACATAACACAAATCCAATACAATCAGTATTAGCTGTAAAATACGAGCTTAGTAGCACCAATATAAAGATTGGTTACCCCAATCCAGTATAGTTATTGTTACTTCACAATATTACACAACGTAAGAGGATGATGGAAAAAAACACTGGCAGGGAAAATTCTGCCTCTACCTAAATAAGTGCTTTAGAATCTCCTATGCAATATGCGTTTACTCCTAGATGACTTGAAAGTTATAACTGAGTCTCAGATCTAAGCTAGACTAAATCTTATGGGACCACCATTATATATGTGGCCAATTGTTGACTGAAATGTCATGATGTAGAAGTACATGACTGAATATAGAATCTATTATACACAAGCTTCAATTTCCATAAATCATTATTCTGAAAATTTACTTTTTAAAAAGAATTTACATAAATACAGAAGATGTAACCTAGTAATTATTTCTGTTTACATAAATACAGAAGATGTAACTAGGTTACAGAAGATGTAACTTAGTGTTTTTAAATAACACTAAATAGTAATATTATTTAGGTGATGTGACTAGAGAGAACAATAAATAACTAGCACATATATGTAACAAATAATGAAAAGTTAAAGATCTCAAGAAGTGTTCAAATATTTTTTAAAGTCCAGTATTACAACTAATAAAGAACTCCATATTCCTTACTATTTAGCATCTATCGAAATATGTGAAAATGATAATACTTTGGTACAGAGACAACTTCTGTTCTTCAGGAAAACAGCCTGATGAAATTGTTCAAAGAATCCAAATTTCACTCATTCAATATTTTCCTGTATGATGAAAGAACAGAGCCATGCTGGTTTCCAAAAGAGGGCCAGAATAAGGTTGCTCTTCAGTTGCTTTCTTTCACTGCTAGGTCAAAGAGACATAAAACTGAGTAAAGCATACACTTGCTCTTAGAAAAGATTGTGGGCTTTCCATTGCTCATCATAGTGATCTAGTTCTTTTGGTTTATATTTTAATCAGTTCAGATGAGTCAGTTCATTCAGAAAACAGATGAAACTTACAAAATGGCCAACATTAGAAACAAAAATTTTCATTCAAAATGTCAGTCTGCATTTTATGATGATGGATGAGTGATCAGAAAACCTTTGGATATAGTTTTTTCAACTGAAATATTAAGAGTGGGTACCTTAGTCCATTCTCACACTGCTATACAGATATGTCCAAGAGTGGGTAACTTAAAAAGAAAGGAGGTTTAATTGACTCACAGTTCTGAATGACTCAGGGAGGCTCAGGAAACTTACAATCATGGCAGAAAGGGAAGTAGGCATGTCTTACATGGCAGCAGGCAAGAGAGAGAGAGAAGTCAAGCATAGGAAAAACTACCACTTATAAAACATCACATTCACTCACTGTCACAAGAACAGCATGGGGGAAATTGCCCCCATGATCCAATCACCTCCCACCAGCTCTCTTCCTGAACACCTGGGGATTACAATTCAAAATGGGATTGAAGTGGGAATACAAAGCCTAACCATATCAGTGGGTTTGTCTGATAATTACCTCTGGGGTTCCACAGACAAGTACCTCTTAATCTTCATCATATGAAAAGCTCACCTGGGGAGGCTGTTACTCTACAGCATCTCAGGATCCACCCACAGAGATTCTGTGTCAGTAGGTCTGAGGTAAATACCACCATTCTGCTTTGCTAACCAGCTTCAAGGTCATGTTGTTGGCTTTGGTCCATGCACTGACCACACTTTGATTGGCACTGTCATCATTGTCTCTGATTCTGGCATTGGCCACCTCTGCATTCTAGGACTCCATCATAATTTACCTCTAGTGACAGCTAAGTCACATGAAATAACCCTAGTGAAAGCTGAGAAATATGCATTAAAAATAAATCTTGGGGCCGAGCACGGTGGCTCAACCTTTAATCCCAGCACTTTGGGAGGCTGCTGCAGGCATATCATGAGGTCAACTGTTTGAGACCAGCCTAGCCAACATGGTGAAACCCCGTCTCTACTAAGAACACAAAAATTAGCTGGGCATGGTGGCAGGTGCCTGTAATCCCAGCTAATCAAGAGGCTGAGGCAGGAGAATTGCTTGAACCTGGGAGGTGGAGGTTGCAGTGAGCCAAGATTGCACCACTGCACTCCAGCCTGGGTGACAGAGCAATACTCTGTCTCAAAAAAAAAAAGAAAAAGAATCTTGGAATCCCTTTGTAATGTAGTTACTGAAACCAACCCTATAAATGCTGATTTTCTAGCTCTAGTTTTGTGACACACTAGGTTATCTCCAATTATCTCCAGGGGTGATATAACAGCTTCACAAAATTAATTTTACTCCATTTTAATTTACCAAGGTTCACATCTGGAAAATGAATGCAGAATTTGTTGGTTGAAGTGAAAGTAAAGAACAGCTGAATCCATTAACTCTGCTCCTATAACCTAAAGCTCTTTGCTTAATTTTGTTAAATTCATTAAGGATTTTGCTTTTAACTTGGACCTTGTGCCTCATTCTAATAGAGTGGCAAAATGCTATGGTCAAGTTGCAAACTATTTATGGAAGGGTAATTATAAATATGTAAAGGCTCTGGTGAACCCAGTAACAGGCAGTGGCAGGGGTGGCACCATCATTCTATGGTTAAGGAGATAGATGACTTACACGTCCTTCCTTTTACTAACGTATTCACGTTCAAAGTGAGTTATTGAAAATGAAAATGATAGCCCTAAAAAACTGATGGTTTATTTCTATTTATCTTTAGGTTACTGGTAATTATTTTTTAAAGGAATATACATTTTTTTCTAAGTGGCAAGAAATCTTCTAGAAGCAAGCATAAGCCAACAGACTTTGAAAAAAAAAGGTGGTTGTAAATATCTGACAAAATATTCAATAATGTCCCCCAATGCATCTCTGTAGCTAGTTAAGGTTTTTAAATTTGTAGTCTGAATTTACAAATCAAACAAGACCTGAAGTAAATGCTCACTATCTGCTTATCACAAGGCTATGAGATGTAAGGTTTACATAAAAGCAAAAAGGCATAAGAACTCTGTGTGTATGTGTGTTTCCTTAAAATGCTTACATTCTTCATAGGGAGAAAAAGCTAATATATACTTAGAAAAAAATATAGAAAATGTGTAAAACTGTCTGACATTGACCATTATTGAATAGAAGTATAAAAAGGAATAATTGCTGTGGATTTGGAGAATACCAAAAAGCCTTTTGGAGGATGTGGAACTTCCACTGGACCTTTTCAATCAGAAAGATTTAGATGATGAAGGAGAAAAGACAGGGGCATCATATGAACAAAGGCAAGAGGAAGGGACTCGTGTGTGTGCTGGGAGATGGGGTCTCCAGGGAGCAGTACTATTTCACCAGAACAGAAGCCATGGGTTTGACAGCAGGAGAAATAGTTTGAAAAAGTAAAGTATTGCAAATTATGGGAAGTCCTAAAAAAGGGTAGACAAATTGGACTTGATAAAGTAGGTAATAAAGAGCCATAGCAGACTTCAAGCAATAGCAATGACAAGTTGTTAATCGTTTTTAGAAGATCAGCCTAGTAGACTTGAGGGAGGCGAGATTACAAGCAGGATGAGCAGTAAGAGGAGGAACACAGGCAAATCAGTGGCTCCACCTCCAGAAAAGGCAGGCAAGAAATAGAAATGCATTGGGTAAATAAATAAATGCTAAAAAAAATCATTGTAGTCATCAACTATGGAGGGGAGGGGTAAGCCTCAATAACTACAAAGAAAACAAAACAGAATATGGACCAGAAAAGGTATTTCTTTGCTGTCTGTTGAAGTAGAAAGTTATTTTTGCACATGCAAACTACATATATATATACACACACACACACGTTTTCTAAGTATAGTTGTGAGAGGGTCAACATGCATAGCACCAGGCTTTATAAGTGCAGGCCTGAAGATGAAAAGCAACACAACTGTTTACAGTGTCTCAGATTACAGATCCTTTTGATCTTACAAAACAAAAAGCAATAAATGGGAAAGAATCCACTGACTATGTGTCATGAATCAAATAGAGCTCTGTCTCTTTTATTGATTGCTAGTCAGCCATTTATTAATATTTAATTAGGACCAACCATGTACAAGCCAATGTGTTAGGTGCCATGGACAATGCGAACATAGAAGAGGTCAGCTGACAACTTCCCCAAACACCACAAATACGTACAAACCTGTCTTCGCCTTCTAAAGCAGTCAGGAACTTGAAAACCAAGTGCCAAAGGGAAATCACTGTACTCTCTTAAACAATAACAAAACTGCTTTATCCTTTACTAAAGAAAGTTTGAATTACAGGATAACAAGAAAAGGAGGAATTCTGAAAGTGGAAAGTTTAACCACTGTGTTTGTTACAATTCCCTTCCACAAAAACTTCCATGTAAGGAGTTATAATTCTACAACTTTTATAGTTCAAAAGATGTAATCAAACAAGGTGTTGATTACAGGACAGAAAAGAGGAGAGAGACAGGGCATGCTTAATCTTTACCCGGTGTTATACTTTCAGTAGGAGAAGCATACATTTTCACCAGTTCATTACAAAACCTGATGGCATCTACATGTTCAAACACATAGCCCATTAAATGAAAGCATTGTGATTACCATAACTAAGCTCGTACCTGAAATTTGTAATATATGCTGCAACACAAACTGTAGTTTTTTGTTTTTTTTTTTTCTGAGCACTTATAGGACACTCTTTCTTCCTTTTCTTCCCTTTTTTTTTTTGTCTTTGAGACAGAGTCTCACTCTGTCACCCAGGCTGGAATGCAGTGACGCATTCTCAGCTCATTGCAACCTCTACCTCCCAGATTCAAGCAATTCTCCTGCCTCGGCCTCCCAAGTAGCTGGGACTACAGGCGCATGTCACCACACCCAGCTATTTTTTCTTTTTTTAATTTTACTAGAGATGGGGTTTCACCATGTTGCCCAGACTGGTCACTAACTCCTGATCTCAGGCAATCTGCCTGCCTGGGCCTCCCAAAGTGCTGAGATTACAGGCATGAGCCACCACACCTGGCCAACTGTATTTTTATTTAGGAATCACCCAAACTATATTGGCCAACGCATATTCTCTACATATACAAATATATATGGCAAAAGCAAATACATAAATGGGCTTGTGAGCAATCTCTTGTCATTTCTTTTTTTTCTGTCTAACAGAGGGAAATTAAATAAGAAAATAAAAGCAAGTGAAAATAGGTAATATTAACACCATCTTGAAATTTTAGGTACTCTCTGATCATAAAATTGAAAATCATGCTTGTTTGCTAAAAGGCATAGTAAATGGAATTACTACTGTAAAATGTTAACTTACACAGTTCTACAGTGGCCCAACTTCTTTCAAGTTTTCAAATAAGAAATTTTCTAGAATTTAAAAGAACAAAACTATTACCTAACATGAATACACTAGCCAGCAAAAAAAGATACCATAAGAATGGATTAAAGAATTTTTGTCTGAAGAATTTTCAGTGCAAAACTCCTTGGTGTAGTATGACAGGAGAATAAGAATGAAAAATGACAGCTCTTACCAGTTAGGAAAAAAAATAGCTGGCTAATAGTGACTTCTAATACCAAAACTTCAAACATCTTTAGCTATATATTTTATTTTGCCAAATAAAAGCACAGTAGGAATGCAACAAACTGCTAATAAAGAGAAAGAAGTTTTAAATGATTTTACAACATCACTTTGAATTATGTTTCCAATGAGTAAATTCTCATGTTAAAATAGTGTCAATTTTTATATTAAGAAAATTATAAAATAGCATGTTATGCCTGAAAATATGGAAACTTTAAATACAAAATTTGATTTTTAAAGTATCATCCTACTATGTACAATGTTCAAAACTCAAAATTGTGTTGCTTCTCGTTTTACTGTATGAGGTTTTATACTAAAATTAAATGCATCAGACAGAACACAATTAAGGAATGGAAGAGTAGTTATCTTTTTTATCCTCTTTGAATATACAGATGCTCAATGATCATACCTCACTAATACATGCCTACTGCAACTCATGTTTCACTTTCCAAATATTCAGGGTTTAAAACAGAGCAGACTGCACTTTTGATAACATCTGCTACAACAAATAACAAAAAAAGAGTGTGAAGTCTGATGAATGTTTAAACAGAACATTTTTTATGGATCAGCTAAATCTTTTCTGCTTTTTAATTAAAAGTAAAGAAAATGGAACTTAATTATCCTGTAAAGATTAGCTTGTGGGCATCTTCCTGTAAATTACTTCTAATTGAAAGCAAATTGTCAAGTGACATTCAAAGTACTGTCCTTTAAAACACAGCTGTTCTACTGCTGATTTCAGTGCATTGCAGTGTTTTCTTGTTACAATATGGCATATTTGAATATTTTAACAATTTCACTGGTTTTGTATAGATTTCCATTTAACATATCTTAATCACATTTTGTCGTGTAAAAAAGTTAGCATCCTTAAGTGGCTTGCAGCATCTTTAACTAGCCTAACATGAGTGTTCTCCACTGAGGTTTACTTTTTTTATTTGCTTGCTTGAAGTACCACGTCTGGACAACAGTGATCCAGGAAGTGGGTGGTTATACTCACTGGAATACACTCACAATCCAACTCTTTATGATTCCTCTATAATTAAGCCACAGTTTATTGATGTTTTAAAACGTACTACAAGTTCAAGTGAAATTCTTACTAGAAACTGAAAAGAAGCAACTTTTCAGAATTTAGCACCTAGACTAGAACTCCAGTACTTTTAAAAAATTTTAAATAAACACTAAAGGGCAATGTGAAGACTGCTAACAGGAGTTCTAATGCTAAACTTTAATATGAAGACAGACAAGAAGCAAATAAGGAGTATAAATGCATTAACCCACTAACATATATTTCCGCTTCTATCCAGTTATATATTTATCTATCCACTAACTCCTGCTGATTAGCCACTATTGCCTAGCACTATACTCGGTTCTGGAGACAGCCAAAAAATAAAAGAGTCACAGTTCTAATGGAATTTATACTCCAAAAAAGGAGAAAAAAAATTAAACCTAGATAGTTTTTTGGTATTAGGGACTGCTTTGATTCCTAGGCATGGGTTGTTTAAAACATCTGACAATATCAATAACAACAACAAAAATCCTTGCCTGTGTAGCGTTCTTATTTCAGTTGATGGTAAGTGCTTCGAAAAAAAAATCAGAATATGGTGATAACCAGTCACATAAAAGGAGGCAGTATCCTCTAAGGGACAACCAGGAAAGGACTCTAGCGGGACGTCTGAACAGAACACAGAGTGAATTATGAGTGCCAGAGAGACCCAAGCACAGTGCAGTATGAGAGTATGGCAAGAGGAGGGGGGATCCCTTCAGAAGCATTACGGAAGTCTCTAGGAAGAAGACTTTTGATAGTCCAAGAAAGTAGGGTGAGAAAGGTGAAAGTTAGGAAGATTAAAGATAATTGATCATAATGTTGGAAGGTTTATATTTTTGCTTAGACAGCGGGATGACTCAAACCACAAACCCAACTAATACCTACTTTAATTCTCTAGGTAAGTATGTTGTCAAGCTGTGTATTTAGCTGAAAGCCTATACAACACATTTATCTTATTTTTACATGTTGATATGCTAATGTTTACTCCAGAGTGAAATAATATGTATGAGCTGTTCTCACTGTAACTGACTGGTATAGATGAATAGGTAAGTAGGTAAGTTAGCCGGTAAGCAAGCAGGTAGGTAGGCAGGCAGGCAGATAGATAAGGTTTAAATGTTAACACTGAAAGATTTTTTCTTTTTTAAGTAAGCAAAAAGCCATTTTACAACAATGCAGTACAAAATCTGAACCATAATTTGGGCTCTGCTTCTCATGGCAATATTTATGGAGATGTCTGGGAAAGGATAAGCAGAAAGCAAAATTCTGAGTCTTACTCTCATCTGCTCAAGTACATCAGCAGATCCAGATAATAAAAGAGTCAAAAACAGGTCAAATAAAAAAGATGGTAAAATGGAAACTTTTTGATGTTTTTTAGTCATGCCAAAAGAACTGAAAAAAATTCAAAAAAAGGATTTTTCTGGACTCGTTGTCAAATTAAAATCATTTTCTTCATTAATACTGAATTAATGTGGACTAATGTGTTAATAAATACTATTACTTTTAACAAAATTCACTGAAGGTTAAGAAAAACTATATCCTAATAATCATATAAATTATAATTGAGATTGCTATTGTATATTAAATAAAGTTTAGAGTATATAATGAAAGAACAGGTGTATTTTAATTACGTATTTAAAATTTGTCAAACTAAGTTTCTACTACGGTTTTGAAGTTAAAATGCCATTTTCATGAAGAAACATTTAAACCATCCAACAATTTGCAAAATCAACACAACTTTATCTATTGTATAACCAAGGCTTAGTTCCAAACTTAAGATGCATAAAGTTTAAGAGATGATGCACTTGTTGGTCCTAATTAGGCTTAGCTTAAAAAACTCATTCTATATTAGTGGCTTTCTCATTTCGGCATGCAGCCATTTGAAGGTCTTCTTAAAACCTTGAATCCTGGGTGCCTCTCTCAGGATTCTGGCTATAAGACTGGAGTGTAGTTCAGGAATGTGCATTTCTAACGAGCTCTGAGGGGATGCTGATGCTACTGCCGGACCCTAGAATAATGCCCATCTTTTTAGTTAAATAACTTCTCCATTGATTAAATATCAAAAGTTTTGCTTTTAATATAGAATTGCGCCTTTTTTTCCAAAGGGAAAAAATGGCCTCACATCTTTTTCACAGCAATGAATTTGAATATATATATTTTAAAAGACAAATATTTGGTTCAGAGAATAATTATTTCCTCCCTATGTATAATCCAGATTTCATCATTTACACTTTTAATCAGCAATATTATCTGTAAGCCAAATTTAGTCATTAAAGGGAAGATAACCAGAAAGCAAAATTCTGAGTATTGTTCTCATCTGCTCAAGCAAATCAGGAGAACCAGTTAATGTATCTCATGACTTCTGATTCCAATGAAAGGATTCTGAGTCAGGATCTTTTATGTAAGTACAAAGTTGATTTGCACCTAAATATTCTAGTTAAATTTGATGTATAGTCAGCCCTCCTTATTTGAGGTTTCCACATCCCAGAATTCAATCAAGCATGGATTAGAAATATTCACACACACACACAAACACACACACAGACACACACACACGAAATAATGCAACAATAAAAGAGAACACCAATTTAAAAATATAGAATAGCAACTATTTACATAATATTTACATTGTATTAGGTACCATAAGTAATCTATAAATAATTTAAAGTATACAGGAGGATTGCATAAGTTGTATGCAAATGCGATTTTTTTTTTTTTTTTTTTTTTTTGGGAGACAGAGGCTCACTCTGTGGCCCAGGCTGGAGTGCAGTGGTATGATCTCAGGTCACTGCAATCTCTGTCTCCCAGGTTCAATCAATTCTCCTGCCTCAGCCTCCCCAGTAGCTGGGATTACAGGCGTGCACCACCACACCCAGCTACTTTGTATTTGTAGTAGAGACGGGTTTCTCCATGTTGGCCAGGCTGGTCTCCAACTCCTGACCTCAAGTGATCCATCCGCCTCAGCCTCCCAAAGTGCTAGGATTACAGGCATGAGTCATCATGCCAAGCCAATTACTATGCCATGTTATACCTGGGATCTAGTATCTGCTAGGTGTCCTGGAATCAATCCCCCACAGATATTAAAGGAGAACTATATATTTCAACTTTGAAATAAGATGGAATATGATAATCTTTGTATCAGGGAAGGTATGACACTTTTGTATCCTCCAAAAGTCATTAATAAATAGATGAACCAATGAATAAGAGTATACTAATATGCTAAAATATCCATAATGTGATACCTTATTCATTTCCTCAGTGTCCCCCACCAAAATTACAATTGTCTACCAAGTTTTCTTCTTTTCTCTCTCCCTATCGTAGGAAATACATCTTTTTGTTCTTCCTACCAATAACCTCTCATTTTCTTCATCTTTCAGCCCAAGATTCAGTCTATGCAGTCTTCCAATTGATTCAATCTACAGTACTCTTTTTATCTGATTATTTATTCTATAAATAGTTTCGCTAATCAAGTATTTCATAACCTTTAAAGTAGAATCTTCTATCTCATATTTAACCTTAGAGCACCCAGGACAGGTGCTCAATGTGGAGTAGATTGCCACATTCCTTTCCTTTTCAAAACCCGCCTATGCCAAAGAAATCATTTCTACACACCTGAATTGCTTTAATAGACTCTCAGAAGGTGGCCGCCTTTAGCCTCTTGGCAAGTTATTGATTGATGATATCACTTCCTGCTCAAAACATACCTTGATATTCTAGAATTTCTAATGAGGTAGAAATTCTAGAAGTCTAATGCCAAATTTATAATTTTTTTTCTGTATCCTTTCCTCCTGCACCCTCACCCCTAAAAAAGTATATATCCTTTAATCCACTAACCTTACTGCTTGAAATTTACCCTTCAAGAAAAGCTAAAAAAAGAAAAAAACTATTTCACTAATTGAGCCATTTCAGTGTTAGTTATAAAAATTGGAAACTATTCAAATGTCTTATAATATAATGTTTCAATAAATTATAACAAATCCCAATGTGTGATGCTCCCCTCCCTGTGTCCATGTGTTCTCACTGTTCAACACCTACCTATGAGTGAGAACATGCAGTGTTTGATTTCCTGTTCTTGTGTCAGTTTGCTGAGAACGATGCTTTCCAGAGTCATCCATAGGTCTGTTGGGTGGGACTAGGGGAGGGACAGCAGGGGGTACGGAGGTTGGGGAGGAATAACATGGGGAGAAATGCCAGATATAGGTGACGAGGGGATGGAGGCAGCAAACCACATTGCCATGTATGTACCTATGCAACAATCCTACATGATCTGCATATGTATCCCAGAACCTAAAGTACAATAAAAAAATATATATATTTTTAAAAATATAACAAATCAACTGAGAGACTACAGAGTAGAAATACAAAATGCAAGAAAGCCATGTAGAAAGATGAAAAATATTTCCAATTATAATCACAATGAAATTATATCTACAGTATGATTATATGTATATTACATAAAATACAGAAAAAGAAAAACAAGTGATGATTATGGGAGTCAGATGTATTTTTTGTTTATATTGCTTTTGTAAGAAATTGGGGTCAGTACATATCAAATACAGACTTCTGCATCTTCCATATCTTCATCTCTGGAGTTATACAATGCATGAAATGAACTTTATGATTTAGAATCATGATGCAGAGTTTCTAAAAGGTCTTAAATCATCTTTTCATTTTGTTCACCTAAAAGTGAATATAAACTCTTGACTAAGATTTCAACAAAGGTTTTAATAAAACAGAGTTTCTGGATACCCATCAGTTAAGCTCAATTAATCAAAATACCCTATGGTCCATTGCAGGTTTTACCTTGTATTGTGTACAAGGATACCTAAGAGCAGATGGGTTTTGTTGTCACTTTCTTTGTTAAAAGGTTTGTATATAATTACAGACCACATTACTTAGGCCCTCAGAACTGAATGGGAATTAAGCAGCTGAAGTCCAGGCCATTCCTTTGAAAAGGAATGTCTTCCAGCCATTTTTCTTTCTTGTTATATTTAATTTTCATATAGATCTAACTATGGATAAATAAAAGCCAGAATAGCTTCATGACTGATTTGTTCTCATTTCAGAATTCTGGTCTTTAAAAAAATCCAGGACCTAATCAGTTAATATTAATGCATTCACAGACTTTGGATGTCTACCAAATAACAGTAAAACCTGTAGTGGGACAATTTAAACCCAGGCTCCTTGGGCTCATTTATCATCTTTTCTTGCAACCCCACAACAGTTCTTTGGAACTGAAGAAGAAGATAAATGGATCCCTGAGAAACAAATATTTACAAACCTTTTGAAAATGATTTTTAAGTAGAAAATGAAATATTCCATTATCTATGCTGATCATATGGGAATTCACAACAGAGGGTCAAGCAAATAAAATCAAACAATTCCAGATTTCAAACTTATAAATGAAATTTCAATCCTACTCATCCTTTTCCCTAATTACAAAAGGGGATGTTGACTTTCTATTTTTAAATGGATTATCTAATATGTCAATCATTTAATAAGACTTTTACTGGTTTATTGCTATACCTGCCACCTGTCCCTCCCTTGAAAGAAATGGAAAGAAAGTAAAATGCAAAAACATCAATGGTAAATTCAAATTCCTGAGTTTCATGTGGTCACAGCACACATTAGCTATTAATATACTTTCCTTCTTTACATTTCTCATAAGTAAGACACATTTCTTAGAAGTAAGACTATAAAGTATTGGGAAAACAATAATATAATCAGTAGCCTTTCACTTTGATTATACAGCAAAAACTACAGAGAAACAAACACATTGGCATTTGGATCCCAGCTAGCCACGATGAAAATCTGATGTGTGTCAAATGAGACACTGCAGAAATGACACAGAACTCCTCTACTTAATTTCTAGAAAAGCAATTCAAATTTTAGAATGCTAGATTGTAAGCCTCGGCTTCTTACACAAATGACTTTAGTGAAGATCATACATGCAAATGAAAAGCATGGAATACTCAGTATTATTTAAATATAACCAACACTACTTTTTGTTGTCACCATTTCCTTGATTCTTACCACATGATTACTCATGTATTCACATAGACTATGATGCAGCAACTGGTGAAAGGCTCAAAGAACCAACAAAATGTTCAAGTCGAGAAAGAACTGTTAAAACCTGTTTCTATCAGTTGATCTTGTCCCAAAATTTAAAATATCCCCCCCACCACACACACACACAAATGTCTTCTCAATGTCCTCAAGCTGAATAGGCATATTTTGGAAAAGTCGGTCAATCACACTGCATTAAGGTGGTTTCTTGGAATAGCCTGTGACTTCAACATAACCCTTAAAGCCATGAGTATGTCAGGGGGGTTTATCATTTTTGTTTTGTTATTATTTTTAATATGGTAAACATGTTCAACGGCTATGATTCTCTAATCCAAAAATGAATGATAAAGACAAGCAACTAATTTGAAATTTAAACACTTGAATAAGCTGGAGGGGGCATAAATAAAACAGAAGCTGTAAGAAAACATAATGGAATAGAAATTGCTCCAACCAACTGTGAGGTAGGGCCAAGCACTCTGACATATGCCATGTCTATAAATGAAGTAAAGGTATGTCACATGTCACCTTGGGGTTGTGTGTGTCACTGCTGGCTTGGCATGCCATTCACTCTTTCCTGTACCTGCTACATACTACCAGATGTTAAAACCTTTAGTCATCCTATTTTAAATATAACCTCTTGGTGTCAGGAGGAACACAGTACACTGAAATGGGGTTTTGTCTGAGTCTTCACACATTTCATACTGAATATACATTAAGGTTTATGTATATATCTTATTAACTCCATACAGTAAAAGTAAAGTAACTTTGTAAGACTATACCAACCCAAACCTACATCTCACGAGTTATGAAAAAAATAAGGTTTTTATTGACATCAATAACTGGCTGAAGTTTTATGTTTCATATAGGCTTTTAACATGCAATCAGTAAACTGAATTTTTAATGTTAAACGAATAGTCACACTTAGAATGACTATTTTCTAGAAAGTATACAAAAAGTGCCTTCAATATGTTTTTCTATCTGACACCTAAGGGTTTTCAGGGGCGGGGAGGGGGGTGTTGCATTATTCAAAATTGCTTAAAGTTCCAATAACATACTTTCTAAGAGAACTAAAGGCCAAACTTTAATCCCCATGACGACTCCTTTAAATCTATGTGTGCTGTTCTCCTGACATTTCATTCTGCATTGTACCTATGGCTGCACCTGGTTTCCTTAGACTATAAGCCATGTGAGGATAGGAACCATGATTCAAAACTGACTAGCACTTACTGAGTGCTACTGTGCCAGAGCTATTTGTAGCCATCTCCACCTACATGATCTCATCTTATTCATCGTTGGATCCTGTCATTTTGCAACAGAAGCCCTTTCACTGACAAATGGATCTATGAAAACATCTCCCTAAACCTATTCCAAATATTGGCTGTCAATTGCAGTGTGGCCCAAAACAATGTCTCCAAAATGGAGCTGATTATTCCTGCCCTACATAAAAGGATAATGCAGGTAAATAATGTAAGAAAATTAAGTTAAATGCTTATAAAGTACCTAACAGAGTCCTTAGCATGTAGGAAGGCTCTCAGTGAAAGTTTTCCTCTCTTTTCCAGAAGTAATATGTAATGAAAACATGTATTTGTCATAACTGCATCTCACTGTTGCCCAGAAAATCTTCTGAATGAAGGAAATGTTTACTGTAGTCTCCTCCTATTAAGTTTAATTGCATATGTAACACTTAAACAAGTATGTCAAGAACTAAATCTATCCATTTATCTACTTGAATAACTATGCCATAACAATATTTACTGTATGTTTTTCTTTTCTTATTTTTAAATTCAAGAGAAATCAAGTACTTGTCAATTTCAGATACATTGTATTTTCATGGCAAATATTTATTGAAAAAATTAAACATTCAAATGAGAGGAAAAGAATATTTAGAAACATTGTATGTAAGCATAATAATGAAATTGATTTTTAAAAATAAGTGGGAAAATATAATGATACATTCTTGAAAAAAAATGGAATCACCAAATCCTATTTGAGAGTTAGAAATAGGTCTATGTGCTTAAATATACAATTCATTCTGGGATTATAACAATGTTATTACAGAAATCTGTATTTTCAATTTCTGTACCATATCAATCTTAACAATGGAGACACATAAAGGGAACTAGATTTGATCTTTTTTATTTCCACAACAGTTGTGTTTGAACAAGCTGGACAGTATTTCTTCCTCTTCAACTAGTCTGCTCCATAAAATTTATGAAAAGATCACCTGCTAGCTAGCCAGGTACCTGAAGGAGCTTCCATACCTTTAAGGAAGCATGAACTTCCCTTGAGGGAAGAAATGATGGTGCTGTGCAAGGGAAATCATAATCATGGCACACTTCTTAACTGTGTTATCTTAGAAACACAGGACACTTTTTCTTAAAAGAACATCACAAATAAGCTAGAGATGTCGGCACAGAATCATGCTCCACATCACTGGCTTCCAAAAGATGGAAACAAGAACAAAATTGAATTTTGGCAAAAAAATACAGAAGACTAAAAAGTTTCAAAGATATTGAAAAAACTCCACATTGTCTGAAAGGGTAGTATTTCGTAACCTATTATTATCAAATTATGATAGGGGAAAAATTCTTCTGTTAAGATCCTCAAAATTTGCCAGCTGGCTTCACCAGATTTGATACCAAAATAAGCTCATTTATGATGTCAAGGCAGTTTTATTACTAAAATACAAAAGTGTGTTGACATCCTCATATATACATTAGTTGCCTAATCAATAACATGTACACAATTACACAGCCCTTTTACCTTTGCCATACAAAAAATATACACATTTATTAGATTATAATTCAATATGATCTTCCTAGATTTGAGGGATCAGAGTCACTGCTGGTCTTAACTTTCTTATTGTTATTTCTTATTCAATATTGAAAACGGCCATGCATGAAAAGTTGTAAAAATATTGTATTTCATATTAGTTTTAATTATTTCTTCAAGTAAATAGTTGAATTCATAATAAAATTCCTCAGCTTCTTCCACTACATTGTCCATAATTTGATATAAAGGACAATGGCTTATTCATCTTTATGCCTGAGGTATTTAGAATCATGGTATATATATAAATGTTATATATACATACGCACGCATGCGTGCACACACACACACACACACACACACATATATATGAAGGGGGCACACAGAAAGAGACCTAGGTATTGTGGGATCTGACGCTTATACAACTGAGGATCCTCTGTAACAGAATACGAAATTACAAATACACGGTTTGCATAAAAATAAGTATCTACTTAGAGAAATCTCAGTAGATTACAATGTTAAAAATTTGACCATCATATTCCCAAGAACCTAATAATGCTTGTGGCCATTCTGAACTGTGGCAGAAGGATGCCAAAATGGGAAGAATTAGCCATCTTAAACAATTGTAGCTAAAATACTTTAATTTTGTATATTTTATAAAAATATAAGACTAGCTGAACATACTGCTTGAGCCCCTCCCAAGGCTTTTAGAGTTCTGACAGCTTATTTAGCTTCCAGAAGCTTTGGCTGTTGCGTATACAATAACGATAATAAGGATTTGATAGGTGATATGGTTTGGCTGTGTCCCCACCCAAATCTAATTTTGAATTGTAGCCCTCACGATTCCTATGTGTGTGGGAGGGACCCAGTGGGAGGTGACTGGATCATGGGGGCGGGTCTTTCCTATGCTGTTCTCATGATAGTAAATCTCACGAAATCTGATGGATGTATAAAGAGGAGCTCCCCTGCACAAGTCCTCTTCTTGTCCACTGCCATGTAAGAAGACCCCTTACTCTTCCTTTGCCTTCTGCCATGACTGTGAGGCCTCTCCAGCCATGAGGAACTGTGGATCCATTAAACCTCTTTTTCTTTATAAATTACCCAGTCTCAAGTATGGCAACATCAAAATGGACTAATACAATAGATACCAACTAAATCCTTCTAAAATTGGACTGAATGAAAGAAACTTAAAACATTTTGGGGCCCATCTAGAATATGAAATCACCCAGAAAGCTACTCCTGTTTTACCCCTAACTTCATAATCACTACTACTTCCTGCCTTCCAAGGATGTACCAAATAATAACTGCAGCAAGTAGTTAACCAGGCAAACCTTCACTTCCATGCTTCCAGTGAGAAGGTAGTCTTCTATCCTGCAAAGAAAGCTGGGCCATTTTGAACAGCTCTGGTTACCTCAAAAGTGCTTACAGGGAGTAAAATGTCAACCCAGAGCACCCTTTGGAATTATTTTCTTCTGAGTTACAAGGAAGAAAGCTAATTCCTTTTCTATATAAGTTCCTCAGATATCCGAATATAGCGCTCATTAAAAACCCAGAATGTTCTTCTCCTATTAAACATTCCCAATTCCTTCAGCTACTGCCTGACTGCTATCCAGGTTGTTCACCTCCAGACATACTTGAATCTTGAGGAGGAGATGACATTGAAACAATACCCAAGATGTTACTGGCCAGTACAATGTACAGCAGGACTCTTGTCAATTGCTGAACATTGCAGAATGGTTCTGGAATGCAACTTCCATTGAAAACTCAGTTAACTAAAACACCTATGAAGTTTACATTTTAGCAGCAAATTTATCATTTTCCAATCCTGTACTTAATAAAGTTGATTTTTTTAACAAAATTCTATATTGTTACTAAATATGCACCAACAGTTTCAGCATATCATTCCAACCTTCACAAACCTTTGAAAGTTGATCTTGTTAATTCATGTTTCCCATTGAGAGATAGTAAAACCCATTTAAATAAAAATAAATCAAGATTTTCAGGCATGTAGGATGTCCCCTCAGCCTTAAGCACTTGAGTCTGCCTCCAGAAGACTGTTAAACACTTTTTTTTTTTTTTTTTTGGTTTTATGTACCAGACCTAGGAGTTTAGGCATGACAGGCATTGGACAGAGTTTACTAAAAAACCCAGAGATCCGTTACTTCACATGTTGCTATTTTCATATCCAGAAAAACAAATAACAGTTTGCAAAAGTTAAACTAGATGGGCCTGGCATGGTGGCTCACGCCTGTAATCCCAGCACTTTCGGAGGCCAAGGCAGGCAGATCCTGGCCAACATGGCGAAACCCCATCTCTATTGAAAACACAAAAAATTAGCTGGGTGTGGTGGCGTATGCCTGCAGTCCCAGCTACTTGGAAGGCTGAGACAGGAGAATCACTTGAACCCGGGAGGCAGAGGTTGCAGTGAGCTGAGATCACACCACTGCACTGCAGCCTGGTGACAGAGTGAGACTCCGTTTAAAAAAGAAAAAAAGAAATTAGATGTTTCTTTTTCAAATAGAATCAACAAAATTGTAATTGGTAAGTGAAAGCAAGTTTTATCTTTTTTTTTTCTTTTTTCTTATATTTTCTTTTGCTTTGTTTTAGGAATTTTTGTTGTGTTTAGTTTGAAGTTAATATAAGAACCTGCATTTCCCTCTATGAGTTTCTTCAGTCTTTTCTCTGTGGCTCTCTATAGCTTCTTTTCTTTAGATAAATAGGCAAGACCAAGTGAAAATATTAATGTCCCATTAATGTTAGTGAGGATCTGAATGCCTTACACATTCCTCTTGAATCCATCTGCTCTGAGTCTAGTTAGTTTTTCAAGTCATTCAGTTGGTGCTCAGTTGTGCCCTTCCATCAAGAGAAAGATTCTTCAGGAATTCTCCTAGAGCAACTGTGCTTACTAATTCTTAGGTAATTTCTAAGAGAATATGTCAATACCTGCTTTCACCTCTTAATCCCTGTGGGCTGAATCTGAATGAATGATTCAGCAGAGCTCATCAACTTGACTTTCTCAAAGGGGATTTTGACATTATAACCAACATATGTGGCAGAAAGTTTAACTTATCACTTAAATATGAAACAGGTTTCTTTATAATCTCCATATTCATGAAAAGAGAGCAATAAGGCATTACTAAGTGTGGCGATGTCTTCAAAGAGTACTGTCAACTCATCTGTTCCTATCTGAGAAGACACATATTAGAAATCTTCAGAAGTATCAAAATCCTTCATGCAACTGTAGTTTTACTTTTGTGCTCTGACTCACGTTCTCCCTGAGCAGAAGTTTACATTCACTAATAGTAGCAAATGCCCAGGCATTTAACTTAGCCATCTCCAGATGAACAACCTGTGAAGAAATTATTCCCCAAAAGCCCAATGAACTTTTAGCTTGGAGTACAAAAATATAACATTTCAGAATATTCTAGATGCTTCATGGTCACCAAGGGTTCCCAAGAATCTCCACAGGGTTCTAAGGTCATACATATCCATGGATATTAGCAGTGATACATGTTATCTAAAATGAAGTTAAAAGGGAATTAACATGGCTTCAACCCTAAAAGTTTCACCAACTGCTACTTCAACAGTAGTATTAATAGTCAATAAAAATTCCCAGGTGTTATCACTTAATCTAATTAGTCACAAATTTTCAAAGAAAATATAAATATATATATTATAGATAATGAGGATATATCAACTGTGTTAATGTTACATATATTAACAATAATGTTATATCATTAACATTACAGCAACATACTGTATTGCCACATGCATTATATATTGCACTGTTACCTTACAGTAATAATATGCATTTTAATGTTATTGTACTATGATAAAGTATTGCATTGTTAATATTATATATATTTTATAATACCATAGTGCAATATTTTGTGCATTCTGTGAAAGCAGAGATCTTACCTTCCTAGAGCACCACTGACTTCGGTACACAGAACAGTAATAGGTAGATTCAAAGATCAAAATGTTTATTTGTTAATATAAATAAAATTGTATGAATAAATTTCTTAACTAGAAGTCTCCACCAATAGCAAGACACAACATCAATTTTTTTACAAAATGAAAAACTACATTTAATGAATTTATTGATTTAAATTAAGCTATATTCTGATTTTAGGAACATTAAAAGTAGGAATTCTACAATCAAGAAATGTATTTCCAATTTATCTTCTTAAAGTTAGTCAAAAATGTATGTAATTGCCAGAGTTTCTTACCAGCATGGAATAGCAAATGTCATCTGATTATGTGATAAATCCCGTGACTCCTAAAGAAATAAAGCATGTTGGTTGTTGTGGGCAGGTTTCTGAGTGATGACTTTCCAATTTCCTGAGGGCTTTTAAGAACACTGAAATTGGCTATTGGCCTCTAAGGTTTTTAGAATAGAAACATAAATGTAGTTATACTGGCCCATTTTACAGGTGAGAAAAAACTAACAGCAAGAAAAGTTCAGTGAGTCTAGATAACCCTGAGGTTATCTAAAAGGCTAGAGGTGTTTCTCATTCCAATGTCTCCTTCATTTTTCTCAACAACTCCTTCCATTTTCTTTCATGAAGAACACTTTATACAGTGCATGCCACCTAAGAGAAACTCAATAAATGCTAGTTTCATTTATTTTTAGATTTATATTTGCTGGCAATAAATATAAATACAATATTTTCAAATCCTGTAACAGATCTTAAGTTAACCCTATGGTTCCTTAAGATCTCCTTTACAGCATCCATTCTTATATTCTTGCACTGACAAAGAAGTTCCGAAGGGCAATTTTGCTGTTTTAAAGCTCAGAGTAAGTTTTTGCGTTGAAAGAATATTGTTTTTAAAAATTAAATAAAAGGAGAGTGAGAGAGAGAATATGAATGAGACAGAATGTGAATGAAAGAGATGTCAACCATTTACTGTTCAGTAGCTCAGCAGGTTTGTCAAGCTCTAGATTTTGTTTTAGCCCACATTGCAGAGTTCAACTCTGATCTAACTACTAGCATGATTTTTGGTCGTCTGTTTGCAGATGCAGTAGAATTATCAATCCGAACAGACACACAATCCGGGTCCAATGTCACTTCTCCTCATTATGTTAATAGTTAATACATGCAAATGAAAACACTCTAGCAATTTGATTTCTTTGAAGATAGTTTGCATATTGTCTTAGCCATAATGACTGTACACTTCTCTCAGCCTCCATTTATGCAAGGGTAGTGTAGTTCATTTTTATCAGCTCCAGTTCATTTTTGCTGCAATTGGAATGTATGTGCATGTTTCTTTTTTACCTTTTGCCTAATTACCATTCAGGTACCATAAGCACATTTTTCATGCTATTGGTGTTTTTCTTAATTAAGAAACAAATGAATTCTCCCTAGCAAAAAAGATGGAACAACAGAATAAGATGCCAGGGGCTGATGTTCTGTTTCTTAATTGAAGCAGTTCTATTGTTCGGTGTTGGTAGTGAGGGGGCTGAAATGTCATAAGTGTAGAATGTTAATAGTACAAAAATAACATAAAACTACTTTTAAAAATAAAGAAAGAATACCAAAAAAATGCTGTAAGAGCTTTGAAAACATAGATTTTTATCCACATATTAATTCTGACAGTAACAAAGTAGCTTCATTTACAAATCCCTCACACTTAGAAAGCCTGAGGTTCTAACCTCAGTCCTGAGAGATATGCCTGCCCCACTCTGCTGGTCTAGTTAACTGCCTCCTACTTATTTACTCTTCATCAATTAAGGAGGCACCCAGGGGAATAATTTGTTTCTTTAATTTGTGAATAAACCATTGCTATTTTAATTTGCATTCTTCTTTTCCTACCCACAGTAAAATCTCAATGTCCTACCAGTATATTCAATATGCATTACTACAACCTTAAGGTAAGACACATGCAAATTCATAGAGACAACTCTTTCATTTCCCCTGGGGTGATGAAACTTCAAGGAATTGAGGCTTTAGGAGAAAGTTGAGTACTCACATCTATACTGATGGCATAAATCTGCTCTAGTGAATGGCACAAAAGATTACATATTTTTCTCTTTACTAAAAGCTGTTGACAGATATTTTTTCACTAATGGCTTTATTTCTTTCTCAGATTACAAAATTCTTGCCTTATTATTTAACTTAGATTTTTAAAAAATGAAAACCCCTTACTATATTTTAAATAAGCTAGTAAAGATTTAACAAAAGATATAGAGTAACTTTTTTTTTTATTTTCTGACAGGAAAAGAACATTATAAAATAAGATCTCTAGGTATCAATTTCTAAATTAATAAGCTTCTACTGATATCGTTCACACTTGCTGTCTTCCAGGTGCCTCAGTTATGTGTGAGATGCATGTAAGAGTCAAATAGAATAAAAGGAATTTAATATATATGTGAACAAAGCATATCATTATGTAGTTTTTCCCTATTTGGAAGGAAGAGGTCATAACTCATTTTATCATAAATATCTTTATGCATAGTAATACAGGTGAATCTTTATTAAAACCTAATGTTTTATAATAACATCATGAAATATCATGAAAAAAATGTTTAAGTTGCTATACAAGCATAATTCATGAGTTTTGAAAAGTAAATAAATCATTTTGAGATAATTTTTACAACTTTTTAACAAAGTACGGAAAATATTTCATGAGCCCCCCTAATCAATGAAGAGAGTTTTTATGGAAGAGGTAAGAAACAAATTTGTAGCACACAAAATTACCTACCTACTTATAACTAAAGAACATGTACATGACCATTATTATTTTGAGAGTCTACATTTATATGAAGTTGTAAGATAACTTTGGAAGAGCTTAACTCACTCGCAAAATGTGCAGTCTTATAAAACTGTCAGGAGAGTCCCCATCTGATTATTTTTCATTTCACCAAATTAAAAAAAATATGAACAATGACCAAAAATAATTCATGTCTCTCTTCTTTATGCTCTAATACACTTGAAGAGGATAGTTAAGGTCATTAATTTAATTAAGTCACACACATAATAATAAAATGTGACATGATATTCAGTTATTGACTTGTTTTTGATAATGTAAACTATGAAGTAAGACCTAGGGACAATATTTTTCTTTCTCCCACTTTCTTGAGTTTCTATAACACTGGCATGGGTGGGAAAGCGGAGAAAGGCAAAGAATTTTGGAGCTTGAAGATTTATAACCAAATTCTATGTATATGAAAGTGTGAACTAGGATGAAGAAAATGTTTCTTTAAGAGTGTTTCTAGAGACTTGTGAAATTTTATTTCTTCAAATTCCTCAAGTGAAAAGACTAAAAATATCTATTATCAATCTTAACCCAGTAGCAAAATGTTTAGAAAACCACATTTTCCTTCTTCCTGCAGCAGTGTGAAACTACTGTTGTCCTGCCCCACCCCAGTCTCTGACTTGCTAACATGGTGTCTCTGCCAAATTCTTGGCATTGGAAGTGAGGGGGAAGAGGCCATACCATAACGTGTTGATAATGAGGAGATAGAAATAGCAAACCAGCTGGATTGTCCTAATAAAGTATGTCTGGGATTTAGAGACACAACAACTACGTGTTCAGGTCATCCAAATGCATTTTAACCAACTGGTTATTCGATGATCTTTTGAGATACTCCAGTCACGAGCTTTCTAAAGGAATTTTATGTATTAACTCCAGAACTGTCTGAAAAAAAAAATACAAAAAAACACCACCACAAACTTACTACTCACTTCTTCTGGTAATGATTAGTATAACCAAAGCACCCTGTGTGATTTAATACCAAAAAATGAGACAAAGTGATCTGTAACAGATTTCAGAGTTTGTAAAAACATTTACTGATTTATAGACATCTATATATATACATCTAACTCCATTGTGTGTGTGTCATATATATAGTATATATGTCTGCATGTATATGTCTGTGTGTGTGTGACAGAGATGAGTATATCACATTTTAATATCTATCTTATAAAGCATTTCCTAGTGAAGCTCAAAATATTTTCCTGATTGGGAATAAAGTATTCCTTTTAAAATTAATGTGGTTTGGGCAAAATTATTCAATTAAGACATTCAACAAGATCTTTTTATAAACCTTACTTCAACTACCAATAATATGTACCAAAAAAATGCTTCATTTAAATATTTGTCAATTAAAACATGCAAACCAAAGACCTTTAAAAACATATCTTAGATACCTGAGGATATTTATCACTACCAGAAAATAATTTCTTTTCATGGATTTGACCTCAAAAATACTCATAATCTAGAAAAGCTTTATTAGTGCATGCCTGGTCCTGTTCTAAACTATTTACATGTGTGAATCCATTGAATCCTCTCAGCCCTTATATAAATTCTCCTTAATAACCTCTTCTTTACAAATGAGGAAACTGAGTCACAGATTAAGTAACATGCTCAAGGACACAGCACAAGGAAGTGGCAAAGCTGGAACATGAACCCTGATGAAGGACTCCAGAGTTCTGAAACATTATAACCATACCACCCCAAAGAATGATTGTATAATTCAATCCCCTTCTAAATCGTAAAATATGACTCTGTGCTGTACATCCATTCAAGTGCCATCTGATAGGCAGCCATTGCATTTTGCATTGTAAAGTTAACATGTAGATTACCTACATCCGCATTTTCAAGTAGATAGCTTGCAATGCTATTTCTTAGAACAGTCAGACCTCTGGGCTAACACATTTCCACAGGGTAGTTAAAGAGGGAGGGGCAGCACCATTTGATTGGAATACACTGAATGTAATAGGCCACCCAATTCTGAAAACGGATCCTAGTAACATCAATAATCCTCATTACGCTTTATCCCAGAGATTTTGTGTAGTCTTCTCGGCAGAGGTAGTTCTAACTTGATCATCTTCAGTAATCTATTCTACTGGGCCTTGCTCTGGGTCTATTTTTGGTACTGACCACTAACTTTATCATCACGAAAACCACTTGTAGCTTTTCAACAGCTGATGGCTGGAACATCAGCAGGCCACATGGGAGCCAGGGGCTGGATGCACTTTGGGTTCCTTTACCTCTGATTCTTTCCTTTACTTCTTTGGGGCTTTAGGAATAGGATTCTTGGTGGGAAGACATGCCACAAAAGATAAACTTTTTTTCCCAAAAAATTAGTTCTCCATTTGCATAAAGTCATTGTATAATGCCACTGATGAGATGAATTTACTTACAGGAGCATACACCTTGGTAACACCTCTGTCCAAACTCAGAAAGTAAATTACAAAATACAATAAAATCTTCAGGGCTACCTGGGTTGTTCAGAATCTATGAGAATGAATTAAATGAAACTGACCTTTTGGTCCTATGTGCCAATGAGGCTGCAAATGCTACAAGACCTCAATGGTTAAAAACAACCTTTCTTAAGTTCCATTAATGTTCCTAGGCTCTAGGTTCCCTCAAATGAGAGAAACATATTTCATTTGTTTTCAGGTTGTAATTTCCCTCAACTCCATATGTTACTTGTATCCTAACCTTATGTCCACTTTCAAAATTATCTGACAAAAATTCAGCTTATTTAATTTTCTTTCCGCTCTGTCATAATTATCAGGGGGTATTTACGTTGGCATTTATGAAATCAAACCTTTACATTTTCATCAGGGGTATCCTTTGAAACCCACTGACACTCTAAGCTTTAGTCTCTGCCATACTTTAGTTTCTGCCATGGACTCATTCATTTCCTTCTGCTGCTGTTGCTGCTGCTACTGCCCACGAGAACACATGAGATATCTTGGAAGACTTTCAAGGATAAGAAGTCCTTAATAAGGTACAAAAAAGAGCAACATATTGGGCCCAGGGCCAATTTAAAACTATGTTTGCATATAATAATATGTATAAAAATAATAAGCATCTCAAAATCACACAGAAGATAACATTTAATATGGGTGAATGATGAACTGTTTTGGGCAGAGCAGAACAAAATTTCTGAACTCAAGAAAACAACATCGTAGAAATAAACTTTTTGTATAACAGGGCCTAAATGAGTGCATGGAATTTTAAAAAATAGAACTTTTATCTAAAACCGAACTATAGTACACTATTAATCTGAGGTTAATAATACGCCCATGACCTATGCTACTGAGAATAGAGAAATACTATACTTTAAAAGGAAATGTATTTAAAACCTTTTTGTCTGCATTACGTCTTTCTCTAAAGTAAAAGTGAGTCTAATCTTCAATTGAGTGCTCACTTTTAGTATATTCTCATATAAACTGAATAAGAACTATAGAAACATTTATCATTATAGTTATTCTCTCCTATATTAATTGTCTGAATTAGAGATATTGAAATATTTTATAAATTATTTTTCTGTGCCTTACTTTCTTCCCAACGCCCAAAAGCACTTCTATCCTCTCAACTACACAACCAAAGGGAAAACAAATAATTGAAAACATAATTATAATGGCAATATATACCTGATTTTCTGCTCCCACACACATACACACAAACACACACACAAGGTTTCTTACTAGCAGTAATGGCAGTGGTATGAAAATACCAACATTCACATTCCAATGTATACATTTTACTTTTTAAATTATTGGTATTAATTTGCAATTTATTAAAATTTATTTGGTTAAAAAATGAAAACAATATTAAGAGGCATACAGTGAAAACAGAGTCTGTGTGCTACCATAAACTCCCAGGCCTCATTCCCAAAGAATCCATCAATAATCTGTTGCATATTTTTTCAGAAATTTTTTATGAAAAATATATCTAATATATATTCATTTTTCTTTAAGAAAACTGCAAGTAGGTGCATGCCATACTGATTTTTCTTTTCATTTTATGAGTCTTTGAGATATTTCCATATCAGCATGAACACATCTGTCATATTCTTTACAACACATGAGAGGGTTATACCATAATTTTATTTAACCCATCCCCTATTAATGGACATTTAGGTGACTTCTAATTTTTTGCTATTAAAAACCATGCTGTAATGAGCACATGTATGAATATTTCTATGGGATATGTGGAATTGCTGGGTCAAAGAGTATATGGGCAATTTTAATTGCTATAAAATGCCAGATTGTCTTTCAAAGAGGTTGCAACAATTGACAATCCCAGTAACAATTACTTTGCCCACTTGCTAGTCAACATTTTTCCCTCTCAATAGGCAGTTATAAAACTAAGCTAATACATACGAATGAATGGAAAGTTACTACCAAAGACAATCTCATGAGTTAAGCACAAACAGATTCAATTAAAAAGATACTGCTCTGTTCATTTATTTTTGCATGTGTTGTCTAGCCTCAATAAAATATTCATACTAAACTACAGAAAGCACTAGAGTGATTGTGTCAGCCATCAGCTACGATGTTATTAAAATTAGAGGGTAGCACAGAAGTTCTAAGGTTGAATTTGAGATAGCAATAATTGTTAAATTTAACAAAATGAAAGTTAACTAAAGCCCATTGTCAGCTCAGAGGTTTGTTGTTGTTATTGTTTTGTTTGGTTGTTTTGGTTTTTGTCCTCTTCCATTTCCAAATTGGAATTTGGTAAAACCATTCAATTATCAAGTGAATACAAAATACACGAATTAGGCTCTATTTTCCAAAATCTGCAATGACCATCAATTACCTAAAGGATGAGTTCAAATTCTTCAACATGGCACAAAAAGCCCTTTAAAAATCTGGCCCCAAATCAGCTCTCAAGCTGCATTCTCTATCACTCACATAGTTTCATCTTTGGGCACAACTATTCACTGGACTTTGAAAATGCCATGCTCCTTAATGCCTTTCTGCTCTTGGCCAAGCTATTGTTTCTGCAAGGATACAATTCCCTCTTGTCCTGACTAAATCTCCCACTGCTCCTTCAATACCCAGCTGAAATAGGACCTCATTCTGTAGGCTTAACCTGACACACTTATGAACTTTGATGCTCATGTCAGCTTATATCTTATCTATCATGATTAAATCATACTGTAATTATGCCTTTCTCCTACACTATTTAATACAGTGCTTGAAGGGAGAGACCACAGTTTGTTCATTGTGTATTTGTCCCAACCCCATGGCTTAACATGGTATACAAAATTAGTACTTACTATGTGTTTGTTTCTTCAATATTTAATGAATTGAAGTTTTCATTTAAGTTAAATTTAACATATATGGGTAACAATTTTTTCTTGGGGCAAAATTGTTTAAAAATATACCACAGGAAATTACGTGGTTTTTAAAATTTTTTCATTAATTCATTAATTTAATATTTTCTGAGTATCTGCTATGTGCCTGGTATTCTTGTAGCTGCTGTAGTTACAGAAGTGAACAAGACTAGGTCACACACCCAATAAGCTTACATTCTAGTAAAAAGTCATCTAACAAACAAGTAAATAAATTAACGAATACATACATTATGGGTTGGAGAGCAAACTGAGGCAACTTTAAATGTAAAGACTAAAAAAGACCTTTCTGAAGAATTGACATGTGGAGTAAGAAGTGAATGAGAAGCCAGTAATACGGAAATCTAGGGAAAGAACAGGGAGACAGGCAGCTTGGCATGATTACAGAACAGAACAAAGACCCATAAAGATAAAATATAGTGAATTTAAGTGGTTTATGGGTAGGAGTTTGGAAGGGAAGTGCTCGTAACAATAGTATGCTTAGTGATCAGGCAGACATAAGGAACAGATCATGGAGGACCTGATAGACCATGATCAAAAGTTTAGGTGTGAATTTGCAAAGGGATGTCCACTGGAAGAGCAATGAAGTGATATGACTTGACTTTATATTTTTGAAAAAAATCATTTTGGCAAATCAAAGTGAAACTGTTCCTATTTTATATTGTTACTTTTTAAAATGTAACAAGTGATCATATAGATGTCTGTATAGTAATCCTTCAGAGTCCTCTTAAAGTTTTGATAGGGCTGTAAAGCCCATTGAGAAGCTCATGAAAACCATTTCCTAGAAAAATTCATGAATACATAAAATTTTCCATTAAATGTGTAGATATTCAGAAAGTCTTCAAAGCCTATAGGTCCTAACCTAAAAATCCTTCATTCAAAATGTAATCGTGTTTCTTTCTTAGGATAGTAGTCACAATATGCAGTTAACATCTGTTTTACCTCCTGTAATAAATAGGAGATTATTTCTCTACATAAAGAACATTGGTACTAACCACAGTATAGAAACAACAAATCCCCTAACACATGCCTTAGTAACATCTCATACCTGAACCTCCCTGTTCTTATTTCCTCAAAATGAAAACTTCCAAACCAAAAGTCATAGAACATCAAAGTGAATGTCAGATTCATCAGTCCAGCCACTGCATCCCAAACTCATACTATTCCTTAAATGAGATTTCTGACTCTGTAGGATTAATCAAGGAATTGCAGTCTAGCTGGCCAGCTAGCTGATTCTTTTTTCCATTTGTAAGAATTGTTGATCATAATTATTTATTATATAATTTGGTGTGTGTGTACATATATATACATACACATATATGTGTGTGTGTGTGTGTGTGTGTGTATATATATCCAGTTCAAAACTAGATGGAATAACAAAAGAAATAACAAACAAAAATAATAATGGGAGAAAAGGGTTGAACGTGAAGTATTAGATATTCTGTAATATTAAGCATATGTGTGTGTGAACACCAAAAAACAGGTTATTAACCTCTAGAGAGTTGCTCATGGATACACACACACAAAAAAACTGAAATACTATCAAAGCAATTTGCATTTGTTTAAGTTGTGACATTGCCTTAAAATATTTTAACTGTACAACTTAAAATATCACAGACTTACACAGTGATTTTACAAGGAAAACTCTATTTTGTTACATGAGAGAAAACAGTTTTTTCTCTCATGTAACAAAAATTTACCATTATTAACTACCATCAATAAATAATACTACCAGACTCCCATCAGTAATGTGATCATCAGAATGTCTGAACCATCTTTTCTGCAAAAGTTTTTGTAACCATAAGTTTATTGATTCCTCACTATTCCTGAAATAAATATACATATACACACACACACATACACACACAAACACACATAGAAAGAGGGAGACATATAAATTGTTTTGTTCCATATAAATGTATGTAGAAGAAACTAGGTCATTTTTCTTATGCACTTTTCTTGGACCTATTACTAATTACTGCTGAAATGGTGATCGGTTCACCTTCCCTGATGACTTGTCATGAGTACCGCTTCAGGTTCTGGCACAAGTGTTTTCATGCAGTATTCCACTTATACTATCAGCAATACAGCACCTTGCAGAATTCATCTTCCTGATATTAAGCCTACAGTATTAGCTGAGACCCAACTGTCCTTTGGAGATCTGACCCTAAAAACTCAGAGAAAAGCGATACATCACAGAGGATTTCTAGAGAGTATCAAACTGTCCTAAATCTAAATTCAAATCCAAGCTGTCCAAATTCCAATTCTGTCACAGTGGTACTAATTTTTATGGCTAACACTGGAAATCATTTTATTCTAAAACTAGCTATTCTACTTTATGCCTGCCAGCCTGCCTGCTTGTCTTCCTCCTGTCCTTCCAAGAACATCTATCCTGTTCAAACTCAGAAGTGTTCTACAACATTGTTCTATCACAGCAACAAAACAAGCAAATATAGATTTTTTTAAAGGTGATTTGAATATGTGTCAAGAATTTGGGGGTTTCCATTATTAAAATGCAAAGAACATTTTAATAATCGCATCACCAACCAACAAGATTCAAGTTCAGCGAATTATATAGCACAATCATTCACTAACTATGGATCTGTACAAAGTTCTCCCATTGTGTAAACCAAGGTTTCTCCAAACTCTGACATGTCTGTGTTGTGCACTAGAATATTTTTTAACCTAAGCTTTTCAGAACCTATAATTCCCAAGCAGCTGGACTGATAATGCTGTATTAATTTATGTAGTAATTTTTCACCCCAGAAAACCTATATTTCTTCAAAAAGTTTTTTTTAAAATATTAAACTTGGCCAGGTTAAGTGCTATGATATTTTGTAGCCCTTTGCCTCATAAGCTTTTGATAAAGTATGCAAAAAGTCATTATATATTGCAAAGTATTACATGATATATGATTTAGTTATGAAATGAGCATATGCCCTGTCCTTTATGATATCAATAAAGTAAAAACATTAAATTAAATAAACAAGGAAGTAGTCACACATTTCTGTTTGTAGACTGAAACTTCATGCCTTTAAATGACTATCAAATGTTAGGGCCTGGACCTAAAAGAGAAAGAATGAAATATTAATAATGTCCCACCTTGTGGGAGCTCAACATTACTTGACACTACACAGATACCGACCTTTTTGTCCTTCAGGCTTGCCTACCAGGCCCCATCTTCTATCGCAAAAGCCAAATCATCTGATCCCAAACTAACTGTCAACTGCCTGTGATGGTGGGGAAGCCAGACATCAATCAATCAGGTTTTATCAGACGCTCTCTTCGTTTCTCTGTTGTGCTCATCTTATCATCTGACCCAGTTGTAGCCCTGACTTCAGAAGCTTAAGCAACTTGATGACAAAATATGCGCCTGTTTGTCCAAGATGCACATTAAGAAGTTGGGTGATATTTTTAGCAGCTACCCAATATATTTGCAAATGAACACTTGAATATTTCGGATTCACACAAGTGCCATGTTGGTCAGTCTCCCTTGCACACTGAGTCTTTATTAGGAGATGGGAGGCTCAATATTTCCAAAAAAATGCAAGAATATTTACATACAAGTCAAACAGGATTGGAAAAGATGGTTATTTTTATGTCAGTGTAGGTAGAAAGGCTACCAAAATGAGAATCTGAGAATGTCACTTCAAGAAGAGAAAGAAGACCTGATTGGTAAGTGTGTACAATACAAATTCAGACAGCTTTATCCTAAACAAATAAAAATAACTTAGAAAATTAAAAGCTGTTTATCTATATTGATAATAGTCTTGGAAAAAACATATGTAAACCTTCAATGCTGTTGCCAAATCTATATTAGCTGACTTCCTACTTTAATGGCATAGTCCAGAATATACTGCTACACATAAACAATTGAGGTAAGAAGACAATTATGGCATAGATTACAAATTTGAAATTTTCAAATTCAAAGCAGATATTTGTTGTACAGTTTCTACACAAAAGCAAGAAGAGTAAAATATACACATATTTTATAGTATAAGCAGTCTATATTGGCATTAGTAACTGTATGCTTGCCTCACTTTGTCATTTTTCTTCAAGGAGAAATTAAAGTTTTAGATTTTCCTTAAAAGCAAAATACAAGCTTCATGATGAATATAAACATTCCATTAATAGGTAATATTGTTCATATACATCTGTCTCCCAATAATATATTCACTGAGCTATATTTTGAAAAGCATTTAAAAACAGCTTAACATTTCTCCACAGAATTTATCCACATAAATGCATACCTTAATCATGTAAGCACGGGCTATATAACATCACAAAGTATTACACTGATGTATTTGAGGATGAAAATGCACACCATGAAAATAATTTGTATATAGTGAGAAACTCATCATTCCAAACGATTCCCACTGAATTCACAGGGTTTTATTAAAAAGAAAAAAAAAAAACCCACAAATGCCTTTGAACTTCTTAGCACACACAATGAGCAAGTAGGCTTACCAGTCCATGGCATTTACCTTCAGGAGGCATT
Organism: Aotus nancymaae; assembly: GCF_030222135.1. Lineage (NCBI taxonomy): Eukaryota > Metazoa > Chordata > Mammalia > Primates > Aotidae > Aotus > Aotus nancymaae. The sequence continues at coordinate 54,154,228 of NW_026988450.1, read as the reverse complement.
AGATATGGGAAATTAAACAAGCTCCTACTAGAAATATGAAAAAAGTCCTTTTATGCTATTATAAATTATAAAAAATAAATGTAAAAATTTTATTGAATACCAAATATGGTAAAATTAATCTATGACAGATTTTGTCAGTTAATTAGAAATAATCAGATCTTTTAATTGAACTGTGTGGTAAACTTTAAAGCCACCCTTCCAAATTAGGTAATCTTAATGTAGTAGGCAAAGGGAAAATGGACAACATTGAATTTATTTATTATTTACAACTTTTATTTCATCATTATTTTTAAAGTACTTTAAAATATATGATTTTTAGCAATTTTTCTGCATAAAATAAGAGAAATGTGGCCCTCAATTGAACTTGAAGAATTGTCAGTTCACTATTTTTAATCTTCTATTCCTCAATTTACTTCAGGCTCCCAATAATTTCAGGATATACTACAGTAAAGCAAATACAAGTTTTTCTTCAAGAGCATACCATTGTTCAATATTCCAAAGGGTTAATTAATACATAAATTAAAATTTTAAAGTTCCATATTAACAAAAAATAAAAAATGTTTCCTTCTAACTCTAAATTTTGTAATTCTTCACTTGATAATTTTTTAAATGTTGTAAATTTTCTGAAAAATAAAAAGAATTTCAGAGATTATTACTAAGAAATCCATGTAGATTAACTAACACTTGCAAGAAATCTTCCTATGCAATATTATATAGATGTCAACAAGTTAAAAATTCCTTTTCTCTCAGTAAGAGAGGCCCACAAAAGTTTCCCAAATGTGGATTTGAATAACTCCTATCTCCCAAATAATTTATGTTTTTAAAAAAGAAGTCAACTGAAAAACAACATTAATATATCTTCCAATAAATGCCCATTTAAAAATAATTTTTAAATTCATTTTAAAATTTAAACATAAAATATAGCATTTTAGTGGCCTACACAAAAACTACATGTTATAGTTTTTGTGAGGGCTATTAAATTTATATATTTGTGATAGTCTATATATAGGTTATTATATATATATTTGTGAGTTATTTATGATAAATCTGACATTAGCAACAACCAAGTCACCTACATGAAAACATCAAACTAACACCATTCAAGAGCTTCTAGACATTCAAAGGGGAGTACTTTCACAAACAAATAAAGCTAAGCAGTTAGTGGCACATGACTAGATGACATGAAAGCCCACTTAATATTAAATATTAGATTAGTGTCTCTTATTAGCATATCCCTTGCTTTACATACATACATACTTACATACATACATACATACATGGGAATACTACCAGAATATTAAATAATAAATAGCATACTTTGTAGGCTATATAAAGAGTTTTTAGCTACTCTACAGAAAATGTTTGGAATAAATAATTATGTGGCATTGGTTATAGCCATCAGACACTAAACATTCATTTTTAAAGTCTCTAAAATCATAAGCTGCCTATAGAATTCTCCTATCTACAAACATTTAAGTGTATTTAGTGGTCATAATCATAAAAGAAAAGTGGAGGCATCATTTCTAAATCTAGCTTTTACCCTCTGGCATAACTTTTTTTTAAAGACTAATTTTCAATGATCTGATTTTTAAAAATGCTTATTTTTAAGTAATCAGCATATCTGAGGAATATCAGCAAAATAGTGTGTATTTAGTTTTCTGGCTTTAGAAATCTTTGATCTTTTATTATATTTGTAAGCCTTCTTCAAAGACATTTATTCCTTCAGCTTATTGTTTAGGATTTTTCTTATTAGAAATAAGCATTTGCTATTATTAAAATATCCCCAGATAAATTTCTTCCTTGGACTTGAAAATAAATAGCAAAACTCTCTCACCATACACATAGGACTAGATACCTCACACTCATCGTGAGGCAAAACTAGTCCTCAAAGGTACTTTTTAAATATAGTTGGTATTAATAAGAGACTAGGAAAGAAGAAATGAAAGAGAAAAAAGAATAGCCTTTTATTTTAACATGTGAAATCTTGACCAAAACCAATTCTACCTAAATATAATCACATATTCATTTTTAAAAGTATTTGTCAAAAGCACAAGTTACTAAAGCTTTACATAATCCTGACTAGACAATTCTTCTCTACCTTTTTGTCATCTCAAAAAGACGGCCTGACAGTAATGGTATGACACCCTCTCAGACAAGCCTCTCGGCATTAATATTTAAATCTTACCTATCCCTTGTGATTGGAATTCAGCCTCTATTCGCAAACAAAAACTAAATCAATGTTCTTAGAGTTCAAACTAGATCCCTAAACAGTTTGCCACTCTCTATGCACAGATAAGATAAACTTTCTTTGACCCAAGAGATGAAGTTGCCATGACGATCAGAGAGTCCACTTTCTATATTGATATTTTGCTGATGTAACAACAAATAGAACCAGATCCTGGTGCCGATAATGGTGATTAATTAATACTAATATTGATCCCTACAAGCAAGAGACAAGGCTATTAACTTGAAGCCTGAAAAGTCAATTGTTACCTGTGGCAGAGATACTAGGAGCTGATTTGGAAGCATAATAAACAAATGTGCTATCTTTATGCTAATACTTTTAAAGAGATAGTTCTTTCCAGAATGCCAAATATTGCCATATCTGAGCTTATTAATTTAATTGCATTTCGGCTTTTAAAAAATGTAACCTTATTAAATGATACATACTTACGTCTTTATCTATGGTGAAAAAGCATTCTCTGGACTGAAGTAACAGACTTTTGCTGTTATTCGTTTGGTTTGGTGGGAGAATGAACTGATAATTTTACACAGTAGCAGGTGTTGAATTAGACTGGGTTTCAAAAACATCTGCAGTGTTTCTCTCAAATGTCCTACTAGTCCTTCGGAATTGGGAAAGTAACAAAAAATCCAAGGGAATATGACTTGGAGGACAAGAACTCCAAAGTTAACATATCCACTCACACTTTTTAGTGAACAAAGATTACATTTAAGAAAGGAAGCTACTTTAGAAAAATATTTCTTATTCCCATACAAATCTAATATTATAGTCTTCACACAATTTAGCCAAACATCAAAAAACTTTCTCTAAATGGTATCACTTTATTTAAAACTTGAATACACATTAAGTCATTTTCAAGGAAAGTTCGTCTGGGAAGGTGTTTTCTTGAAACGTAAAAATAAATTACAGAATGTAGAATAAATAAAATTAGTTTATTCACTTAATACCTTTTGAGAAAAAGTTACATATTTAAACAGGGTGTGATTAAAATGCAAATGACAAGTCCATTGTTGATCTGTCTTGGTTATGGAGAAGAACAAAAACATCGATACTAGAAATCCATACTCTAGTTCCAAATACTTCATTTTAGCTAGAGTGTTAGGTTTAATCTTGTCCTCTCAAAACTTTTTCCAGTGGTAACAACTAACAGTGAAATGGCTAATTAGACTGTCTTTTTTCTTTTTTTTTTTTTTAAATCATTTGAAAAAAGAGCTAATTAGTTCTTGAATAGTAAGGCCTCAACTAGCAGAAATAATATAGATGAGAAGGTTCTGGGAGAGCTCATGAACAAGAGAAATGAGTTACCTTAACCGTAATGCAAAGTTAACTTAAGGGACATTACTATAAATGTATGGATATATATAAATATAGGCAAAACATAGATATATTAATAGAAACAGGCTAGATAATTGAAATAATCAATGAATATCTTAATTTATCCCCAAATTACCCCCAAACAAAGCAATGTATAAATCTTTGTATTAACCCTTAAACATATAATGAAATCTTACATTGGCTGAACATAAAAATCAAGAGCAAATCACTTAATTGCATTGTCTTCCTTCACAACTTAATAACACCGACTTAATATATAGCAAGTTATATTGTAACCAAACAGATGCAATTATACTATTCTTAAGGTCTCTAACTGCAATTTATAGAAAATGCTAACTTGTGTGTTCACCTAAGAAATACTAAGATATATCATATTAAACTTGATAGTCCTTCTTACTCCATAATTTTACAAATGAACTACTTTGAAAGTTACCAGAAGTGGAAAACATACCTGCTCTTTTATTTCAAGTCATATCTCCAAGTTTTAGCCTGAAACTCTTACAGCAATCAGAGATGAAAATGCTAGTTCATTTATATTTGCATTGTTGACTCCATTGAATTTTAAAAAGCCTAACTTTGTGATTAATGATCTTTTACAGGTCACTTTTTTATGTTGTCTTTAACTCTTAAAAACTAAAATGACTATATTGG